>NW_026960607.1:3323125-3625000 GCF_021018805.1 Prinia subflava
ATTAACTAAAGAACAGTGACAGTGGGGAATATGGATAATTTTAGGTAATTTTGGGGGTCCAAAACTAAAACAGCAACAACAAAAAATTGAATTGTTACACATTCCTGAGGAAAAGCCAGAGAAGAGGCTGATACAGTGTAAGTTTTCCTTTGAAAACATCCTTTTGTTTTGTAAAAATAGGTAACTGTCTGTGGATTAATATGGTGGTGTTGCTTAACGTTCATGATACCAAAGGAACTGGAAACTACTTCACTGTGCAATTCTTTCATGCATTAAAGAAGTGCAGGAAATCAGGAGTAGCTAGAATAAATAAAGGCAAAGGCTGATAATATAAATGTACTCAATCCTTAACCATTCAGAAGCTTTTTCCTGCTTTCCATAAAATGCAAGAAGTTGCACAGATGTCTGTCCTCATGACTACAGTCATGCAGAAAGCAGTCAGGAGCCCTTGACTATTTTTACATTGTTGCTGTCGTTTGTTACTTTTTCTTGATCTTACAGTTCTGCACATGTATTTATAGATAGGCAAAGATCGTGATATCAGTGTGGAAATTTTCAGACAGTGATTAATCCTTGTGCTCTTCTGAGAATGTGTGGAATTATAAATCTGAGTTTCATTGAAAAGTAAGGAACAGCAAGCTCAATGCAATAAAATATTACATAGTCTTTGAAAGGAGTATTTGTGGTCAAGGCGCAGATGTGCTTGGTTTAGAAGGAAACGAATTAGTGTCATTAGTTTGCTCACACAAAGATTGGATTATTGTACAAGACTAAGGAAAATGGATCATAATGATAGTTGGCAAATTTTTGCCTGTTTTGTGCACATGGACAAGAACTGGATTTCCTTTAATCTTGTTTAAAAATTCTACTGCCTGAGTAGAATAATAAAAGTTTATCAGGATGTGGATTAGTTTTATGCTTCATAGGAAATTAAAAAGTATTTCTATTTATAGATTCTTTGTGAAAGCACGGAACGTATTTCTAATTACTAAAAGCTTTTGAAAACTGGATTTCAATAAAGCCACGGCAGCACAAATTTATTTGAAATACTGTAATTCTTTTTACTGTTTTTTAAGCTAATTTAAGTACATTGGTCACAAATCATTCACAATTTCATTTCAGTGAGTGCAGTGGACAATAAAGTAGTTTGTCAGCAAGTTCCTGTGTGAAGAGAGATTGCTATTAACATGAAGAAGAGTACAATGGATAGGAAGAATCTAACTTAACCAGGTACCACTGGATGAGTAATTAAAACACCAAGTTTTAAAAAACTCAGCCACCTCCTGAAGGCAAATACAGTGCTGGACATGCTGAATTAAACCTTTTGTCACAATTGGATTTCTGTTAACACAGTGTCTTTGCACTTGCTGTGCTGGAGGGATGCAGTTTGCTAATTTGTTAATTCATCGAGTCAAATGGCAGTAGAAATTACTCTGAAGTTAAGGAACCAGAGCAAGAATGGGAAACAGAGTTGCCTAGCCTAAAAGATAACACCTCTGGAATCTTTGGTTGTTTCAGATGCTAATTGCATCAAATCCTGAAAGAGACCTTTGCACAGTATGTGTCTCCTTGAAAGTGAGATTTACTAGTGAAATAATTGTGCCTATTTTTAAAAAGAATCTCCATGCCATAGTGTTAGTAATAATGCAAGACATTTTGCATTTTTTCACCAGCTTTCCACACAACTCCATAGAAAAATTTGATTAAAACTTCATAGAGGGATATGCATAAAACCAGTGCTCATGCCTGTAACCATTTTTACCAAGGTTGAAATTTATCAGTTAAAATCAGGATGAACAGAGAGGTCACCTGTTCACCCTCTCTGCCCTTAACATTTGCAGCTATTTTGTAAACTTGAGCATCCACCAGACTGTCGAATTAAAAAAAAAAAAAAAAAAAAACACCCCAAAAAAACACATCCTTCCAACTCAGGTCATTATTCTTCTATCAGGCAAGTGTAGTTTCGAAAGAGCTGTCTCTACCCAGCAAAAGGCACTAAGAGTCTGCTCTAGAGGTCTTGTCATCGATGTCAAATACACATTTTTGGGAAGACTCTCCAATTCCTTTTCCTTTTTATAGTTTATTTACTTCACAGACTTAAGTACTGACAGGTGAGATTGTATGCTGCTCTTTGGTCTCTGTGAAGGAGATTGGATCTCTTGTCCTGTAAATGGAATGCTGCTGACTGATTCTACAATCAGAGGAATCAATCTTGAGGGCCACAAGTTGTCTCAAGTCTGGGGTGTAAGAAGAGAGTGTTGCCTATTAAAATATGTTGATTTTGTTTGAAAGCTAGCAAAGATTACTAAGCTTTCAACTTGTTTTAAAAAAACACCTGGCAATAGCAATGTATAGGAAGAATCCAGTTTTGCAGTCATGCCATGATTCTTTTTCCTTATTTTTTAAGAATAATGCAGTTCTTTGAAAGTACACTGTAAGTCACATTTGATTGTTTGTGTGCATTATGCAAAATATCTTCAGAACTTGTTCAGTTTTATTATACTTCTCTAGTAAATTTTAGTAATGCACATTAATTCCGTTGTGCTGCATTAGTTAAGGAACTGAAACATACTTTAATCCAAAATCTGGTGGGTGAAGTTTTTGGTTTTTTTAGTGTAAGCATTCCTTGTTGAAGTAAACAAAACTTAGAAATGATTTTACAGATGTCACCAGTAAAATCCAAGCCAATTCACCTGAAGTAAAAAAATTACTGTAAAAACCATGCTCGGTTTGTAGGAGGCATACATTTTAGTATTGACTACGAAGTGCTTTAAACTGGCTTAAGAATTCTTAGTGCTGTAACATCTGTGGCAGCTACCTGAACAAAACAAATGTTCAAATTGGAAGTTTATGTATTTATTTTGTGTTGGGAAGTTTTCACGTTTGCTTAGTACGATGAAGATTTGTGCAAAGCTAGTGTCTCTGTGCTGTGTTATCATTGTGATTAATTGTGACCCAATGGATGTCACCATTTTATAGGTTAGTGTAACTCAGAGTATGTGCAATGTGAAATGACACTGCACCAGTCTATTTCTTCATGTGCAAGTGAACTTGTTCCCCACAATCTCCCCAAGTGTTTGGAAACATACTGGTTTCCAGTGAAAGACAGAAATCAAATGTTGAGCAGGACTACTGCCTTCGGCAGTAAGAACTCTAGGATCTGTCCCTAGAAATCTTGCCAGAATACAGGAAGGAGGCTCTTTTGAAGGCACAGCAGATTCAAATGCATGATTTACATGACTGATTACTCTTAATAATTTTGTAAAGAAAACCTACCCATAGTTTTAATTTATGCCTTGAAAATGTACCTGAATGTAATGTACCTGAATATAATCTTTGCTCATGGGAAGACAATTCCTAGTTAAAAAAACAAAACAAAACAAAAAACAACCTAAGATAGTAATGCTGAAAGTAAGGCAAGTTCAAAGGAAGGCAGGAGAAACATTAGAATGTGACAGCATTGGGACAGCATCTATGTGACTGAGCAGCTGACTGATCCTGTCATTGAATTAAAAAGTGTGAGGATTCTAGCTCATGTTGCTCTTTCCCCTTCTAATTTCATCACATATGTTTTTATTAGGCTATGTATGCCTTCTAGCATATCTTCACCCAGAAGTTATGCATAAATGCTGAAATGAGTTTAGTTGCCACAGTGGCCTCTGCAGGAATTGCACCATTAAGCAGCCCAGAAGCTGAGAAAGTTACTGACACATTTTGTTCCTCAGAAGGAGTTTTATAGCAGGTGTTTGTCCAGATGTACCTTAGTGTATCCATTACAAATGCTTGGTTGACTCAGTACAAGGAAGTGGCCTATCTCTGCGAGCCTTGCCAGAAAGACACACTGGAGCCGGAGTTCTGGGTTGATCAGAGCAGCAGGGCAGAAGAAGGTGCCTTGTTTATTCTTCCTCTTTTATACCTCTAGCAAGGTGACCATGGATTGGAGAGTGGGCATCCCCACCTCTTACCCACACTGGTCAAGGAGGCTGTCATTCAACCTCCCCTTCTCTTGGAGAAGGAATTCATAACAATGGCAATATTTACAAAACATGATCTTCTGTTTACATTAAGGAGCGTGAGAAGCTGCACACTTCTACTTTAGTATGAACGCTCAGCAAACTAGGAAAATCTCATGGTGACGGTGCCCAGAGTTTTTTGTTTATAAAAATGGTAATTTACTCAGACTCTTGTTACAGTTTTCGGACGGCACAGAAATAACAACATGACTCTCCATGATGGTAAAAATGAGAGCAAACTTTATTCTTTTAAATTCTACTTTTATAGAGTAGTTCGGTACAAAGAACGATTGGTTATTCAGCATCTACACCCTTTAGTAAACATTTCTTTCCACTAAACATGCTGGAAAAACACCACCTGCGGATGGTTTCTCACTTCCCAATGGTTGTTTGAATTCCTCCTTTAGATTTCTCAGGCTAACATGAGAAAGTTGCTCGCTTGCCTTTCACACAGACACTGGCAGAGCCTGAAGCCTAAGTTCAGACCAATGTCAGGCCCACAGATTCTGATATAAACGTGGGATAATACCATTGATAATAGTATCTCTTGTCCATTAAGATAGCTTGATTTTCATGTAGTGGAAATGATGTTACTATTTTATCTCTGCATAGTTTTGTTCAAATCAGCAATAATAGCAGAAAAAGTATTGTCTTCTGAGTAAATTTCCTATATCAGTTTTGTAAAGATAAAAAATGCCAGTATTGACACAAGGGTTTTTTTAAGGCCAAAGAAATAATGAGTAGATCCCCTAATTTATAATTCAGTCTTATGATTTATAGATCTGACTTTTACCATAAGCACTAGCTGCCTGGTTAGCTGTTGTCTGGCCATACTTACATTTCAATTTTAATGAGAAAGTGAGTGAAAGAAGCTCTCTTTTTTCCCCTTTCAAATCTGTAGCATGTCTGTTACAGTTAATAATGGATCAGTTTGTATTGTCTCCCACTCCACTGCTTCTTGAATACCATTATGTAACAATCAGAAAAAAAAAAGGCTGAATTATCTTCAATAGCAGGAATGAAATTGCACAAAATTCCTATTATTTGCTGCTGTATGGAGATAGGCCTTTTTCTTTCTGCGTGCAGACAGGAACCTTGCTGTGCAGCCCCTGTGTCCTTTGAGCGAATGGTGCTGCTGTGAGCAGGGCAGGGTTTTGGAAACCTCTGCTGCCTGGCACAGCTCATCTCTGTGCTGCCCTCCCTGATGGCTGAGCTGTGCTGTGAGCTGGCCACAGAGGATTTGGCTGCACACAGCCTGTGTTTGCTGAAGGGGAGCTGCGTGTGCCTGCTGAAGGGCCTTGTGCTAGTGCTGCTGCTCATGCTTGTCCAAGTGTGGTGGAAGAAAGGGAAAGATTTTTCTCTTTTGGCATGGTGAGGTTATACAGACTGGATAGTCCCACAACAGTGGCCCCTCTGGGGTCTGTAGTTCGTCTTCACAAAAGGTAATTGCTCTGTTACGTGTGTAAACTTTCCATTTCTCCTGGTTGTACCAGCCCAAAATAGCCAGCTGCTTTTCCCTATCATTTTATCTATCTCAAAAAGAAATAAATATTGTGCTTGTGAGGTTTGTTTCTTATTTTTCTAAAGCATTCTTGTTCCAACTCTTGTTAAATATTATATATATATAGTCTAAGCAGGAGAAGAAAACAAGGAAGAAGTGTAAAAAATAGTAAACTACTAACACAGAATTGTGAAAAAGAGTAACATATTGAGGGTGAGAAATCCTCACACTGCTCTTACTCTTCCTTACTTTAACTAACAGCTCTTTGTGATGATCTTTGTCTGCATCAATCTTTAGCCAGCATTTAATTTAAATGCTTCTGGGATTACACCAGCTCGTGGAGCAAACATCTGTAAATTCCCAAAACTACATTTTTCTCGTGGGAAGAAGTTGCAGTCACTCTCCCTTAAGACAGTGACAGCAATGGGTAACTCTCAACATGTGTTGGGTTTTTTTTGTGTTTAATCCATGTGTTAATATGCTGCAGTATAATTTCTTCCATTCCCTTGAGTTCTGTAGGACAAATTTCACATGCCACAAAATATAATCATCAACTTAGTATAAGAATACCAGAGCATCTAAGATGTGATGCATTGAACCAAAGGAACTGATGTCCACTGAGCTTTGCCTTTACCCCTGGAAGACCATCACACAGCTGTGATTTAGTCAAGGTACATTGCAGTGCTATCTAGCAGACACTACCTGGCAAAAAGAGGGAAATAAATGTAAATGATCAGTGGTTATGATAATAGTTACTGTTTCTCTTTGCCCCCTACAACAGCATGTTCTTCAAGGTTTGATCTGTTTGTAGTGCTAATCTGGCCCATCCCTCTCAACCTTACCAGACCAGATACTGGTTTTAGACAAGGTACTGTCATTTCTTCTCTAAAATAGATTTAGAAGGTCAACACATGGACTACATACACATAAAAATATCAACAGCCATTAATAACATCTATAAGACTGCCTGTTTTTTCAGAAAATTAATTTCTATAAATATGCTTCTAGGCATTGCTGAGGTTTATTGGTTCATTGTTCCACAAAGTGACTTCGAATCCTTTTTCAAACTATGAAAACATATCATAGATCCTGGCTTTCCTTATTGAAACTGTTGAAAAGAACCAAACCAGAACTTTTTAAACATTCCTCCTGACCTACAAGTATGCCTTCAAATGGCATCTTCTTAGCAGGGTCACAAAGCATTCAACACATGCTCTGAAGAATTTGTCTTGTCTATAAAAAGAGCAGGTATGACTTTCAATTGTATATCTTCTTACTTAGCTAAACTATAATATTTTTTCCCATTTTAAAATGTGATTTTAGTGGTGAGACTTCTTTTTCTTTGTGAAGAACCTGATTGTTGTTCTTCTACTTCTTAAGCTACTATCTACTAAAAGTTATGACAGCTAATAACTATCTGCTGCACAAATCAATTCTCCATGCATCTACATCTGTCCTCCACCTTAATTTTATCCTTTTTGTCACTAAATTCCAGTCTTCTAGGAAGAGTTAGGAGGCTCCAAGGTTGCTCTTTGTCTCAGTGTTTCATTTGCTCAATAGATCTCTTTAAGCAGAAGACTCTTCACATATGATTTGTGCAGCAGCAGATGGCCTACTTCATATTCCTTGAGAATTAGGAATTGGCTCAGAACAGTTTACACTATTCTTTTCCCTCTTATACAAGCTCTTTGCTGTCCCTCTTGTTTCTTTGGGATATTCCTTGAAAGGAAGCTTATCTAGTGGAAATTTGTCAAATTCATTAGAGAAGTCCAAATAATCATATTTCATGTCTTGCCATTGTTGACTTTCATTGTAAATTCTGAAAATGTGGTAGGCAAGAGCTGAGGAGCTTATTACCCTTTACTTGTCAAACAAGACTAGGAAACCCACATCTGGATCCTCAGGGAAAAAAAATATTACATGACCTATCGGTATTGGCTGGAATTGGTATTCTGTGTAAAAGAGTTACGTAGAATCCCAAAATGGGCCAGGTTGGAGGGGACCAGAGTGGATCATCTGGTCCAGCCTCCCTGCTCAAGCAGGGTCATCCCAGAGCACAGGGCATGGGTTATCTCCAGATGCTTCTCTCTCCAGAGACTCCACACCCTCTCTGGACAATCTGTTCCAGTGCTCACTCACCTGCACAGTCAAAAAGTTCTTGCTCATGTTCGGATGGAACTTCCCGTGCATCAGTTTCTGCCTGTTGCCTCTTGTCCCACTGCTTGGTTTATCCTACCTAAGGATCTCATCCACCAGTATTTTAAAAAATGGATGTAAAAATAGCGAGCTTTCTTTCACCAAGGTTTTTGACATTAATAGCAGTTGACTGAAATAAAGGAGTCACTGATAATTTACATGGTTGTGAAGAAAAAGACCTTTATAGCAATTTAGATGTAATTTTTTAAATGTGAAATTATTTAATAATACACTCCTGTTAGAACATAGATTTTTATGCCAATCCTGGTTAAATGCTAATTTCAAATTATTTGAAACTCATTTATTTAATTTTTTTTTATTACTGGGTAAAAAGTAATTCATGCCTTTTTAACTAAGGAAGATTTAAGAGATTTTTTTATCTTTTCCTTCTCCTTGATTTTTTTTTTCCTAGAGGGTGAAATGTATACACACAAAACCTGTATCTCATAGTTACTTTAATTTAATTTAAAATGGCACTTGCCACCACCTGCCAAACCCCATAATGGAAGTAGTATAATGCCACAGTGACTATGCTAGCAGTGTTGAAACTAACTTGAATTTATTGTTAATGTTGCTAACACTAGGAAACACTGCAAATCTCACCTGGAAAACTTCTCATACATTTTCCAGACCTAACAGTTTTCAAGAGCTGCCAAAATTCTTTTATCTCAGAGTCAATCCTCAGAATTTCTCATTTGGCACTTGCCCATTTCAGATCAAGTGCACTTCCTCATTGTGCACAGCGTGTATTTAGGGATAAGGCCAAGTTCAGCTAGGGTCAAATCCCATTTATGTCCCCAGGGGGACATTTCAGGGAAAGGAGAGAGATCATTCACCAAAGTTTCTGAGTTGTTTTTATTTAGCCCTTTCAGGCTCCTTATTTTCTTGAGGGAATTATTTATAAGACCAAATGTGTCAATTTGTGGAAGAGAAGAAATATTCATGGAAGAGAAGGATTAGTACTGCCTTCAGATGTGCTCTTTTATATGCATTTTTTGGAAGCTGTTTCCTTTGATACAAGACTCTACCCATGAAATATTTTTTAAATTTCCTTTAAACTTGTTTGTTTGGGCTTTTTCCCTGTTAGTGTCTTTCCTTTTTACATTTACTTGTTGGCTTGAAGAGTAGTGGCCAAAGGTGTTTTACATGGTAGTGGTGATGTTTTACACTATTTTTTCCTTAGGATTTGTTCTTTCTTAGTAGTCCACCAGAAATTAGGAATATGTCATGTAGCTATTTAGAAAGATAATGTCATTCCACAAAAGTGTCACTAAGTGTCTTCTTGCACTTTACAGATTTAGGTATTTTTAATCTGCAACTTCTGGGACACCAGAATTTATCATCTTCATTTTTGAGTGTAATTCTTGAAACTTTTCAATGTAATTAAAAGATTTTAATTTTATTTGATATTGCAAGGTTAGGACCAGGGATATGATTAATGCTATCTGTGAAAACAGTGTTTAATTAAAATTTTCAGTGGACAAAGTGTATTGCTATGGTTATTGCTTCAGAATGAAGAGTGGATTCCAGAAAAGCTGTGGTGGTGACTGCTCTTGGATGGACATTGGATGACAGAACTAATGGAATATTACATGCATGTGTTTGCCACACAGAAGATAAAATTTAACTTCTGCTTACAAAAGGATGATCATAAATCCTCCATTGCAATACACAAACAGAAAGGCCTTGTTTCTAAACAGAGAATTAAATAAAAAGAAATAATTGCAGTAAGTAAAGTTTTTATTATATAGCATATGTTCGAGATTCTGGTGAAATTTAGTTACATAATTTCCCATTTTGCTTTTAAAATGTGCAAAGTACTGCACAAGTGCACATATATTAAATATTGTATGTGTGCTATGCAGTAACTTGGAAAAAACTATCAATGTTCTATTCATATTTAAGTTCTTCTCCTGATCATATAGACTGCTAATATTGTTAAAATCCTGACCATCAGCAATCTTGACCCTAAAAACAATTTAAAAATACAACAAAACTTTTTGGCAAAAATTCTAGATTTAGTGTTCATTAGAAATTAAAAAAAGAAAAACAAAACACAATTTATTTTCCTTTTTGCATCATTTTAAAGACAGCTTCATAAGTTTTCTGGTGGACATAATTTTTCTGAACTGTATGTAGAGGAGTGTTAGGATCTCCATCCTTGGAGGCATTCAAAAGCCACCTGGATGTGGTCCTGAGCAACCTGTTTAAGGTGATCCTGCTGAACAGAAGGTTGGACAAGGTGATGTCCAGAGGTTCCTTCTAACCTCAGCCATTCTATAATTCTGTGAAATTGAAATAAGAAAAACATTTTCTATTCACTCTTTGTCATTGATCTTAGATGAGTTTTACAGAATCATAGAATGACTAGGTTGGAAGAGACCTCCAAGATCCTCAAGTCCCATGCCCTAACACCTTAACTAAACCATGGCACCAAGTGCCACATCCAATCTTTTTTTTAACACATCCAGGGATGGTGACTCCACCACCTCCCCGGGCAGACCATTCCAGTACTTTATCATCCTTTATGTAAAAACCTTTCCCTAATATCCAACCTGTATTTCCCTTAGTGCAGCTTAAGACTGTGTCCTCTCGTTCTGTCAGTTGCTGCCTGGAGATAGAAACTAACCCCCACCTGACTACAGCCACCTTTCAGGGAATTGTAGAGAATGATAGTACATGTCAACCCTTCCTCCTCACCTATTTCCTGTTAGAGAGTGTTGGAACATAGTGTGCATTATTTACAGCCCTCATTTTTAAAGTAGCACTTACTGAAATAGAGCCAAGATCTTTCTGAGCCATCCATGTGTTGATGTGATGCAGATCAGAGTAACCAACTGTTTCATACGTAAAGCAGATGCCATTTTTTAGTTTTGACTCAAGAATATAAGCAAACTCTTGTCCTTGTCAAGGATTACTACAGGCCATGGATCACTACTGTTCAACAAAACTTTATTCTAATCTGTGGATGCATGGCTGGAAAAGCAGGGACATGTGCACAATCCTGCTCTTAGCTTAAGGGATGAGTAGAAGATGAAATGTCCTTGACCCATTCCTTAGATGGGATAAGGAGGAAGTAAAGTTCGGAGCAATAGATGTAACAGGATGCTAGACAGGATGCGTTGACCATAAGTTGGAGAAGGCTCACAGCATCCAGCCACGTGGACAGAGCTTCTAAGCCAATCATGTATACTGCAAGGACGCGTGAACGCTATGGTTTAACCAATGATGTTCAGAGTTAGGTGCATGATATGCTTAGCACAGTATAAATGTACGTCAAATAGCTGAATAAACGAGCAAGATTTTTAACTCATATTGAGTGTTGTCTTGACTCTGGCTGATTCCCCGGCCAACACCAATCCATGATTTTTACTCAATTGATACTTTTTGTTGATCTAGCTTTTTCTTCTTTTAGTAAAAAAAGTCATGAATTTTTACCATTTCAATATTGGTGAAAGTTACTGCAAGGTTTTCCATGTCATTGTTTTGTGTCTATACATCCTGTCTGCTAATGGCTTTAGTAATCAGTTCCTTTCTCCTGCTGCTTGATTTATTTCACTACCAATCTGACCTTAAAATAAATCTGGGATTAAAAGCTTCATTTAGTTTCACCATTCAAGAACAGATAGCCATAGTTTCATTGGACTACTTGCAAAAGTAATTTGGATTTCGCCCAGAAATATTGACGCAAATGTCACTAGGAAGCCCAGTCATAGGAGAAAGGAATTTTCTCCCCATTTCTTTCACACAAGGACTCTCAATAACAGGTTTTTAGCCAGTACAAATGAAACCACTAGAGAAATCGTTAAATGATTTTTTTTTCTGCTGTCTTTATTAAGTAGCTTAAATATTTATTGTGTGTTAGCTATCTGGAAAGAAAGGTTATTGTGACTAAGCAGTAAAGAGAATCAGGATTTGAGTAACTCCACACTTATGACAGAAAGACATTTGTTAGTGACAGCAGGGACTGGGGCTGGCAGCATGCTGCGAGATCTCTGATTGAGTAGTTACAATGTGATGTGGCAGCTTAAGGATAAGGGAAACTTTTTGTATTATTTCCATGGAAAAGGATGACTGATGGAATACCAGATTTTTTTGGCCTATTCTCTACAAGTTTTTGTGATTCAGAAGCAAAGCAGAAGTCTTTACACAATTTGAAAATAATTCCTTATTGTCTGGTAAATAGTACTTTTGTCTGAGAAAGAACAGAAAAAGGTCCTGACTAAAAATTAGTCTTGCCTTATTGTCGAAATATTGTAGGATGCATTTAAAAAATTCCCTGTAATCTAAGTGCTGCAGGTCATGTTTCCTCTAAGGTCATGTTCCTTCATCTTAGATATTTTTTAGTGCTAATCTTGAACATCAGTGACCCCCATAGTATCTTGATGGGTTAACATTGGACAGGCAAGAAAGCAAATTTCTAAATCCTTTTACCATCCAGGAAAAAAAAGCCCTTAATGGATCTAGGAAATTTCCATGTGCTTTGCCATTAAAAAAAAAAAAAAAGACAACCTGCAGAGGAACACTTTATTACTGAAGACTTCACAGCCTTGCAAAGCTGATTTGCCTGTCAAATGTAAGAAAAAGAAGTCTAGCTAATCCCCTAAACACATAATAATTAGCAAGTTCTCACATTTTTACACCTCACAATTTTGTATTGCTGTAAAAAAAAAAAACCCTAAGTGGCCTAAAAAGAGCTTGAAATAAAATCACTCTTCCTCTGTTAATTTGGAAATTCCCTATAAGGAAGTTACTGGCAAATGACTCTATGTGGTGTCTAGAATATATACAGAGTAGCAATGAGTATCTATTACAGACAGATTTATATTCATTCTTGTGTGACAAGGTGGCTGTGTAATAAAATCAAATGAAAAATGGAAATTAACTTGTGGGATTCACATTTGTTACCACATGGATCTGGAGTCCATGGGCAGCATGTCCCTTCAGCTGTAAATCACCACTACAGTCATTCTCAGCTGTCAACACCTGACAGAGTTCAGAGGGTTTTTATCCCCCAGGCTATTCTGCTGCAGGCAGAGGAAGTTGCATGGAATGGGAAGTTTCATCCTACTCCTCTTTGGAGACAATAGCAGGTTTAGAAAATATTTTTTGTTCCAGATATCCAACTTCTGCTAGTGAAATATTCTATGGATGACAAGGGAACAAAAGCTCTCTACTTAAAGGAGTGCATCATGATTTGCAAGGACAGAAATGCAGGACAAGGCTGTAATGGCATTTTTGTTTGTCTAGTGAAAAGTTTCAGATAGATTGGTCTAATTATAGTTAAATACCAAATGTGAGTGGGAAGTCATTTGAATTCCCTAAGCCAGATGGTCTAATTCATCTCTCATTTAAAGCACTTTGATATGAAAATTTTGAAAGGGTCTAATGCTCAATTTTACCACATTTAATTCTACAGAAATGTGGGAGAGCAATGTACTGCCATGTAGGATTTTATAGTCTGGGTGTGTGAAATGGGAACTTGAACACAAAAAAGTACCAGCATCTTGCTGTTATTTAATAAGCCAGACATGCTTTCCTGCTTGTGCACTTCTAGCTCTAGATGAAAACCATTAGGAAATTAAAATCTTAGCCACTCTTTTTCCCAAATGTGCACATTTCTTTCTCATCTACCAGTCCTTCAGTTGCTGAGGAGCTGGACATTTCCCCTTAGCACATTGACTGGCCTTTTTTCCAATTGTTTTGTAGTGAATGAAGTTTGAAGCCCAGAGAGACTAAGGGATTAAATCTATTGTCTGAGTCTTGTTTCCCCCAAATGTGTGTCACGTACAAATGTGCTTATCTGGACCATTGGGGGAAAGGATTTTGTATTCTCTATAGTTGTGAGGATTTTGAAAGGTTTACTGAGGCCATCAGCAAAGAGATTCATTGAAATGAGATTTCTGTGATCATCTGTTTACACTGGCTTAACATGGAGCATTTAACAGTGTTGTGGTTTAGGAATGGAATTCTCCCACTGAAAAAAACATGCCCCACTTTCCCTTCCCCCTCCAACTGGAAGAACAAAAGGCAAAGAGCACGGGTTGAGATAAGTACAATTTACTGGAAATAGCAGTGAGATAACAAAACTAACAGCAAAAATATTAATAACAAAAGTGTCCAAAAGAGATAGTGATATGCAAGAATGTTCACCACAGAGCCCGTGACAATAAATGGTACCAGACATCTTCCCGTGCCACATTTTCTTGACCAGAAGGAAGCTCTTCTCCTTGGAAGAGAGTCAATTTCCCTGACCCTGGCATTGACATGAGGTGGTATCCCTGTCCTAGCCGTGTGCCCTCTCAGTGACTGCAAAAGATTAACCCTCTCCTGGCTGGAAGCAGGGCAAGTAGGTACTAAACCTACAATTAAAACATGATCATTTGTTACCCTGACCTAGTCTGTTTCCAGTCAGATGAAGTATATTATCTGAAAGAGATTATTTATTCAGATACACGTGTGCTGAAGCAAAAAATCCTGGATGTTTTATGCATTCTTTTTCAGTTATTCAGACTCAAACTTTGGTACTGAATATTTACATGAACCTCAATCCTTGGCTTCTTAGGTAGTTTTCAAAGTGGAGTCACTGTTCAGCCTTACATTTTGTGCTATTTTGGCATGTTTATAAACATGGAGGGACAATTTTACTGGAAAAATTTTTCAGAATAATTACTTGACCTTGACATTTTTGGGCTTGCCATGTAATAATTTCTCAATTTCTCAATTTGTCTCAATAAAAAGCTTTGAAACTTTTTTCTAGAGGAAATACTGCACACTCAGATTTACTGTGGAATTCAAGAAGATTGCTGCTTTTTGCTTAACTTTCTCCTGTGACAGATTTGCTAGGTAACTGCATTCATAATATGCCGCTGTCTCAGCCTGACAGGCTTAGCACCTTTTTCTCTTCCCCTGAACTTCCTTATCTGCCAGTCTAGCATGTTTCAGGCCTGGATACTTATAACTCATTTTAAAGGCAAACTTATAATGACATACTGGGAGAAATAGTTCTCAGAAGAACTGTCAGAGCTAGTGGTCATAAGAATGTATAGATCCCTTTAGTAGCAGGAAAGATTGCATCTATCTAAATGGTGCTGATGGGGATAAAAATGAATTTTTTCAAGTGAGTTCTGTCCAAAAGCTGTTTCCCCTGAATCCATAATTTAAATCATTGATTTGTTACTTACAAATGTCACTTACTGTTGATGGTCCTGTTTCTCCAGGGCTCTGCCTTGCCTCTAACTGTACCTTTTCCTGGTGAATAGTACCTGGGAAGCTTAAAGGAAAACACGGAGGAATACACAGGTATGTCAAACAAAACCCTGGTGTTTTGTGGTCTCTGCCATTAGAAGTTACTGTATTGCTGATGCAAATTCTGTAAAATTGTATTGTAGAGAAATGAAATACCAAAGTTACTGCCAGACAGGCATTAACATTGTGACCTATCATTGATGCCAGCTGAGGGATGAATGATGAAAACAGCACCTCTAGAAACATTTTTTCGCCAGCTTATTGACTATAGTACAGAAAAACATTGACAGTATCTGTCTTTTTTGTCACTATCATATTACCTTTCTATTTATTTTCTCATCTAGACATATTAAAGGAAGGCAGAACAAACATAGGCACAACATAAAAGATGCTTGAACCCTTCAAGCCCAGTCTGTATCTTAATCCGTGGCTGGTGATTATGTAACAAGGTGCTCTTCTCAACCAGCTCTTGCTAAGCAGCCTTGATGAGCCTCCTTGTAACCATGCCATACCATCAAGGATGGGCACAAATATGCTCCTTTTCCAACACTAATTGCAAAATCAGATAATAGTGACATTTGGCACTCTTGTGCCAAGTCAGTACAGTCCTACCTATGCTGAGCCTGTACACACCATAGTTTCATCTGCTGTTTGTAGTTTGGTAGTGTTTCAGTATGGTAAAGGCTTCTGGCTTTATATGGGAATTCAAAAAACAGGTTCATATGGAAGCCTAGGTATCACTTTCAATTGTTGGTTTGTTTGTTTGCTTTTGAGACGAGTATACAACATCAGTGATTTTTCACATATAGTTTTGAGTGTAGCCAAGAAATAAAACCTATACTGGACCGAATGATTGTTTCTCTGAATTTGGTAACTATGGCAGCTGGGCATTTCCCAACAAATACAAATACATATTTTTTTAATGTCACTCACAAAAAAGAAGTTCTGATTCTGTGCCTCAGGACAGTTGTTGCCTTTGGGCACATGTCAGTAACTGAGGACAAACAGGATGTTCTCGTGCTGTACTTCAGGTCTGAACATAGATCTACTTCATCTACTGCTTATGTTATTCTATTGTCTGATAGAGTGCTTTCAAGAAGCTTCTGAAGTGTCTGTGTGCACAGGAAGTTTTTATTTTTTCCTGTAAATGTAGGTGAAATATTTATAATAGTTGCTAGACTGTGGTATTCATTCCCCATCTATCTTCCTGAAATGAGATCTCAGCTGAAGGAAAAACACAAAAGAAGGGCTTATATGTGAGAGTGTCTGAACAAGGAACATGTTTTTCACTTGGTTACTTTTTTTTTTTTTTAATATTCGGTAGTACAAACACATAGGCTGTAAAGAATCGACAGTTGTGACAGCAGAATAGAGTGTTTGTTGAAGTTACTGATGCTGAAGATACATTCTTTTTCTTCTGAAGTTCAATAACACTTCTTAAATAGGATCAGTTTGAAAAATCCTTCACTGACGAAAATGATTTATCTGTGTGAAGGCTGAATTGAAACACGTTAGAGTTTACATTTAACCCGGAATGAAAAAAAACCTGTTATATATTTGGGCTCATGCAAGTAGAGATGTGCTCAAAAGTGAGAGTTAATAGGAATTTCTGGACAGTGCTCCCTTTTTTTGGCATATCAAAGACTTGTTTTGTGGTCAGCAGCTGACATCTGTTTCTCTTTCCTGGTATATCATAAGTAGCTTTTCCTGCTTTCATCTAAAGATTAGAAGATAATGCTGTAGGGTCAAAGCTTATTCTAACTTGAACCACTGAAGTTAATGAGCAAAACTCCTCTGTCATGTTAGTACACCTGCTCCCTGAAGTGTGTGTCAGTGATGAAACTTACAAAACCACAGAAGGTATTACTGTTTTGTTGGGTTTTTTTTTCCTCTCAGCAGCATGGATACGTCTTTAGAAAAAGCAGTGAAAGTGACCCATGAGGTTATCCAGGGTGTAAATTCAGCAGATAGGTTTTTTTTGCTGAAGTTGCCGTAACACTTTTGAACTAACTTTCAGACAACTGAGCTTCTTATCATACCCTTTTTAAAATAATATAGCAGGCATAAAGAGGCCAAAGTAGTAACATATTCACATGGAAACAGACAGACACAGAGAAAGACATTTTTACAAAATATACTAAATATTTTGTGTTCCTTGAACCCTAAGAGAAAAAGTATACATTAAAAAAAAATTCACTGCTGAAAAAGAATTGCAGTAATATCTATATGAATTATTAATAAATTCTTTGCAGAAGTTTAAGAAAATAGATTTTTTTAACTTTAGACAACTAATAACATCTTACTAAAGAAGTTTTGAACCAACATTTCAGAAAGATTATAGGTGAATTAGTCAAATATTCATTTCTGTGGAGGGAAGTATCAGGAATCATGTTGTGTTGATTGATAATGGTATGAACCTTTTAATAAAGCATTTGTAAATTCTGATGAAATTAGAAATTAGTTGGTAGGGGTTATTGAAGTGTGTTTGGTAGAGACTCAAACTGCTGAGCATCTATTATTTTACCTTTCATTAGTTTTTTGCTATTGGGGACCCATATCAACAATTTAGGGATTGGGATTTTTTTTCTCTTATTTTTTGGGGTTTTTTTCCAAGAGAACTGAAATTCTGCAAGTGATACAAAGACTGCAAGAGTCATAGACAGTGAAGAAGACATTCCACAGTTCCCTTGTTAGTTAGACCCAAACTCCCTGAAATAATTTTTATATAGGCAAAGGTTCAGCCTTGTATCTAGGGAACAAATAAGGCTGTCATGTAGAGTATGAGCTCTTCTGTCTTAGGCAGTTTTTCTGAAAAGGACTAATGAACAATAATTAGTGTATCACAGTTGCAGAATGACATTTTGGCCAACCATACATATGTTATTATGTTTAATGTTTTTCCTACAAAGCATAAGCCACAAATCCCAGTATTGTTGCCTTTGAAGTTATAGGTTGACAGGAGGCTCTTGGGTTGGCTTTCTTGGAAATGTTGTTGTTGTTCCTAATTAAAAATGAAGAGAAGTAAAAGGAAGGAGAAGAGGCCTCTAAGCAATATCCTGTATGGTAATCCCCATAGCAGAGGTCTATGACTTCTGCACAGTGCTCATCACAGCATCACATGCAGGGAACTCCAGGTACCACAGAAACTGTCGGATACATTCGTGTCTACCTCAGAGATGTCCAGATGCTCTCTCCTGACAGCTCTGAGGGACTATGATGGGATTGTGCCTTTTTTTTGGGTAGAAATCATTCCTGTGCTTTCTTGGAGATTGTATTGTCACTTCTACTTAAACCAATTCATAGGGAACACTAACTCTTGCTATTTGATTTACTAGAGAAAGGTGTGCAAACCAGAGCGACACAGAGTCCCCAGGCAGGTGCAGAGGAGAGCTGCTTTTTTGCAAAAGCCAGGCCTTTTAAAGCAGTTAGGCCTTTATCAGTTGCATAGTTTTAAATCATAACAAACATAATTCAACCAACCAACATAAACCACGATGTGAACACACAATGGTTATATAACTTGTTTTTCTGCCTCTAATTCAGCTGAGGCACTTTCCCACAGTCCTTTTTTACTTAGCCAAAGTAACAGACCTGAGCCATGATTTTACAAGGCCTTCCTTTTGTAAGGTTTTACCTATATGCAACAGAAAGGTAGTCTTAAATGAATTCTGGATGCATAAATTAGTCTAGTTTATGCTCTATTGGTATGGATTGTTTCATATCAGTAGGCTTTTTTACTGCATCTGGATAATAGAAGGCAGGGTCGCTACAGAAAAATGAGGTGTCTTTGCTTACCTGCTCTTAGGTACAAAAGCATTCATATAAAAGAGAGAAGACAAGAAAGGAGGGAGGAAAAACAAAATTTGTATGCTTAGAATCCTTCTTTATTACTCTTTTTAAAAGATCTGTCCAATATGTGGAGATTATTTCTCTAAAATATTTTTATTCACTGTATGGCTTTTAAAATAATAGACCAAGCACTTTGGTTCTGGCTGACTACTAACAACATTACCTTCTCTGTGCTAATATGAGTGAAGAAGCTAAGTCAACACAAGCTAAATCCAGAGAAATGAAGCAAACTAAAACCTGTAGAGAACAGAATAATGAATATGTAGGAGAAAGGCAGTTAGCTCTGGAAAACTGAAATAGATTCAGAAGACAACCAGACTATTTTCCTTAGAACCAGAGCACAGAAACAGTCTGGTAACACACAAATGAGTAAATATCAACATAAACAGAAAAAGGGCAGTCATTTTACCCAGATGTTCTCATCCCCTATCCCTAAAATTATTTGCAATTTGGTACATGCTTTGAGTAAGAAGTGATGGTGAGACAAGGAAAAGAATAATTTGTTAACATCTTAAATTTGCGTTGCAGTTTATAAGGTGCCTGCTGTCGTATTTTACATGCAGAATCAATGGTCTCTGCAGGCTCAAGTTGCTTCACTTCCCTAGCAAAGTCAGCCTACCTTTCTTCAACTAGATGAGGCATGTAATTGGTGATGGGTTATATTGCCAGCCATGGAACTTCTTGTTTGTGAATAGACCCTGAATTTTATTTATATTGCTGGCTCAATGCCGGATGGTGTCTGAATGTCAGATCAAGGAGTTTACTATGTTAGTATCATATTTTTAACCTTTTGTATATAGGCATAAAAACAAAGGGCACTTGGGAGGGTTCACATCTCTTGGAATACTTTGTACTGAAAAGGAGGCAAGAAAAAGCTGTACTGAAAGTGTCTGAAAAGAAAAAGTGTCTGAAATCTGAACAATCTAGTTAGGGATTTCCTCATTCAAAGTAAATCCAGCTGTATGATATATTCAACTCCTTTTGCAAGGGTTTGTTCATATCACTATGTCTGCTGCAACCCCTTGGGATTTATATCTTTCAAATATTTACAGTATCATATTATACACTCTTGAGAGCATTGACAAGGGCAAACCTGCTAACCTGGGTGCCAGTTTCCAGTTTTGTCTTTCTTACCCTTCCTTAATGATCATGTAGCTTACAATTCTCTTTTACTTACTGTCATGGGTTAGCACTGGCCAGATGTTAGTGCACCCATGAATATATGTTTTTTTCTTTCTGCCAAGCAAGGGTTAACAGTTTCTTCTCAGCAGGGTGCTGCAGACAGAGGCACTCCCAGGCTCCGCAAACCCCCAGGTGGCTGAGCACTTTCTCCCGGAGTTTGGGGGGGAAGGAGGGGGGTGAGCACACACAGAAGGCACTTCCACAGTTTTCCACCCCTCCATCCTGGACGGGGCAGCTCAGTTCCAGTCTTGTCCTCTCTCTTCTCCCCCCCGGGGCCTCCGGCTTACCTGAGCCGACCACGTGTTTCCCCTCCCCCACCCAGCCTCGTGGCCGGGCGGGGGAAGGCCTCACACGTCCCTCTGCTGAAAACCAGGATCCGAAAAAGAGGCCGAGCTCCCCAGACTCTTGCTTTTAACTCTTTGTGTCCTCAGAGGCGTGTCTAAACCTCCGAGTGACCAATCCAGGTGTTAGCAGAAAAGCTGATCACTGATTGGACTGCCCACATCTCCCTGGAAAATTTCACCTCCCCCCCAACCACGACACTTACTCAGTATTTGTCTTGTGTCTATATGCCTGGAAATGAAGCACAGTGTTCCTGTTACTCTTAGAACTGACACAACCTTGTTTCTTTTGGCAAATCTGAGTGGGTCTTTTGCATCTTCAGACTAAAATTAAAACAACTATCAGTTATTTACCAGCATTTTCATTTAGTATCTATGTCTTTATCATGGAATAAGTTTTCTTGTGAATGAATCTATCAGGTTTTCTTGATGTGAAAGCCTTTTATTACTGAGTTGTCTGCTAATGTCAGTGTGTTTACTATGGAAAGAGAATACTTCAAGATGTTGAAAGAGAAAAGGAAGAAGAAAGCATACTCTGTAGCTACTTTCTGTAGGGGAGGTTAGATGAGGTTTTGTTTTATGATTAATTTTCTTAATATTTTGTTTTAATGATTCAAATAAGATGGCAAAGATGGCGATGTGTCCATAATTGGCATCCAGGAAATAAATTGTTTTCTGATAAGTAGCTAATGTATTGGTGAGTCAAGCATGATGAAAAACAGTCTAGAGGGCTACAGAATTTCCCTAACCCTAGATTACTTTATTTCCCTGAGGGTGCTTAAAGCTTTTTGAGGTAGCCTTTGAAATTCGCCTTGCTATTGGATTTTCACTGACCTTCAATGCCACACTGTCCAACCATTTTATAAAGTGTTGGAAAGTAGCCTGAATGCTGAAGGCTGAATTGAGGCTGAGAAAAGAGGATATATAAGGTCATAACAAGTTCATAATAAAATAAAAGCAAACCATATCTATTCATCCTCAACTTAAGGTTATCCTACTATCTCTAGGAAAATATATCGTGTCAAAATTTCTGTGAAACTTGGGAAAGGTTCCCTGTGGTGTTTCTGACACCACATTTCTGGCAAAGCAGTATAAGCTGCAGCAAATACTCTGTCACATGATATCTGTTTTCAGGTATTTCACTATTCATGTGTATTTCCTCCAACTTTCCTCCAGGCTATTAAAAATATAGTTTCCTTTCCTTCCCCAAAATGGTGAAGTGACAGTGATGCCTACTTGTCACTATACTTTCCATCTGAATATTTCCTTTAATGCAAACAATGTGCCTTTTCTTTCAAACAAGGAAGTCTGGTTTATTTGTTAAATACCGTTCTTCCTTGGTTAAGAAATACAGTTTTAGTAAAACAAATACTGTTCTAAGAAATATTTACTAAAATACATTGAAGAATGCAACATTTTATTTTTGTAATATCCCATTGTGAAAGAGAGACTGTCCTAATCTCTAGAAGATTCTTTTATTTCTTTCATTTTCTTGGCACCGTAGTAATTTGTCCTAAAAGAATTTTATTAACCACCCCCCTACACACACAAAAGAAAAACAACAACAACAAAACTAAAGCAAAACAACAGTAACAGAAAGCACATACAAACAACCAAACACACAACTCAAATGTATTTTTGTGTGCATTTGTAAGAGGAAATTCATGTCTTATTGAAGACAAAAGTTATTTTGTCTTGTCGCACAGAGAAAAGACTCAGGATCTTGAAAACCTAGTATGTCCTTAGGGGTCTCAATGTGTCACAGCAATTCATCATGACTGAATCCATGTTAGGAGGATGATCTGTGTAAGCACAGTAACAGATTTTGAAGATACATTTTTGACTTGGTCAAGTAGTGAACTCTCTCGTGCTTGAGGAGTCAGAAATAATCTTTATTGCTCTTATCTGTTTTACCAATGTACGATCTATATCTCTGTGTGCTTTATCTTTTCAGATATTTGTAGAAATCTCCCTGCTTGCTGTATATGACAATTTTTTCTCTATTCTAGTCTTGTTGCTTTTGAGAGTTTAAACCCGGTAAGCGAGAGAGCCGACTTTTAGCCTATTGGGTGGTTGACCTTTCTGGCAAAGAAATGGAGGGTTTATAACAGATTTTATGTGTTTACTTTTGAACTGTGTAAGAAAGCTCAAAATAATGTGTGGTATATATGGTGTACTGTAAAGGGTAAGGTTATGTTTCACTGTATACCAGAAATATTGATAATCGTATTATCCTCTGTAAATTTGTATTTCTGCTGACATTTTGCTATTTGAATCTTTATTCATTTCCCTATGGTGTTTTGCATTTGTTTTATAAATGGCATGCACACAAAGCTATCCCATGGTCTAGAAGAAAGGGGAAAAATAATCTAATATTAAGCCCTAAAGGCATCTGTTCAGTAACCTGTATCTGAGAGTAAAGCAACCATGCTGCCATCTGTTATATTTTCTGTTTGATGGCTATTGCCCTCATTGTAGTTTATTGCACATCTCCAAGGGCTGTGCTCACTTTGCCTTTGAGACATTTTCTAGAGAATAAAAAATATTTTGCATTTTCTCCTGTCACTGCACAAGCTGTATTGAAAAGATTGCTTCAATTACTAGATCGCTTATGTTATTTTTAAGGAGAATTGATTTTGTTTTTATGTAGTATAGATGAAAGTGAACTCTCTAAGAGGTTTTTAAAATGTGATGTTGTTGCCTTGCATGACTTTGTGTTGGAGTCCATGTTTCCATGGATCCTCCGCAGAGAGTGAGAAGTACAGAGATAGAATTAAAACCTTTAGAAAAATTAGAATAAATAAAGCTTTAGATGCATAAAGTAGAAATCTAACCCTCAGCTTTAAGTTTTACATGCCCTAAGTCCTAGTTGTTAGTGTAGAAGGACACAGCTTCAGGCCTAGTGATAGAGTATAGACATAACAAAAATAGGGTAAAGTGCTGCTTGTAATTTTGTATGAACTCTGTGTAGGGAAGACAGAGTTTTTCATATATGCTAAGATAGAAGTTTTCTACATAACAAGATAGAACTTTATGCTAGTAAGATAGAGTTTTACGTTAATAGATATGCTATGTGCGTAGGTTTTGACACTGTTTTTCGTAGTTTTACGAACTTTAGAATTGTACCTAGATTGGTTAGTGTATAGATAAAATATATGACTATGCATTTTGTAATTTGGCATAAAAAAGCCTCTGGGTTGGAAGTGAAGGAGTCGGTCGGTCGGTAGTTTGATTGATTAATCCGATCTATCAATCCAACCTCCACCTTCTGCAGCCTGATGAAGGAGCCCTGCCAGGGAGCCGAATGAGATTCTAAAGGTACCATCTATTGTAGCCTGGGATCTGGGCCCTGGGGTCCCGTCCCTTCCCCCTGCGAGGGTTCGGGACCCCGGGACCCCTCCTTGCCCCTGCGATCCCGTCCCTTCCCTTTCCCCCTGCGGCGTTTGTCCCGGAACTCTGTTCGGGGCTGCTGGGGAGTCTGCGAGGGTTCGGGACCCCGGGACCTCCTTCCTGTCTCTGCAACCGGGAACTGTGTGGGTTTGGGACCCCGGGACCCCTCCTTGTCCCTGCGACCCCCCGGCTGGAAACTCTGTGAGGTTCAGGATTCCCCATCACCATCGCGATTCCGCAAACGAGGGCTCTGCGTGGGTTCGGAATCTCGGGGGCCCTTTCTGTTGTTGTGATCCCCGCGGCCGGGACCCCTGTTTGGGATCTGTGATCTTGTGATCCCTTTCTGTTACTGTGACCCCACGGTTGGAAAATCCTGCTTGGGGTCAGGAGATGGGAGGCTGATTTACCTAGAGGCTGTAATGTCAGATTTATGCTTGCTTATAGTCTTACTAGAGTTTTGCTTGTTAGGAATTCTATGCTTTGCTTGCTGTTTCATTAGAGTTTTGTGTGTTAAGATTTCTATGCTTTGGCTATTGTTTTATTCAGACTTTGCTTGCTTATGTTTATAATTAGTTGTATTGTAAAGCCGCTCTTAGAACTCTCGCACCTTCAGATACATGCTTTGTAAATAAACCACTTTGCTTAGATACTAAAATGTTGTAAGACCTTATAGAGACTCTATACCCGTAACACGGCCTTGGCAACTTTGCATAATGGTATGACATTATTTACTATTTATTTCAGATATTTAGTAAAAAAAAAACCAACAAACTCTCTGAGCAACTCTTTGTTACCTGTACACAGCAAAAAGAAGGCATTATTTAGAGCTGAATGTTAAAAACCAAAAAAAATAATACATATAGCAGTTGTTTGGTTTTTTCAGCCTCGTTCCAGCCACTATATGTCATGATCTTTGTCAGAGTAAGTCAGCTGTTTTATGAAGAAAAAAGCAACTGACTTCTCTCACTATTTTCATGGCTCTGCTGAGTGTGAAAGGTGCAATACACTGCTGTGATCCTTTTCAGATAGTAATTTCATTTCTTTGCCAAGACTAACGAGGAGGTAAGTAGAAGCCCACACAGTTCACCTGCCAGTGCTTTCATTTAAACTGTAGCTTTTCTATGAAGCAGAATTTTCCTCACTTTTCTGAGTGAAAAAAAAACCAAAACAAACAACCAAACCATGAGACTGTGGGGATGAAACACTTTTTTTTGAGGTAAGAAATAGTCCAGAATTTCAGAGGCCCTTTATGACCTTTAGTTCATGAAATGACAAATGAATGGCAAAAATCTGTTCCTTATTTATTTTGTTTTTAAAATAACAAAATTACAACCTCTCCAACATGAATGTCTTGTTAAAGCTAGCCAATCTTTGGGTGGGGGGAATATTTGTAGATTAAATAATAACATTTAAAGAACCTGGGTTAGGGGTATTTATAGTAATTTTTTAAAAATTCTCTCCAAAAATATAATCTGAATGCTTTGGAAGGTGCCATTGTAAATTCAGGGTTTTTAACTCTCTGCTTCAACTCAGTACTTACAATTCAGTGCCATGGGGAGTAGGAGGGGTGAGGAACAGCAAACCTTTTCATCTAGACAGATTACAAAGGCAATGTCCTGGGCCAGCCATTCTGTTGTTCACCACTAAGTAAATTCCTATGGCAGTGATCGTAATTGGGAGCAAAATATTATGACAGCCTTCAAAGCATCATTTTCTATATTTTTATATACTAGAGCATGTAGTGACAGGACAAGGGAAAATGGCTTAAAACTGAAAGACAGTAGGTTTAGACTGGATATTAGGAATAAATGCTTTACTGTGAGGGTGGTGAGGCAGTGACACAGGTTACCAGTCCCTGGAGGTTGTCAAGGCCATGTTGGGACTGCAGCCTGGTCTGGTGAAAAGTGTCCCTGCCCACAGTGGGGGGGTTGGAACCAGATGGTCTTTAAGGTCCCTTCCAACCTAGGCCATTCTATGATTCTGTGATGTCATTTAACAATTGTAAACAAAGATGACAATCAGCATCTCATAAGGCATTCCATGTTTGGCCAGCTAGCTTTGGGAATTAAAATAGAAAATAAATTTTGAGTTGCAGTTTACCAGCAAGTAATATAGGTCATCTCCCTGCATATTTTACCTTGTGATCTCCTACCTGAAGAAATGAATTGTAAATATGTTAAATCATTTCCTGTTTCTTTTGTATGTTTGTGTGAAAGCAGTTGCAGCATTACTGTCATTTCTTTATCCAAGATATGCAGTGTCTGTGAGGTGAGCAATAGATGAAGTTAACCAGTATCCTTTTAGATGGAACTCTTATCTCTCTCCATTTCATCTGTAGTCAATGCTTTCCTGTAATTTAAAATGGTATTTTAGGTTTCAGCTCAGAGAGTTTTGCATCCTGAAGAGCAAAGAAGAAGACAAGCTTGTTTGCAGGGGGGAAAGAAAGCAGATGACCTTGCAGCAGGTCTTGGAAAAGGAAAATAGAGGTGAAAGCACCTGTTCGAGGTGGACCAGGCACCTATGTATTACGTGTTTAGTCCCTGTGAATTTGCTAGAGGAGAAATAGGAAGTGTTGGGCATTTAATTAGATGTAGCATTGAGTCAGAGTGCAGTTAGAGACTGGTCTCTTCTTGGCTAAAATGAGACAAACCCGTGCTAATCTTGAATAAAAAAAAAGAAATGGTAAATCACTTGAACATCTGAAGTATGGACTCAGTTTCTGAGATATTTCCCACAAACAATGTATTTTCCCACAAACAATGGTACATTTGAATTCCAAATGCACCTTAGCAAACGGTTCAAGTGAATCTTAGTGTATCAAACTTTTCTTCATACTATTTGTAAATTGTTACATTTTGGTGTGAAGTTGAAAGGCAATAAACAGACATAACTATTTCTCCTTGTAGTGTTACAGTATGCAAATTTTGAACTTTAGCCTCTTTCAGCTGCAGGAGTGGTTATTGGGTGACCATTTTCCTTCAGACACACAGGGTGAGGACAGTGACTGTTCACAAAACAGTAGCCTGTTCCATATGTGATTATCTTTTTATCCTCCACAGCAATAGTTTCTCAATATAGACTTGATGAATATAAAAAGAACGTGAAATGTTAATGAGGGCAATTATTCTTTTCATTACTTCATTAGTGCTGATAGGTAACTTAGCTGAAGTTTGTCTAAGGCTTAAGAAATGTGTCGTTACATAAAACAGGCCAATTTTTCTAGATGTAGTTTCTGGTTTAGAAGTAATAGTAAACACCTTGTAAATAACCCTGTCCATCTCCTCAAAGGGGGCACTTGGCAGAAAGCTCTCATTAGAACTGGAGGCAGAAGACACCTGGAGAAACACATTGTGTTGCTCAGAGTAGTTTCATTCATATTCTATAAGCAATGGTAAGGGAATAAAAATCCCTCGCCTCAATCATTTTATCGATGTACAGGATTACAAAATGGAATTGCAAGTTGGAGGGGGTAGTGAATAGAAGAGAAACAGCTGCCTTTAGACAGTGTTACTTATTTGGTTTGGGGTTTTTTTGCATTATCCAAGTATCTTGTTATCTTGTTCCATCTTGTTATCAAGTGAGGCATCCAGACTCGTGGGATGGTCTTTGGAAAGATGAACAGAAATGCAGTGGTGACTAAGTTTCTATTCTTAAAAGAGCTTTTGCAGTCTTTTTGCCTGTTGGTCACTGAGGTTATGGTTTAAAAAGAAAAATTAAAGATGTCAGAAAAAAAAAAGGGAAAGAGGAAGGAAAAAGAAGAATATAAGCATTCAGTTTTAAAACTGGTCTGTTGGTTTAGAGAGACTACTATTTAAATATTTAAAGCCTGCTAGTCTCTGCTACTGTACTGCTACACAGCTCAGCTCCTATTCTATGAAATATCTTTTTTGCTTACTTCTTTTCTTTCAGTGTGACAGGAACAGAGACCATGTCCCTAGAATATTTGGAGAAGTATTCATAAGGCTCCCTTTTGAATTACTGCCTACATTTGTTCATGGATGTGGTCTCCTGGAAACTGGTTCATGCTATGTAACTGTCTGCACAGTGTGTCCTATTTTTATATGTGAAAAACACAACGTTATAAACTCATGAGTCTCAAAGGTGAAATTTCTGCTCAATACTGCACTCAAGATAGAGCCCTTTATTACTACTTTTAAAAGACGGAAGAAACAAAACTTTTCTAAAAAAAATTCAATTTTGACTTTTAAGAAACTAGACTGGAAGGCCTATTTTTCTCTACTGCAGATACCTTTTCCCTTCTATTAGGAAAAGTCTATTTAAAACTAACCTTTTGAAAATTATGAAGGATAGCTCTAATATGTTATGTGGTGTCTATCAACTCCATGTTTGGTAATTAAATCATTGTAATTACCCATCTGTTTATCCCTAAAGTCATCTTTTGACACACTCACTCTTGTTTAGCCTTTTACCGTAACATGTTTTGGTAAACCTATGTTGCTTGAGAATCACTTCATGACATTTTCTTCTTTTTATCTTCTTCCTGTGATTTCTTAATTGTGTGGACATGTCCAAGGAGGAAGCAGCATGTCTGAGCAAATGACAAAGGCATTTGCAAGGAGTGGGAAAAGAGACCCTGAAGAGTCTTTATAACTGTACTAGGGGAGAGAGGGAAAGAGCTAGGTGCTTGTGCCTTCTGCTCCTCCAAGTTTTTAAAAGAAGCCTTTTCCGTAAGTCACTGCTCCTTCTGTGTTACTGAAGAGGAGGAAACTTTCCTCTGACAAGGGAGTCTTCACAAACCAGGGACATTTGAAATGGTCTGTGACAAGTTGTTCTCTTAACAGCTCAGAAAGAATGAAGGAGAGGAGATTATAGATACATGGACGAATAACAGCACATGGACTTAGTCAACGCTGCTGCATGGTGTGCCCTGGACTACCAGCTGCCAGGACTGTGACACCATCAGAGTTGTTGCCACATTTATTAACCAAACCATCTGTCACTGTAAGATAAACCTGGGGATTATTTTCCTGAGACAACAGAGAGCTTCCAAAAATCACCAAGACCTGATTACTCAGTGTGACGAAACCAACATAAATACTCTTGGGACGGCATCTCATTTGAGACATCTAAGTATCACATACAGGGTTCAAAACAAAGGAAAAAAATTATTGGTCTTGCCCCCAGAAATGTTTGCAGAGTTAATTCAAGCTGCTGCAGGTGGCAGAATAAAACCTTTCTCAAAGGTAGCTATTTTCTGCACCAACATTGACAAAAATTTCAGATCTAGTAGGTTAAAATCTTAGGAACTGAACATCCTGAATGACAGTACCTGATACACCTGTTGATGTGACTAATGCTGGATAACATGTTTTTATCGAAGAGAGCTTACTTTTCTTTAAAGCTGCTCTAGGGCTCTCAGCAGGCTAATACCCATTTCAAGTACTTTAGAAGGAAATCAAAGATATCCATTAACAGCAGATAGAGCATTCAGTGATCTGGCCAAATACTGACAAGTCAGTGACAGTAAAGAATAATATCATGTTCTTTCAAAAATGTTACATAATTCATTATGAATTTCCTAAAAGAAGAGTTTTCTTATGTAGGAAAAGTAGTTACTAGTTTAGACAACCAGCAAAATTAGGCCTTGAACATAACCTTTTCTTTGTACAAGACACTGCCAGAATTATCTCTTCTCTGTTCATATTCTGAACTTTTTTTTTCTGCACAGTAGCTGTTTTCCAGACAACTGAATTAAATAATTTCTAAATCTGTACGTGGACAGTCAGGCGCTGACATACACTTCTGTGTAGCTATTCATTTATGCAGGTCTTTTTTGCTCCTAGCTCTGTCAATGCTTGTTTACTCTGCTTTTCATCTCTTGCCGTTCCAACTTGACAAAGCAAGGAGGCAGCCTCTCTGCATTTGCTCCCCTCTCCTGTTGAGGTGCTACATTCCCATCTTACAGTAGAAGGCTTGTCTTAGACATAAACAGGCACTGCATATATATATACATATGCACACACACATATACAATCCTTGGGTTTCAATTCATCCCATAAAAGTCACTAGCTATCCACCTGTTGGGTAAGATAATGTTCTCAGGTCAGAAAATGCAGCAACACAGCCTGTTCTCCCATGCTCGGAGCACAGCAATTGATGGTGCCCTTGTTATTAGTCCTTACCAATATATAGGAGAGAGAATAGAGAAAGAATAAGCTTATGAAATTAAATCTTTAATTAATATAGTGTGAGACTGAGATATTACCAGTCATAACCAAGTGATAATGCAAAAATTTCCACTGAATCATATATAAATGTAAAAATTAAGAAGAAAAAAAGATTCCACATCAGTGAGTGTCTTCTTTTCAAAGTTAGGAAAATGATTTTTGCAATTCTGATTTAAGAGCTAGGAATTAGCAGAGGTATTCTTTGAAAGCAATCTATAAAATGTCATGTTGTTTGGACCATCCTTTTTCTTGCTTCTTGCTTTCTTGCACTTGGTGCCATGGTTTAGTTGATGTTAGGGTTGGGTTGGACTTGATGATCCTGGAGGTGTCTTCCAACTTAGCGATTCTGTGATTCCCATGAACTGTATAGGTGCTCCATTCAGAACTTCTCTTCACACTTTCCTTTGAGTGTCTCAACAGATATAAGAAAAGTTGAATCTATATAGGAAAAGTGACCTTTAGTTAGATTTTATGCCAGACATGTCATCATATGTATCTCTATACATTCTTTTTCTCTGCTTTATGTCCAGGGAACTTCTATGCCTTTAAATATTTATACTTCTACCATAGGGCAGTCCAGCCCAAGGACATTATATTTTATAATGTAAATATTATACTTATTTATTAGTTTTCAGGTGCAGACCTCATTCATTTTTGTATGTGAAAATATTTCATTTTTAAATTATTCTTTTCAGCATGGCTTTGTCATCATGTGGGTGCTCCAGAGCTCTGAAATAACAGATTCATCAGCCAAAATTACATTGGCCTCTACTCAGGTTACTGTGTTTTCTCTTGCACAATAAAGAACTTTACAAATAAATGTCAGGAAAATCTTGTTGCTCAGAGGAGAGATTTGAAAGAAGGTTGTAGCTAAAGGAGGGCAAAGGATTCCCTTTGTTCTAATATGAGGACAAAAATCTGCAAGTAGTAGTGAGAAGACCTTGAATTTGGGGCATTTCTTTGAGATGCTCAAAGAAATTAATTGGTTTCATTTATTATTGAGGATTCACCTTTCTCTACTCAGATATTATTTTGAAATAGATACTGGTGTGGGGTTTTTTTCCCCCACAGAAGCAGATTTACATGCAACTTCTTTTTCAAGAACTGAGCATGATTTTACATGTGCAAAATGACAGATGGTAGAGACACCATGATATAATACATGCATATATATATATATTTGAACAGATACCTCCTGAAAACAAGAACAACAGTGCTACTGCTAAGACTGTGCTATTATTTCCTCTACTTTACTACTGAGGCTTTTCTAAGTACTTCCTCATCTTGCTTCTCCACGTTTCCCTTTTGCAACATTTAAGTAACACATGCCTTCAGAACAGTGATGGAGAAAATCTCTCTCAAAGGAGAACTGATGCTCAGATACAAATAGTTTGAAATGTGGAGATTGTTTGGAGCCTAGAAAGGTGTTTGCTATCTCTCTTTACAGATTGTCTATGCAATACCTACACAAAGCATATAATATAAAGGTCTTTTTTCATGAGCAAGGTTTTAATAGTAATAAAAAAGCACAGCTATGTCTAGTGATATTCCTGTGTAGAATGTCTTTTAAAATAGTGCATCCTTGCACACATTTTATAAATAAAATGCATTATAAATATTGCAATGACAATTCTTGCAGTAATTAGAATAGAAAGGTGTCTGTGATGCTTTCTTGGTTACTTTTTACAAAACCTTCTGTTCTTATTTGTTCAGTGACCATATTCTGAGGAAGTACATTCAGAAAGTATTTGTTTCCTCAGTAATAACTCTGAAACTTAAGAAGCAGTAACTGCAATGAAAGGTTATTCAGAAAACTCTTACTAGGAGGAGTGAAGAAATAATTGTTTTGGCAACAGCATCTTTGTTGTAAGATACTAAAAACTACTCCAAATCCCACTGAAATAGCTGGAAAGATTTTAATTGACTACAGTGAATTTAGGATAGAGCTGATTAAAAGCTGATAGCCTCACACTCTCTCCCTACTAGTAATAATACTTAATACCTGTTACACTGGTAATTACCTCTGTTTCCCTGTTCTCCTTGCATTTCTGTAGGTTTTGTGACAAGCCCATGCTATGTTTCTTTCCTCTGGCCCTGAATTAGATTTCAACATATGTGCTATGACTATGAGATACTATAGGTGATGCAAGAAAGCAACCAATCTCTTATTTTTGTGAACGCCTTGAGGTTAGTTCTTGTTAATCAAAATTAATTTGCTGATCTTTTTCTCAGTCCCTTTATTGTAGCTACGAAACCCACTAACCATTTGTCTTGGTTTGAAAGACAGGTATCTGCTAGGAAGGGGGCAGGACCTCCCTAGAGATGGAGAATTCAAATCCCCTCCCTCCAAATTATTCCAACCCAGAAAATTAAAGGGGCTTTCAGGCAGATGTATGGGGATAGGAATAACAGTTCTTTACTAGTATATATGACAAAACAACAAACAAACAACAACTACAGCATTAGTAGTAAACAGAACCAGGAACCTCGCGGGCTTTCTTTCACAAAAGCCTGGGGCAGTTTGATCTCAGTGCCCCCTGCAGGACTCCAAGAGGCCAAGCTGGAAGGGTGGAAAGTCCCGGGCTGGTGGATGAGATCAGATGCTCTGCGCTGGTAGCTGGAGCGCCAGGGATGTCCCAGCAGGGCTGGGCAGTGCAGGGTTACAGAGTAGCAGGAAAAACCTCAAAACTCCAAAGAAGCAGCAGCGGTGGGGGGAGGGCTGGAGAAAGCGAGCTCAGGATTCCTGGGTACACCAGCAGATGATGGTAGATTTCCCAGGACGAGACGGAGTGATGGCTGTGAACTCTCCTTGCAGCAAGCGGCAGCTTGACTGTCCTCCTCGATGCCAAGAGCAAGAGAGAGCAACTGCCCTCCCAGCTCTGTCTTTTACCTTTTCCAAAGCTTGCGTTATCTCTCCCCTCTGAGGGAAGCTCCCGGAGACTCAAAACAATAGGTTGTCAAGAGCCAAAGGATGGTCATGATGGTTTGTTTTGATTTCAAAGTGCAAAAAGAGGCAATGAGAACTTAGTTCAAGTAAAATGAATTGTATCTTTATTGATACACATAATTATGTGATAGAAGAGAAGGGAAAGAAAGAGAGAGGGAGAGAGAAAAGAGGAAAAGGGGGCTTATAGCTACTGACTAAACAGACGAGAGTCCTCGTGACGCTCGAAACCAAGACCACATTCGCAGTCCTCGTAGCATGCGCCAATAGATCTCTCTTGTCCATCGGGGAGATCTCAGAGAGTCTCCTCTCTGGGGGTCATTATTATAGTTCTTTTCGAGGCGAAGGGCAACATGCCAGGATGGGGGAGAGATCTTGTGGGCACTGCAGGTGTTCTCTCACAATGAAGGGGCGATGTGCCCGAGCCTTCACAGCAGGTAAGGTTGGTACATAAACAGCAAACACCCCTCCGCAAACACGGCCCAGGAACCGTAACAGCCCCCCACTGTTCATGCACGCGTCTCTGAGGAGGGCGTCTCCGTCCAATAGAAGCAGCTGGAGGGAGAAGCTTGGATCCTGCCTCGGTCAGGCCAGCGGCCCAGGGTCCATGGGGATCTCAGCCTCTGACAGTTGTGAGGCAGATGAGGGACCTTTGGACCAACTGTTACATATGTGTAGCCTTGTGCTGCTATCTCCTTTGACTACTCCCTTTGTTCTGGTTAAGCACTGTCGTTAAGGTTTCTTAGCAAGTTATGGGAAAATATTCTGTAAGTGAAAAAGAGGCAAATCTAACTTCCAACACCATTTTATGTATAAAAGATTTTTTTACTTTTACTTATTTTTTATTTTTTCTGCTCCATGAGGAAGAGATTGTCTTATGACAGGACACCATTGTTAGAAAGCAGAGATAAACTTTCATGGATCGTAATATTAGCAGGAAAACATCAAGAACTCATTTTCATGATGATGATATATTCTATTGTGTATGTTCACAGCCACTTTGTTTATAATATGATCAGTCACAAAACAGTTGGCTGAACCAGGTTTTTAAATAATTAATAAATTAAAAGTTTTTTGATTGTCAGCTTTTCTTCTGAGACACTCTATCCTTTCTTAGTGGTAACACTAGGCATTGACTGACATACAAAATTCTGATTTTTTTTTTAATTTGCATTTAGTTCTGCCTAAAAAAAAATTTAAATGCTTAGTGTGTAAAAAAAACCACCCCGAGATAAAGAAATATTTTTATTCAAACTATTTGGAAGCAAAATAAATGGTAAATCCAAGCACAGCTTGAAAGGGGAAGTAAAAGTTCTAATTTATTTTTCCTCCAAGGATTTTTTTACTAAGTCACCTAGTTAATCTCTAGTGGTGTGTTAATGAGTTCTTTATATTTTACAACTTTTTCTAAGTTCTTTGTAAGATGGTTTGTTCCTTGTACCCCCCATTTTGCCTTCCTGATAGTTGTCCCTGGTAATCTCCCACTTACTGTTAAGTGTCAGTCCTTTCCCCCCTCCTCCCTGGAGCCTGCCTGTCACCTCAGAGCCCTGCCTCAGAGCTAGAAAGTTCTGTGAGGGGCTTTGAGTGATAGGCTAGGTTCAGGGAAAGTTCCCTCCCCTCCCTTATGTGTGGTCCTCGTTTGTGTCAGTTACCTTCCTAGCCCCTTCTGTATTGAATCCAATTGGTTGTACCCTTCTCACTGTCCTCTGTGTACCACCACCCCATAAAAGGGGGTCCCAAAAAGTTAAAAGCGGCTCAGTCAGAGCAGTCCTTGGCAGGTGGGGAGGCTTCGCCTGACCCCTCAAATAAACCCCCTTGGACTTACTCGGCCGGCTCCTCCCTTTATTCTCCACCGTTGTCTGCCACTTGCCACCTGTGCCCTGGATGTTTCGTCGGAACCAAGACCCACTGGATCGGTTTGGCTTGCACTGCTTGCCAGCCATACCTGCTGCTTGCCAAGGTGCCTGACCCAGCCTGGGCAGGTCAGGACTATTGCTGTGAGCTTAGCTAGAAAGACACACTTGGAGCTGGAGTTTTGGGTTGATCAGAGTAGCAGGGCAGAAGATCCCTCCTTTGTTTATTCTTTCTTATTTTATACTTTTAGCAAGGTGATTATGGATTGGAGAGTGGGCATTCTTACCTCTTACCTACATTGGTCAAGGAGGCTGTTATTTAACTTCCCTTCTCTTGGAGAAGAAATTCATAACAATGGCACTATTTACAAAACATGATCTTCTGGTTACATTAACGAGCGTGAGGAGCTGCACACTTCTACTTTAGTATGAACGCTCAGTAAACTAGGAAAATCCCATGGTGACAGTGGGACTGTGTTCTGAAAGGCACCAGCCACAGCTTGTTGTCCCATGTGGGGCCCCTCGAGGCATCGGAGGACCCCCCCGGAGAGGGCCGGCAGACGGGGCCCCTCCGAGCCTTGGACCTGCACTTCATCCCTCGACGGCAAGCTACCATCAGTTGTAGCAGCCCCCCACGTCGGGGGGGGGCAGCTTCTTCAGCACCAGAAGTCCCCCTCAGACGGAGATTCCCCAAGACTGAGCTTTCCCCTTGACGCCGGAGCTTCAGTGAGCTCCTCCTGTTCCTTCCTGGGGACAGGAGCCTCTATTTTTCCCCAAACTGGGAGCATGGTGGTCTCTGAATCAGAGCCACGAAGGCTGTGCAGCCCTGGGGTTGTGGGTTTTTGCCCTCTCCCCGGTTTATCCCTCTGCGGCACTTTTAGTTCTTTTAGTGTTTTTTTGCAGTTTTAATTTGCACGGTTGCTTTCGCGCCACACAGCACGCACGCGGCGGGGGCAGGGCACCCGCGCGGTGAGCCCGTGGTGCGGTGGGGTCACCAGTCTGCCCGGTCACTCAGCAGGTTAGCGCCGTGGTCCGTGGCCCCCGTGCCTGTGGCGGCGTGGTGGCGCAGCGGTTCGTCTGCAGGGGGCAGCCTTGCGGCTTTTTGGCGCAGCGGCTAGCCATTCCAAGATTGCGCGGCTGATAGCCCCCAACGGCACAGCGCAACGCAGCATGGTGGTTTTACGGTCGGCTTTTTTATCAGCCAGTCTATGTTACTGCGGCTCCCGGGGGGTCGGAGACACGTGCAGCTCCTCCTGGTTTGAAGAGAGCACGAGTTTGGTTTTAAGTTTGGTGTCCTGGGGTGACGGGACATTTTCATGCTTTGTATCCCAATTGTGTGTTTCTGTTCCCATGCTCTCGGTTTGTTTTGTCTATTAGCCGTGCCCCTCCCCCAGCTGCTGGTTCTCGCTTGCTGCTGCTAGCTTTAGGCTTCGCTAGCTGCTGGCTTTGCTCTCTTGCTTTTTGCTTGCTTTTTTGCCATTTTTCTGCTTTTTTTTTCCCCTTCTTTCCTTCCTCCCCTTCCCTGAAGACATTGGAACCGGCTTCGGACCTTGATCTGGGAACGTCAAGGAAATCCTGGAGTCTGCATCTGAGAGAAGCTCGGCACCCTCCCCAGCAGAGACTGCTCATCCTCTCTTGGACTGGTGAAAAAATTTGTTGTCATCTCAGGCTGTTTTTCTTGTGTTGGGGAGTGTTTTTTGTTGTTTCTTAATAAACAAGTTTTTTCCACTTTTCCTCTGAGGAAATTCCTCCCGAACCCGGGGCGGGGGAGGAAGGGGGGGTGGGAGGGAGGAGTTGTGGAGGTTTGTTTCCTTTAAGGGGCTCCTTTGGAGATTTTCCCCTAATTTGTCCTAAACCAGGACAAATATTTTTGGTGGCCCATACGGGGGGGTCGACCAGACAAAGTGGAAAAAACTTTTTTCTAATAATATTTTGGTTTCAATTGTTTTGTGGGCATATTGGTATGTCACTTTTTGAATTTATAATGTCATTTGGAGTGAAAGCCTGCCTCTATTTCTGGTCATTAGGGTTCTTTGAAGTTTTAATACCTTTGTGGTCCCTAGGTTTATTTTCTTATCCAGAAATAGCTCCGGTATTGTCCCTAATGCGTAGCTTTTGTAGCAGAGGGGCACTAACCACAATATTTATCGGGCTGGGCTTGGTTGTGATGATTTGCAAGAGGTTTATAAAAATGTTGTTATCGGTTCCAGGAATGTATGGTTTGTGCTTGTGGCTGTGTACTCAGTTTGTTAGGGGAGAAGCAGGGGAGGAGGCTTTTCAGCCTTTTCTTTACTTCTTCTCCTCTGAATTATTTACATCTCTATTAGAAAATGTTTGGTTCTCCCTGACTGCTATGGACGCCATCTTTCTGGCATTTAATTTAGTAAGCTTTCTCTATACTGTCTGCAGTTTATATAAAATGAAAGCTGAGATTTCTAGAGGGGCTGGTGAGACTCCTGATTTAGGAGTAAAACCAAGGGTGAAGAATCCTGAGTGGTGTGGGAAATGGGCCGAATTTTAAAGGAGTTTTCTGATCCTATAGTCTGGGACTTTCCATCTGAACAAATTCAGAACCCAGCTGAGATGGTAAAGTACCTGAGAGATGCCATGGTAACACTAAGGAGAAAAGGATCATTGCAGTGAGCTGGGCCCTGGCACATGCTTATCGCACCCTGCTAGATACTGTAGGGCAGCAGATAGAGGAAAGGGAACAGGGAGATAAATTACTGTCCCAGTCACTCAGGCTGCAGCCAACATCCCAGGCTCCAGGCCAGTAGTTAAACCAGAGAGTAAGCCTCAACCAATGGCTGTTGCTGCTAATACAAGAGGTGGAAAGGGCAAAAGCAAGACTGACCGAAGGGTGGAGGATGATGATGATCCAAGAGAAGGACCATCTCCAAAATCAGAAGCCACACCAAGTGGCACAGATTCCGGAGACAATATTGATTCCTTCTCCCTGAAGGACCTTGAGGTCTAAGGAAGGATTATAGGGGACAGCCCGATGAGTCTATAATTATTTGGCTAGTCCGCCTTTGGGATGCGTCAGGGGAGGCTACCATTCTGGATGGCACTGAAGCGAGGCATTTAGGATCCCTGTCACATGATCCTGTCATCGACCAAGGCATGATGAGGGGGGCTAGCCCTCACAGCCTCTGGGAACGGGTCCTGGACAGCGTAGCACAAAGATACCTGTGTGCAGATGACCTCTATATTCAGCAGACACAGTGGAAGGCCATAGAACAGGGGATCCAACACCTGAGGGAGATGGCAGTGGTAGAGATCATTTTTTCGGATGACATAACAACTAGGAATCCAGACTTCGTACCGTGCACACCTGTAATGTGGAGGAAACTTGTGCGCCTTGGGCCACCTGAATACGCTTCTGCTCTAGCAATAATGAAGCGTGATGAAGTATATGAGACTGTGCTCGATATGGCAAAGAAGCTTCGGGCATATGCGGATGCTGTACATGGCCTGACTCATGCCAGAATTGCAGCTGTGGAAACACGACTGCAGAAATTAGAAGACAAAATAGAGGAAAGTCGTAAGAAACTCAGGGAAGAGATTAAGGAGGACCTCCTCCAAATCTCAGCTGTACAAATTAGAGGCCCTAGTATCCAACACAGATGTTCCTCTGTTGGGGAGAGAAGGTACACCCCACGAGCTGAGTGCTATAGGTTTCTGGAGAATGCACATTCCTGAGTACAGCGAGATTGTGAGCCCTCTCTACCTGGTTACCCGCAAGAAGAGCTATTTCCACTGGGGCCCTGAACAGCAACAAGCCTTTGCCCAGATCAAGCAGGAGATTGCTCATGCAGTAGCCCTTGGCCCAGTCAGGACAGGACCAGAGGTGAAGAACATGCTCTACTCTGCAGCTGGGAACCATGGCCTGTCCTGGAGCCTTTGGCAGAAGGTGCCTGGTGAGACCCGAGGCCGACCACTGGGATTCTGGAGTTGGAGCTACAGAGGGTCTGAAAGTAACTACACCCCATCGGAGAAGGAAATCTTGGCCACTTATGAAGGAGTCCAAGCTGCTTCAGAGGTGATTGGTACAGAAGTACAACTCTTCCTGGCACCCCGACTACCCGTGCTGGGGTGGATGTTTAGAGGAAAGGTTCCCTCCACCCACCATGCCACCAGTGCTACATGGAGCAAGTGGATTGCCCTCATTACACAGCGCACCCAAATTGGGAAACTAGATCGCCCTGGGATTTTGGAGGTAATTACAAATTGGCCTGATGTCACTGTGCCGCGTTTTGAGACCTCAGCGTCTCTATACCGGCTAGCCCTGGCACCGTGAATATCGCTTGAAGGGTCAGTTTGTACACCGCGCAAACAATGCTGATTCCTACGGGGTTCTTGTTCCTGAGAGATCCTCTCAGCAGTGCTGGTAAAATGACTCGGACAGAGGCAGGAGGAGGGAGGCAGCGAATAGCAGCGGGTTTATTGTATGTACACACGCTTTCCGGCTGTGCCGCGACTGCGCGCGAAAGCAGTCTGCGCAGAGTTTTATCCAGATAGGTGAGAGGGAGGGGTGAGGGTACAAGAACCAATGAAGGGGATCCCCGGGACCGTTAAGCATGCGGGAAATTTAACTTTACCAACCGGGGAAGCGGGGAGGAGTACAAAAAACCGCAGGCAGCGTGAATGACAGGTAATGGACTGTTATATAACTACAGGTGCACTCACGTGCGAGAGAGAACAAAGGAATAATACGATAAACCTAATAAACCTAATTTGCACACTGCCATATCTCCCCCTTTTTTTTATTAAGATGAGCAAACCTGGCATGGAGGAAGCTGATGTTCAGATTCAGAAAAGCTGTCTCTGAACCATGACTGCATGGATGGCCACTGCTCCTCAGAGAGGCTCTCGTCCTCCCAAGACTTCTCTAAGTTTTCCATTTCCATTTCTTCAGGAACAGTTGCCATGGAAACACGGTTCACAACTGGCGATTTTGGGGATGATGTAGCACTAGACATAAACTTATGAATTATCTTTCTAATAAAACTTATCACAACTAAAGCAATTATAATGATAACACAGGTTTTTAAAATGGATGCAACCCAACTCGAGACCCCCCAGCTCTTAAAGAGGTCGAATCGTCGGAGAGATGTGTCATGGTGGTGACTTTCTCTGGTCTGGGTTGGATCTTTCACACTGAAAAACTGAAAAACAGACTTTAGAACACAGAATAATTAACATGAGGGCTGGAAATAAGAAAAAGGTGAGAGGTCTTCCCATTCCCAGAGAATGGGTAGGGTCAACCTGGTATAATTTCGCCTTTTAAGGCTCAGTGCCGCAGAAGCGACCTGTGGTACATCTTCCCTTCTCTCCCCCTGCTTTTTCCTAAAAGGCTTCACCCATTTTGCAGGAACCCATCTGAGCCCAGTGGGCGTGGAGACACAGTCGTACCCGCGCCCCCACGTCACCAGGTCATATGGACCCTCAACTTGTCTGCTCTCAGGTGACCTGAGCAGGACTGGCGGCTTCTCTTTCTGTTGGAAATCGGAATTTGATCCAAAGTGGCGCACGACTGGTGGGTTAAACACCTCAAAACTGCAGTTTAAGAAATTGATTGTGTACAGCGCCCTGGCCAATCGGATAGAGGGGGGCTCAACTTTCACTACCTGCTGTTGTTGTGCAAGGACCCTTTTGATGTCCTGATGGGTCCGTTCCACTATCGCTTGGCCTATGGGGGAGTGTGGGATGCCTGTTTTATGCTCCACTCCCCATTGCTGCAGAAAGCTGCAGAACTCACCTGACTTGTATGCTGGGCCGTTGTCAGTTTTGAGGCCCTTGGGGATGCCCATGAAGGAGAATGCCTGGATAAGGTGTTTAATGACATCCTGTGCTTTCTCCCCTGTGTGTGCAGAGGCGTAAACTGCACCTGAGAAAGTATCTACTGATACATGGACATATTTCTGTCTTCCGAATGATGCAATGTGTGTGATGTCTGTTTGCCAGAGCTCGCAGCTTTGAAGCCCACGAGGGTTGACTCTGGCGTGTAGTGTGGGCACAGCGTGGGACTGACACGATGGGCACGAGCTGACAATCGCCTTGGCCTGTTGACGTGTGAGGTGGAAACGTCTGACCAGGCTCGGCACGTTCTGGTGGAAAAGCTGATGACTGAGCTTTGCCTGTTCGAATATGTTTGGCAATGGGGCTATCGCTGCAGGAGCAGTGAGGGCATCAGCTCTCCTGTTACCTTCAGCAATAAACCCTGGCAAATCAGTGTGTGATCTCATGTGCATCACATAAAATGGATGCTCTCGGTGGGAGACAAGCTTTACTAGCTTTGAGAGCATCTCATACAGAGTGGTGTTGGACACCTCTTGTAAGATGGCCTGATCTGCCCTAGACACCACCCCCGCAACGTATGCGGAGTCGGTAACTAAATTGAATGGTCCGGTGAACCTCTCAAATGCCCTAACGACTGCGGCCAACTCAGCGATCTGAGGTGACCCCATCACCTCTTCAACGTCTTCCTCCCACTGCTGAGTTTCTGGATCCCCCCAAGTCAGAACTGACTTGTGAGAAGCCCCGGACGGGTCCATAAAAACTGTCAGAGCTTTGAGGGGCTTCCTGCTCTGGACACTCTGCATTGACAATGTGAATGCTGCTTCTGAATTAACAATTTGTGGGCCGGCCGATGGATTGAAATTTGGCCCGTGAAGGAATCTAGGGCGAATTGAAATGCTTCATTCTCTTGAAGCAGGTGTTCCAACATGAATTTTGTCATTTGGCCCGTCTTCAAGCCAATTGGCATGTGAATGCACTCAAAATCACAACCGGCCAGATCTTTCATCCGCACTCTCGCTTTGCGGATGAGCTCAGCCATGAGCTCTTGCGGCTGTGTCATTCTCTTGGGCCGATGGTGGCTGAGAAAGACCCACTCTATAATCAGAAGAGGATCTCCCCTGCCTTGGCCCTTATTACCTTGTCTGGGTGTTCTTGCAGACTGGTCCCACTGAAAAATGATGCCATGCAGGTGCGGCAGCTTTCCTAGGATGATGAATCGGAAAGGCAGGTTTGGGTTGCATCTGCGTGCCTGTCTGGAAGACATTGCTTTTTGAACTTTCTCAAGCGCTGTTCTTGCCTCTGGGGTAAGTGACCTAGGAGAACTCAACCCCTCTCCCCCTTTCAAAAGATTGAAAAGAGGGGCTTGGTCTTCGGTGGTCAGACCTAGCCAGGGCCTTACCCAATTCAAAGCACCACAGAGTTGATGGGCATCAGCAAGGGTCTGGACTTTCGTCCTGATCTCCAATTTCTGCAGAACAATGGTTCGCTTACTTATCTCCAAGCCCAGGTACTTCCAGGGTGGCATCCGCTGAATCTTTCCTGCCTGCAGCTCGAAACCTGCAGCAACTAACGAATTTGTTACAAGGCCAAGTGTGTGGGACAGTAAATCATCTGTCGGGGCACAAACAAGTATATCATCCATATAGTGATGGATGATTACTTCCTCCGCGGCTGCTCTCACGAGGGACAAGGAAGCAACAAACTGCTGACACAGGACTGGAGAGTCCTTCATTCCTTGGGGAAGTACTCGCCAGTGATATCGTTTCCTTGGAGCTGCTCGGTTGATGGAAGGAACCAAGAAGGCAAAACGTGGGGAATCGTCAGGGTGTAAGGGAATTTGGAAGAAACAGTCCTTTATATGAATGACTGCCAGATTCCAATCTCGAGGGAGCATGGTTGGGGAGGGCATTTCTGGTTGGAGAGACCCCATATCTTCGATAACATTATTAATTTGGCTGAGGTTGTGAAGGAGCGGCCACTGAGTCTTGTCAGCCTTGCAGATGACAAAGACTGGTGAATTCCAAGGAGAATTAGTCTCCTCGATGTGACCCTTTTCCAATTGCTCTTCTACAAGCTCCTGAAGTGCCTGTAATTTCTCTTTAGAAAGCAGCCACTGTTCCACCCAGACTGGATCATCGGTCTTCCAATTCAGTCTTTGGATGGGGCGCGTCTCAGCAGCCACTGCCCAAAAATTTTGTGGGGGTTCAGGGATGTCAATTGTGACCCCCCACTGGGCCATGAGGTCTCGGCCAAGCAGTGGCTCCTTGTAATCTAAAACAAAAGGACGTATAGTTGCCAATTGTCCTTTTGATCCCCTTACTTTCACCACGTTCTTTGATTGCTTTGCCACTTGAAGCCCTCCTACACCCTGGACGTGACATGCCACGTCCTCCAAGGCCCAGTGTGATGGCCAATCCTTGATTGGGATCAATGTCAAGTCTGCCCCTGTGTCAAAAAGAAGATCCTTATCAAAGGACTCTCCACCCATCATAAATGTACACTTCACCCTGGGTTGCTGTGTTGATACCTTGTGTACTGTGTTTACTGTGATTGTGTTGTTCTGGCAGTCAGGGTCCCCATATGGGATGGCCTGTGCAATTATCTGTCCTTTCAGTAAGAATGTGGGTGGGTAAATGCAACGCAGCCAGAGGATGAGGCGCCTGGGATTGTTGACTAGTGTCCCAGGAAGAACCTCAACCTCCTGCGGAGTGTGTTTGCAGTCCCCGACGATGATGTACTTACCGCCCTCTACTAATGGCTAGTTGTTGGTGCTGCAATGATCGATGGTAACAAAATGCCAGTTGTGGTCACTTAGAATCAATGGTTCTGTGAGCTGCAACCTGTAAGGTTCATATAGAGATTTAGTTGTTAAAATGGGTTTTTCAAGGTCAAATTCAGGTGAGAGAAATGTCTCGTCCGGTGTGTTATCATCAGTTGGTTGACCCCCTTTTGACCCCCCTGCCTGGTCCACCCGATTGGGGTGGACTCGCTCTCCCCCTTTAGTTTTTTGGCATTTGATGAAAAGGTTGAGGAGTCCCAGGTGTTCGGGGTGTTGTCGTCTGTCCTTGATGTTTGTGAGGACAGGCGGCAGCCCAGTGTCCTTCCTCTCCGCAGAAGAAGCATTGCTGCTGTCGATTGCCGTGGAAGGATGTGCGGCGTTGCAAAGGCTTGTGTTGCGTCTGGCCTGCAGGGGATGCTCGAGCCACACGTGGAGGTCGCAGGAGAGAAGATGCTTGAGGTGGTCGAGGCTGAACCCCATGGCTGAGGAAGGGGACCTTGACCTGACACACTTGAAGCATGGAGTGGAGTGTGTGAGGAGGATCTAGAAGAGGAAGACTCAAAATAGCTGAGCGACATAAATCGTTAGCATTAATGAATGCTATTTCTTCTAATATTTGATCCCTGGCACTCTCATTCTTGACCTGCACTTCAATAGCACGGGTCAATTTCTCCACAAAATCTATAAAAGGTTCTGCTGGACCCTGTTTGAGCATGGTATAAGGTGGCATGGGAGCATGGGTTTGGAGGCTGAAAAACGCTTTGCAAGCTAGATCTTTAATTACTGTAAGGGCTGCAGAGAGAATTAGGGAGGCTTGAGTGGATGGGGAATTCCACTGGCTTTCACCACAAAGGAGTGCAAGGGAAATAGCATTCCCCTGCCCATCAACCGCTGTATCTGGTTGCTGTAAAAGGTGTGGTAGTGTTTCCCGCAACAGCTGTTTCCATGCTGCTTCCCAGAGTTTAAACTCTGTAACATTTATGAAGCATGAAAACAGCTGCTTTAAATCAGCAGGAACAACTGCCACATTAGAAAGATCGGCTGTGAGGACACCACGGAAGTACGGACTTTCCCTGCTGTACTCTTTGTGGGCTTTACAGAGATCCCTAATGATTACTTGGGAGAAAGGTTGCCAATTAAGATTATTATTGTTGTCTCCCCGGGATCTTCAGTAAGTCACTGGTGCCGCAGTGAAGCAAGCCTGTTGACTTCCTGGTTCCAATCGTGGGAACCGGAAGCGTTACCGTGGGAACCAACCAACCAAGATGACCGACTTCCGGGGTGGGGGCACGCCGGGGACTCCGCCTGTGGCTCCGCCTGGCAGGCGGGTCTGTGGGCGGGTCTGAGGGCAGGGCAGGTGGGTGGGAACTTCAGGGCGGTGGGAGGGGTAGGGGACTGGAAGGGGTGGGGTGAAGGGGAAGGGTGGGGAGAGCAAAGGGAATTGTGGGAAGAAGAAGAGGGGGATGGTGACCAGACCACGCGGTCCCCCCCATCTTGGGTGCCACAGTCACCATTCTGAGGCTTTTGTGACGCAGTAATTTTAAAACTAACTTTTGGCTTCGAACCGAGAGAATTCGGGGGAAGGGAAGGTCCTCCGATCGCCTGGCCAGGGCTTTCAGAGGGGTCCCGGGCAGTCTGGCCTTGACTGCCCGAGCGGGGGGAATGGGAATTTTGAAGAAAGCCGGGGCTGACAGACGTTTTTTCTGTCACTTTTTTTAAAATTCCCTTTTTGCGGAGAGAGGGTTTGGGGCTGAGGGAAAGGGAACCCGAGGCAGTTCGTCCTTGCAGAGGCTCTTTCTCAGACTCCCTGTATTTTGCCGCGGCAGCTTTGAGCTGCAAAATCAAAACCGCAAATTTCTGTGTGTCTTTGTCCCTAGCATCTGCCAATTCTGCTAGTTTTCTCTCCGCAGCGCTCCAAAAGTGAGGGCTGCGAGCTTTTGCTCGGGAGAGGTCTGGAAAGTTCGAACAGAGCCATCGGACGAACCTCGTCAAACAGCTTTTTGAAAACTTTACTTTCTTAAACTCTAACAATTCAACCAGAACAATAAAAATTCCCTCCTGTGCCGACAAAAGAGAAGCACCCATCCTCTTCCGTACAGATCTTAAATTCAGCACTTTCCCAAACCGAGGTCAACAACAAAAAATCTTTAAAAGAAAAAAATCGCTGCGCGCTTTAAACACCGGCACAGACACACACTCACTAAATCTGCGACAGAACACCGGGGCGCAGTGCGAAACAAAAGCCGGCACCCAGCAACGTGCTCTTCCCAAACTTCACCCTTTCCCCAGCTGACTGCCACGCGAGTGGGGGAACACACACACACCCCTGTGCACTCGCGCACAACATAAAATCTGACACAAACCAAAAAACCAAAAAGCACCAGGGGAACTCGAAACCGGCCAAGGAGCCAAAACAGTAAATGCCAGCGGTCGCGCGACCAGCTCTCTGGGGACCGCATCCACACGGAAGCTTCCCAAAACCAAAACCCGCTCCGCAGAAAAGCGGGGATACTTACCAAACCCTGGTGGTGGGTGCAAAAGACAGTCTCGGGAGGAGCCTCTGTCTTTGGGGAAGACACCTTCTCTGAGTGCGAAGAGGGGCGCTGCCTTCCCTTGCCCCGGGAGCGCTCCTCGAGCGGACGAGGCTGCTTGGACCGGGGACCGTGTAGCGTCCACGGACTTTGTTTCCCAGACTCCGCTCCTAGTTGTGGCAGTCTGCCAGTCCTTTCCATGGGTCTTCGAGACCTGTGAGGACCTCTTCGGAGCTCCATGAATGGGCGCCACACGATAAGTCACTGTGCCGCGTTTTGAGACCTCAGCGTCTCTATACCGGCTAGCCCTGGCACCGTGAATATCACTTGAAGGGTCAGTTTGTACACCGCGCAAACAATGCTGATTCCTACGGGGTTCTTGTTCCTGAGAGATCCTCTCAGCAGTGCTGGTAAAATGACTCGGACAGAGGCAGGAGGAGGGAGGCAGCGAATAGCAGCGAGTTTATTGTATGTACACACGCTTTCCGGCTGTGCCGCGACTGCGCGCAAAGCAGTCTGCGCAGAGTTTTATCCAGATAGGTGAGAGGGAGGGGTGAGGGTACAACAACCAATGAAGGGGATCCTCGGGACCGTTAAGCACGTGGGAAATTTAACTTTACCAACCGGGGAAGCGGGGAGGAATACAAAAAACCGCAGGCAGCGTGAATGACAGGTAACGGACTGTTACATAACTACAGGTGCACTCACGTGCGAGAGAGAACAAAGGAATAATACGAAAAATCTAATAAACCTAATTTGCACACTGCCACAATCAGTAAACTGGAATCAGGTGTCACAATGTTGGTGACACTGTGCTTGAACCACGTCCCAGAAGATTTAACAATATCCAAGTTAGACAACTCATTAACTGTGCCATAACATCAAAGGATATAAAAATAATGCTGAAAACAACATACTAATCAAAGAGGTAAGCTAGTTAAAGAAATTCAGTAAAGATGTGGGAGTAAGCCTTAAATCCCAATTTGCCCCAGAATTTCAGCATCTGCCTCTAGTCTGTGGGAGAGCTGTATTCACTTTCCTGCTGTGTTGATTTCACAAAATAATTATTACCTGTCGTACAGGCAGTACTTGCTTAAACATCTGGGAGAGCGGGAGAACATTCTCTGTTTCTGTATATATTACCAACCTAATCATGGCTGCAGCAAGACCCATGGGGCTTTCCTCTCAGCAGTTTTTCTGTATTAAGACTTATGATACTTATCAGATGTATTGAAATGATAACCATTAAGAGCTTATTAATAGCTCACTGGAGTGATGTTCTGTAAGAATCTGGCAGAATTATTATTTATTAAAGTGATGCAAAATCCTTGATAATGCAATTTATAAAATAGTCAAATCATTGTCTTTGAGTGGTGGGTGAAAAACAGTGCCAAAAATTTAATGTGAAAGATGACTATCAGAAAACTTAACAAGTTGTATAATGTGCAGCTCCTTTTCAAGTGAAACCCTCGATTAACATTTCCCAGTTAGCTGCCAAGAACATTTATAAGGTTCATTAGAAGAGGCCATTCAGCGTAAGACTACCCTGACAAGCGAACTGGAGACAGTTGCATAGAAATTTTTGTTTTCAATATTGTCTTGGTTTGAAAGACAGATATCTGCTAGGAAGGGGGCAGGACCTCCCTCCAAATTATTCCAATTAAAAAAAAAAAAATTAAAGGAGCTTTCAGGCAGAGGTATGGGGGTAGGAATAACAGTTCTTTACTAGTATATATGACAAAACGACAAACAAACAACAACTACAGCATAAATAATAAACAGAACCAAGAACCTTGAGGGCTTTCTTTTACAAAAGCCCAGAGCAGTTTGGTCTTGGTGCCCCCGCAGGACTCCGAGAGGCCAAGCTGGGAGGAAAGTCCCGGGTTGGTGGATGAGATGAGGAGCTCTGCGCTGGTAGGTGGAGCAGCAGGGGTGTCCCGGCAGGGCTTGGCAGTGCAGGGCTACAGAGTAGCAGGAGTGCCTCAAAGCTCCGAAGAAGCAGCGGCAGTGGGGGGAGGCTGGAGAAAACGAGCTCAGGATTCCCGGGTACACGAGCAGATGACGATAGATTTCCCAGGAGGAGACAGAGGCAGAGGGCAGCCTGACCGTCCTCCTCGGCGCTGAGAGCAAGAGTGAGTTCCCCTCCCTCAGTCATGGATAACCTGAGAAATGCTGTCCATGGTTAGATCCACCTCTCGGTATCGTGCCCACTTACAGGTGGCATCTCTGCCCTGATGACCTGAGGCGTCGTGGGCCCATCGAGCTAGGAACAACTCTCCCTTGTGTTGCCAATCTAGGTCTATCTTTGACACTTCTATCTTGGCGGCTTGATCTACTTGCTCGTTGTTTCGGTGCTCCTCATTAGCCCGACTCTTGGGGACATGGGCATCTACATGGCGTACTTTTACAGGTAGCTTGACTACCCGAGCAGCAATGTCTTTCCACTCATCAGCAGCCCAGACTGGTTTTCCCCCACGCTGCCAGCTGGCCTTTTTCCACCTTTCCAGCCAACCCCACAGAGCATTGGCTACCATCCATGAATCAGTGTAGAGGTAGAGCTTTGGCCACTTCTCTCTCTCAGCAATGTCCAGGGCCAATTGAACAGCCTTGAGTTCTGCAAGTTGACTCGATCCACCTTCTCCTTCAGTGGCTTGTGTAACCTGTCGTGTGGGGCTCCATACGGCTGCTTTCCACTTCCGGTTCATCCCTACAATGCGACAGAAACCGTCAGTGAAAAGAGCGTAGCGTGTTTCTTCTGTTGGCGGCTGATTATATGGCGGAGCTTCTTTGGCACGTGTCGCTTGCTCTTGTTCCTCTTCATCAGTGAGACCCAAGTTTTCACTTTCTGGCCAGTTTGTGATTATCTCCAAAATCCCAGGGTGATTTGGGTTTCCGATACAGGCGCGCTGAGTGATGAGGGCAGTCCATTTGCTCCATGTGGCATCGGTGGCATGGTGGGTAGAGGGAACCTTTCCTTTGAACATCCACCCCAGCACTGGTAGTTGGGGTGCCAGGAGGAGTTGGGCTTCTGTGCCAATCACCTCTGAAGCAGCTTGGACTCCTTTATAGGCAGCCAAGATTTCTTTCACTGTTGGGGTGTAGTTGGCTTCAGACCCTCTGTAGCTCCGACTCTAGAATCCCAGTAGTCGACCCTGAGTCTCACCAGGCACCTTCTGCCAAAGGCTCCAGGACAGGCCATGGTTCCCGGCTGCAGAGTAGAGCACATTCTTCACCTCTGGTCCTGTTCTGACTGGGCCAAGGGCTACTGCATGAGCGATCTACTGCTTGATCTCGGCAAAGGCTTGTTGCTGTTCAGGGCCCCAGTGGAAATTGTTCTTCTTGCGAGTAACCAGGTAGAGAGGGCTCACAATCTGGCTGTACTCAGGAATGTGTATTCTCCAAAAGCCTATGGCACCTAGGAAAGCTTGTGTTTCCTTCTTGCTGGTCGGTGGAGACATCACAGTGATCTTATTGATGACCTCAATGGGAATCTGACACCGCCCATCTTCCCACTTTACTCCCAGGAACTGGATCTCCTTGGCAGGTCCCTTGACTTTGCTCTTTTTGATGGCAAAACCAGCTTCCAGGAGAATCTGGATGATCTTCTCTCCTTTCTCGAATACTTCCCTTGCTGTATTCCCCCACACAATGATGTCATCAATGTACTGTAGGTGTTCTGGAGCTTCACCCTTTTCCAGTGCAGCCTGGATCAGTCCATGGCAGATGGTGGGACTGTGCTTCCACCCCTGGAGCAGTTGGTTCCAGGTTTACTGCATGCCCCTCCAGGTGAAAGCAAACTGAGGCCTACATTCTGCAGCCAGAGGAATGGAGAAAAACGCGTTAGCAATGTCGATTGTGGCATACCACTTTGCTGCCTTGGACTCCAGCTCGTACTGGAGTTCCAGCATGTCTGGCACAGCGGCGCTCAGCAGTGGAGTCACTTCATTCAAGCCACAATAGTCCACAGTCAGTCTCCATTCTCCATCAGACTTGCGCACAGGCCAAATGGGGCTGTTGAAGGGCGAGTGGTTTTTGCTGACCACCCCTTCGCTCTCCAGCTCTCGGATCATCTTGTGGATGGGGATTACAGCATCTCGATTTGTTCGATACTGCCGGCGATGCACCGTCGAGGTGGCAACAGGTACTCGTTGCTCTTCTACCTTCAGGAGTCCTACTGCAGATGGGTTCTCTGACAGTCCAGGCAAGGTGTTCAATTTCTTAATGCTCTCTGCCTCCACAGCAGCTATTCCAAAAGCCCATCTGAACCCCTTAGGGTCTTTGTAACAGCCATTCCTGAGACAGTCCATGCCCAAAATACTTGGAGCCTCTGGGCCAGTCACAATCAGATGTTTCTGCCACTCCTTACCGGTCAGGCTCACCTTGGCTTCTAACTGAGTCAATTCTTGTGATCCCCCCGTCACACCGGCAATGGAAATAGGTTCTGTTCCCACATGTTCTGATGGCATTAGGGTACACTGAGAACCGGTATCAACCAAAGCTTTATATTTCTGTGGCTCTGATGTGCCAGGCCATAGAACCCACACAGTCCAAAAGACTCGGTTTTCCCATGCCTCTTCCTGGCTAGAGGCAGGGCCCCTCTAGCACCGGTTACTACTCTCTTCCTGTGCATACATAGTAGAGGTTCCTTCAAGGGGTCTGACAGAGCATCCTCATTTCTGTAATACCTGACAGCCTGGTCATGGGAGGCTGAGGCTACCTTCATTCTAGTGGAACCCCCTCGGTTAGTGTTTCTCTCTTTGAGCTCACGCACTCATGCTGCTAGAACAGAAGTGGGTTTCCCATCCCACTTTCCCATGTCTTCCCCATGGTCACGCAGGAAGGACCACAGGTCAGCTCGTGGGGTGTACCCTCTCTCTCTAGCTGTGTGACGTTGGGTTATGACTCTGGGGCCTGTGACTCGCACCGGTGCCACATGGGAACTGTTCCTCCTCCTCTCCTCCCTCACCTCCCTTATCTCCTCTTGGAGTTCTTTAACCACGGCAGAGACCTGAGTCTGCATTGGGCCACTGATCATACTGTCAAAATTTCTAAGCTTGCTGGCTACAGAACCTACAGTCACTCGGCTGGTATCAGCATTAATCATTGACATGAATGTTTTGTATTCAGATGGCCCTTTAGTTGCTAGATTCCACAACATTTGCCCTGTGCACCTGACGTTGTCGGGGTCATTGTTATGCTGTCCACCCCTCCCAAAAACTACCTCCAGTATTGCCACTTCTCTCAGCTGTTGGATCCCTTCCTCAAAAGTCTTCCAGCGCATGCTAAGGTGGTGCTCCTGCATTCTGTCTCTGTGGACAAACCTTTCCCTTACACTCATTAAAAGCCGCTCCCAAAGGTGAAGGGGTCCTTGCTCTTTTACAAATACCTGATTCACACCTGAGTCTTGGGTCAAGGGTCCCAAATTCCTCGCCTCACCACCATCCAGTTGCACACCTCTCCCCATAAGGTCCCAAACCCTAAGTAACCAGGTTGTATAAGGCTCACGTCCCCGTCGTGCAACATCTTTTTGCAGACGATGGAGATTTTCATATGACAGGGACTCAGTGATGATGTCAACTTCTGGCTCCCCTGTGGGTTGTGAGGGCCTTCCTTTTTTATCCTTATCACTTGGGTGCTCTGATTTCACCTTATATTTCTTTCTTTCCACAGGGGCAACTGCTGCTGGCTGTGACTGCCCCTGTGGTTCAGCTGGAACCTGGACGGTTGTAACGTCTGTGGGTTCCACTGCTGCACCATCAGACTCTCCCTCTTCAGGGCAGGGGGAGGGTTTGCCACCAGCTGGGACTAATGAGGCCACCACTGGGGAAAGGTGCTCTTTCAGCATCAGGCCCATCTCCTTCACCAGAACTCCCACCCAATCTGGGTGGTTCATTTCTGAGGTGGGCTGCGGGGCAGGGTCAGGTGGTGGGGCAGCATCCTTAGTCTGTGGGGCAGTGTCAGGCTCCATGGCAGCACCCTCAGTCTCTAGGGCAGTATCCTTATTCTCTGGGGTAGGTATCAGGGTGGTTATCCAGGCCAATCTCCCCTTATCTCGGAATATTAAATAGAATAGGCCTGTGAGCAATACTAGCCATTGTATGATATCATTAGCACTCAGAGAAGATTTAAACCCTTCAAAAACTGGTGGAATAGACCCAAACAGCTGAGTGAAGGATTGGGAAAAAATTTCCCCTGGTGTCATTTCCTCACAGTAGGTACCATTGTTAAAGTAACCCCACAAAAAAACACTTAGAGTGTGATAGCCATGTATCCATGTGCCTGCCTTCCAGAGGAAGTTAAAAATCCATGAATTCCTCACCTTATTAACCCATAGTGCAAACTGGATAACAGCCACAGTAGCCTTAGTTATAGGGCCCATGTTTAAACAAGGGCCTGCAAATGGGAGAAACACAGCCACAACCACATGCCACCCAAACCACAGTAAGCTAGACCACATGATGCTATTTAGGGAGGTTTCTATACCCAGTGCACAAGGTCACTTAAGAACTGTTATTCCTTTTCCTCTCAATGCCCTCAAGCCCCACGTTGGGCACCAATAATCTGTCTTGGTTTGAAAGACAGATATCTGCTAGGAAGGGGGCAGGACCTCCCTCCAAATTATTCCAATTAAAAAAAAAAAATTAAAGGAGCTTTCAGGCAGAGGTATGGGGGTAGGAATAACAGTTCTTTACTAGTATATATGACAAAATGACAAACAAACAACAACTACAGCATAAATAATAAACAGAACCAAGAACCTTGAGGGCTTTCTTTTACAAAAGCCCAGAGCAGTTTGGTCTCGGTGCCCCTGCAGGACTCCGAGAGGCCGAGCTGGAAGGGAGGAAAGTCTCGGGTTGGTGGATGAGATGAGGAGCTCTGCGCTGGTAGCTGGAGCAGCAGGGGTGTCCCGGAAGGGCTTGGCAGTGCAGGGCTATAGAGTAGCAGGAGAGCCTCAAAGCTCCGAAGAAGCAGCGGCGGTGGGGGGAGGCTGGAGAAAACGAGCTCAGGATTCCTGGGTACACGAGAGATGACGATAGATTTCCCAGGATGAGACAGAGGCAGAGGGCAGCCTGACTGTCCTCCTCGGCGCTGAGAGGAAGAGTGAGTTCCCCTCCCCCAGATCTGTCTTTTTGCCTTTCCCAAAGCTCATCATCTCTCCCCTCTGAGGGACACTCCCAGGTACTCAAAAACAATAGGTGTAGCCTTGTGCTGCCATATCCCTCAAGTACTCCTTTTTGTTCTGACTAAGTAGTCATCAAGGCCTCTTGGAAACTTATGGGAAAAAATTCTTTGAGAAGAAAAAAAACCAAATCTAACCCCCAACAAATATTTATTTGCATAAAAAACAGGTGCTAGCAACAATGCCGTACATTTCTGAAAAATTACAGCAGGTATGGAATAGTTCCTCCCATCAGTACATATGTGTGAACACACAGAGAGGAGATTATCTAGCTGTCTTTGTTGCTACAAAATATCCAGTCTTCAATAATGGTTCACTGGAAAAAGATTACACCAGTGCTGTTTTGGCACCAGCAACACAGGAAAATAAGTAGTCTAACTTCATGTGATTAGGTTTAGGAAGCTGATGTCCAACCTGATAATGCAATTTATGTGTTATGTCCAGAATTTATCTGTCAGTAGATACATATGTCAATGCGACTGGTCTGGTTTTAAAACAAATGGTCATAAAAAGCTAAGGGGAAATGTCCATTACTTCACCTCTCCCATTACTGCTTAATGTTACTCATTTTCCCTCTAACAAGATTTGCATTGATTTCATGGTGAAAACCAATATTATATCCTTCCTCTACATTTAGTTAAGAGAAAAGGATACAAGTTTTCTTTTCTTGTGTTCAAATTGCAGAAAGAAACTTTGGTTTACTTGCCTATAGATAAACTAAAGCACATTTCTGAACATCCTGTCAATTATACTTTGCCTCATTCACCTGTACCAAAGATTTAATTTTAATGAAAATGTCTTCATTCATTACAACAAAATGTTGTTTTAATGGTTTTCTTTGAACTAAAAGTCATAACCTTTTGCACTGTAGATGAATGTAGTCATAGAGTGAATTGCTTATATGATAAGGAAATGTTTTTAGTCCAGAGCCTGTCCAAAATGAGACACAAGGAAAAAGTTTCTATTCCAAAGCAAACCTAATGAAAAGAAACAAAGAGAAGATCTACTTTGTTATAGTTCCTTTTTTTTTAATGCACAGAAATACTGACTATAAAAATATTAATAGCATAAAATATCCTTTTTAGAGCTGCTTTATCATTCATTACTCTGCCTATTGAAGGAGTTGAACCCAAACACAAGTTCTTTCACCACATCCAAGTGCTTTACCTATGGATTTTCTGAATGACTGCAGGGGTTTGGTCTCATGAGATACCAACTGAAGCTGAGCCTAACTGATCAGAATGACACTGTTGCTGTCATGTGATAAATTTTATTTAACTGGCCCAAGTGAAAGAGAGAGCTAAATAGGAAGCCTGCACTTTTTTTTGTAATCTTTTCTAGTTAAATTACATTAATCAAAACCAAACCTTTACTTGAATTAAAAGGTTAAGCAAAAAATTAAGGAAGTTAGTAAGTGATTGCATAATAGTAATAGAAAATTTATTTTGTCTGAAAGCATGTAACTGTTTACAGCCTACAACATTTTGACACACCACATATGTGCAAGGAAAATGAGGCAAATTTAGGTTGAATTTAAGCCTCACAAAATAGCATGCGGCTGATGGGGATCAGAAACTTGTATTGTGACCATACATGTGCTTCCTGTGCTCCACTAAAATTTGTGTCTGACCATGCAAAGTTTTTGGTCTGTTGTAGGGCAATGTAAAACTGAACAGCTGAGCTGACTGCTGAAGACTGGCTTTAAAGGGTCTACCAGTCAGAGGTGTTCAAGCACCTCTGCTGCTCTCTCAACTGCTTGTTAGGGACTCTCAACTGGGTAACCAGAGTAGCTGGGATTAGCACATGCTGATAGTCCAGCATGGATTCATGTCATGGAAAAAGCTGTGACTACAAAAAGCTCTCACAGTACTCTAGACAAGCTTTCAGGTTCTGCTGAGAAAGCCAATGCAAGACAAACACTCTCCTCCCCAGTAATAACTGCTACAGAGGCATGGTTTTCACAATGGCTGTACACAAAAATGTCAGATGAGGAAATGGGAAAAATTATGTCATAAAATCTAGACATAAAAATCAGCATTTGAGTGACACATGTGAAAAATTTGAGTTTGATAGGGACAGGAGAACTGAAGACAATATCTCCAAGGGCATAATTAAGAGGTTTTGAATATGACTGAAAGTCTGGTAAAACACAGCCGGAGATCCACTTTGTGGATAATTGTCATCTCTGTGGAGGACATATGAGGCAGCATGATTTACTTCATAACAGAGCTTTTGCAAGGGTTGTTTGGAGCAGAAACTTCTCCCAACCCTATTGGAAAAAGGAAAAAACACACCTTTCTGTACTCAAAGCCATAAAGTACTGATAAAGAAGAGCTCTGAAATTATTTAGACAAGAGTTGAATCTTGACTGAAGACACTGCACAGCTTGGGGTAGAGGAAGAAAATATTTGCAGGTACAGAACTATAAATCTTTTGTATGTCTAAATCTGATGGTTTGTGAGAAAATCTGAAAGAGTCACTGCCTTGAAACTGATAAAGGGCAGTGATAAAGGATTCACTTCCTATGTATCTAGGAGCTAAACCTGAAAAATAATTATTTCACAGTCTTGAAAGTGTCTGTTGTACTGTCCAATAAAATATGATGAAATTCAAAGAGTGAAAAAATTCTTTTTTCATTTCACTGTAAGGGAGGAATCACTGGCATATCAAATATGACAAAACACAATGAATATATTTAGGAACTGATTGAAATCTGGGAAGATTATTATGAGAAAACAAAAAACGTGAAAGAATTCAAATAATTTCTCTGGATGCTGGTAAAAAGTTCACTTGTTGACTTAGTGATTAAATATTTCATTTGTGGGGCTGAAATTACATTTTTAAGTATAGAAATAGAAACACATAAATGTATAAATAACTGTATAAAAGAACTTAGGTTTCTAGAATGACTTTATCAAGGCATTATTTTACTCAGTTAATATTTGATTTTAATTTAAAACTAAATTCCAATATAAAAATATAAGATTCCCCGAGGAATTAATATTTTATTTAAAGCAACTTCATCAAAAAACTGATCGTCAATACAATATGTATTATCAAGATGTACTAACTGAGCAATGCATTATAGTCAGCTCAGTATGCTGAATCATATCCTAACATCAAATTGTCTTCAATGTATTCAGATAGTTTGATTCTACTGCTGATATTTTACGTCCTTTATAAGTTCAATGTGATTTTATGTCCTTTCTAAGTTTGGTAGGGTTTTTCTAATGTGAAAATATACAGGCAATTTAATTTACTTTCACTTTTTTATTCATTGGAAATTAGTTTGAAAAAATTACTTATAGAATAATGTATCTTTTCTGGGGCTTAATAAAGATGGATATCAGAATGAACCTGGATTGTATTTTCTCATCTATATCTGCATTTCCTCTTCACAACCTTGGGGTTTTTCTAAAGCTTTTGGGCATCAACTTTGATAGACTATTGCACCTCCTATAACCTTTCTGTAGTTTCTGTGCATTCAGAATGAAAGACTGGAACTTGTATTAACTTGCACAATTGTAAAATTAGTATTTCAAAGTTAAAAACACCAAGACAGTTGATATTATAAAATACAATCTACTTTTCCCTTTCAATTAATAGCAGCTATTTTTGAACTGGTTCATATAGCTTTCAGGGTGTGGAGTGAATAGATCATTCTCTCTTTATGAACTTTTATGTAGAGTCAGTTTTACCTTTAAATGTGAACATGAAGATATGAATAATATTCAGTGAGATTACTAGCAGAATGAAGAATGGCTTAGTGCTAGTGGGGATACCAAAATTAAGCCATAGACATGAACAGAAAATCTTTATTTGTGGTCAGAACCACTTCTATTCTTCATGTAATCAAAATGAAATAAACTTGCTGACCAGTAGAAATAACTGATAAAAGCTCCTCATTAGAGTTGCTTCTTTGCATTAGTTGTACTGAGGGTGATCTAAGGGTCTTTCTGTTTTGTGAGTCAAACTTGAAACATGGCACAAGGGTGTATGCATCTATGTAAAAGACAGTCATGTATTGTTTATTGTGAACTGATATCAACTATGAAATTAAGCTGAAAATATTTATATTGATGTCTTACTACATTAGGAAATTAAGGATTTGGTTTTCAGTATGTATTAGGAGACACCTGAAAGTACTGAGATACTATGGCAAAAGTTAACTGGAATGTAGTCTGAGTGATGTTTGAGCTTCATTATCCTGCTGTAAAAAAGTATTTAAGTTTGAACTTCACTATCCAGAAAACAGAACTAAATGCCTGTCTTCCCAATGCTGTATGAGATCTGTAACAGATAGAGAAAAGACAGGCAGGCAGCATTCCTCTGAGGCTTCTGACTTTTGTACATAAGCTAGGTACCTTCCTGTTCAGCACTTGAGACCAGTGTCTCAATATGGGAAAATGTAAAGTAGCAAAAAATTGCTTTACCATGGGGAGGTTAATGCCTGAAAATTTTGAGACTCAGTTTTGAATTAGAGTAACTAAGATCCAGGTTAAACAGCCTTTAAAATTATTTAAGACAGAAAGTAGAAAATACCCCAAAATGGTGCAGAATTAATGATTCTGGAAATGCTAGTACATGAGTAATTGTATTGTCTTTAGAGAATAACAGAATTATGCTTATGTACAGATGCTTTATGCCTATGACTTTTTGTATTCTTATGATTTAAGTAATATTTAGATGAAGGTTTAATATGGGAAAGGAAAAATAACATGTTCACCATGATCTAACACATTCTTGGCTCAAAATGTTGTCAGATCAGATTTCACATTTCTGATAGTTCACATGGAACAGTTACTTTTTATCACAAAATCTGTTTGTTTCCTTAAAATGTTTTATTCTATTACCCTACTCAAAGAGAGCAAACTTACAAAGCACTCTGTCACTGCATGTGAAAATGTAGAACCATGAGGGATGGTACAGCTGTGTTTGTATGGGCTAATAGGACTGCCCTGGGAAAGCACCCTTGGAGCTGTTTCTGAGATAAGGCATAAATGGCACTGAATAATGTCAGATAAAATGTTAGTGCAATAGCTGTTCAGATTTGTGACCCCTTTTGTACCTGGTCAAAGGGACAAAACTTTTTCCCTCCAGTATAATCCTGTTTCTGCTGAAATTATTAATAAAATGCTTGGAGTTCAATGAGGAAACAATTCATGTGGTTTTTCCCTTTTTTTATGGTTTTGGTTTTTTTTTTTCCCTCAATCATCGTGGTTTCTAGTACAGTATTGTTTAATACTTCAGCTGAATTCAAAGGCTAGGGGCCACATAATTCTTCAGAACAATATTAGTTTTAACAGACTGCACTTGACTGGAGGTTTGTAGACCAAATAATGGCTTCCATAACAGTGTGTTAAGAGCAATAAAAGCATTGCCTTTATTTTGCTTCTTCTGCATTTTCACTAAAGCTTGTCATGGCATGTGCTATCAAGAAAGATGCATATTAAAATTTTAGGAAGTAGTTAAGTTTTTTGTCTTTATAGATATAGAGCTATATATAGGTAGATAGAAAGATAGATAAAAGTTGAAACTTTAATCTTATAATTTGAAATATGTAGTTTTTGTGATTTCATTTTGTACCATCAGCCGGAGCACGTTAACAGATCGAAGTCACCAGAGGTGAGCTGCAGGTGAGGGGCATCCCCCAGTTGCACTCCACAAACAACATGCATGCTGAAATCAAAGCTGAAGCAGTCTAATGATAAGGGTGGGCTGGTTTATACAATTCAGTTGAAGCCTTGTATGGTTTATTTCTGTTGCTCCCTAGTGTTGTGCTAGATTTCTCTGTTCACAGTATGTAATAATTTCCATTGCAGATCCTGTCAGACTTTGACAAAGTCTCTGTCAAACTCAGTGTAGTTCATGTGACACTAAACAGAATTCCTAGCTTTGATCGTAGACTTAGTGGGATATAATTGTCAACAGCTTAAATAAAGGGAAAATCCTGCCTTGAGGGGAAAAACTCCAACACCTCACTTAAAAAAAATAGAATACTCGAATCTTCTCCTGGATGTGGATAGATGATCTTTTTTTTTTCCAAAGTGAATAAAGTGACTGTCTCTATGACAGCAGAGTTTGGTTGGGCTTTGTAGAATCTTCATTTTGTGACAGGAGAGTGGGCTTATTGCTGAGGGAAATCTCTGCTCACAGTTGATGGATGGTTAATGTTCCTTTTGCTGACCAAAGCTGAGAGTTTCAGCCATGGCATTCAGCCCAAGGAGCTTGTTAATAGAGAGGGTTCTTATGAATTTTTTTGATGAGGGGCTAGGTATAAAAAAAGGAACACAGTAGCTAGTACTGAGGCATCAACAGAAATGAAAGGGCACAGGAAGGTCATAAGATGCTGGTATGTACATGCTGAAAGTGTGCTATCCTTGAACTGGATGATCTTTAGGTCCTGTCCAACCCAAACTATCCTATGATTCTCTGGTGATCCCATGCAGTAGAACAGATGCAAAAAAGAAAAAATAAGGAGAAAAATAATGCTGATAAATGAAGAGAAATAATGTGGTTATTCTTTTAGTCCATGTGGCCTTAGACTGGTTGATGCTGTTTGTAGTACCTTTCTGCAGCTGTCTTCTTGAGTTGTAGCAGCTGCTAACAGAGCTTGAATATAATCTCTCCCATTTTCTCATCTTCTCCTTTAGAGAAGTCTAGACTTCATTAGCAATTATAAGAAAGAAGAGTCTTAGAGGTGCCCAGGAATGCCATCTAGAATGAAACAGGCAGGTGTTAAGCAGAAATGATTGACAGTAAATCAGATGCAGGAAATTAATTGCCAGGAACAAATAGAAATGGGGAACTGGGGACTGAAAATTATATGGATGTGAGATGGAAATATATTTTTATGATATTTCAGGTGCTAGAAGAATAGACAGCAAAATCAGGTTAAGGAAAATCTTGATAGCAACGTTGTTGAAGCATATTTTTTAAAATAACAGAAGAAATTAAAATATGTAAGACAAGTCAGAATGCTTTGTAGAGTATTTGCTAGGATAAACACAAAATATGAGATTTGGACTGCATGTGGATGGTGAGTTCAGTTATGGAAATACCTCTCCTGAATAAAGATAAGCACAAATTTTGTGAAAAATTAAGAAGTAAAAGGAAAATGTCAGGAAAAATATCAGGAAAAGTAATAATATCCATAAATACTATAATGACTTTAATAAAAATTAATTAATCCTTTCCTCATTTGTGAAATACCAAGTGATGAGAGAATTTTACTGAATCAATTATTTTCTTAATATATAGTTATAACAGACTAATTTTATAGAATTATAAATAACGTAAATCAATGTGCATGTGTTGCAGTGGAAAAAGATGATTGAGTATTTAAAGCTGTCTTCTCAGAATTTGCTTAAAATTATATTCAAATAAGCCATCTTTAATCATTGCATAGCTGATCATTGAAAATGTTCACCATTCCAACACATAGCTCAGGACTTAGAGTAGATTCAAAGAGGCACTTTGTCACAAAAAAAAAAATGGTGTGCCTCTATTTAAGAAAGTTGCAATTTCAAACCAGTGAAAATCCCTGTAATTCTGTGTTTCTTCACAGTTGTAGCCCATGGTGTAAATCTGTGCTACAAACTTGGCCAATCTGTTGCAGATATGACAGGTGGACTTTGCTGGCTTTGGACTCAACTCTGGCTCTGCCCCAAGCAAGGAACTGCTGCTATGCTCGCCCAGACAAAGGCCGCAGCATGAAAGGTTAAGAATTCACAACCTGCGTTCTTTGCTGTGCTCCACTCCAAAGTAAGAGCTCATCACCAAAATAATATCTTCCTGGCTATTTGCACCTCCTACATATGGGCCACAGTTAAGGACTCCCCTGTCACTCTACTTCTCCCATTTTTCTGCATGTTTAGTAGTTTGGCAGAGGAAAGAAAAGACAAGTCAAAATGTTGTCACTTTCCATATAATCTGAAATCTCATGGCGAGATGAAACTACATTTTGACCAGTTTCTTGATGATGTTTGAATAATTCAGTATGAAAGGCATTTCAATAACTGTAAATAAAATAACATTTTTAAGGTTTCAGAGGATTTTAGTTTGTCAGTTCTTAAGGAATACTTCAGTCACACTGAATAAGACATAGAGGACTGTCTGCTATTAAACCCAGAAACTTGACATAAAATCTTTTCAGATGTTGCCACAGATTTCTTATTTTCCTTGGGAAAGACATCTATTCTTGTTGCATAGGAAGAATATTAGTGGAAATTTTCTTCTCTAAAACAATGCCATATTTTTCTGGTGTTAATCACCTGATCAAATGATTGAACTTCACTGAAACATCCTGGAGATCTTTGGCTTTATGCCCTTGTATTTCAGTAAGAAAATTCTCTCCTCCCAACAGTCCTAGGTCCCATCCCTCAGCTTGCCTTCAAAGATTTCCACAGAGATAGGAAATTCAGAATTTCTCTTTAAATCAAACAGAAAAGTGCATCTTGGCATTGTACAGCCAAGCCACAGTCACTGTTCACAGTCCAAGACATCAGAGGGAGTCATGCAAATGCAGATATTTTGGCACTGATCCTGTGAGAATGTGCCCTCCTTCTCAGTAGGCTTTTGGTCCTCTCTTGGTATACCAAAAAAACTTGCATCTGTTCAGATCATGAGTAGATAAAGTTCCTGTCTACTACCAAAATATTAACATATAATACCAGTAAAAAATACCCCAGAGCCTTGGCGGACTAAAAGTAGAAGGAAGCATCTTTTTTTTTTCCAAAGCAAGGCATGCCACTTCTCCAAGAACAGCAGTAAGTTTACACCTTGGATTCTAATCTAGAGAGTAGATTCATCTCTAGCATACTCCTCAGCACAGTGCACCAGTGATAGGGCACCTGGCAAGGTGTCATAGGGAAGATTAATGAATGATTGCAGTTTCTTACCCTGGTGTTTTTGAACATCTGTTATGACCACTGCTGAAAACAGCATCTTTCATTAGACACCTTTTCTCTGACCTAGCATGTCAACTATGTTACAGTTGTAATTAAGACAATTCATATACGTCTTGGCATACTTTTAAACCACCAGGTTCCCTGATGATACTAATTTTTTTCTGCTTGAATGAATTTACATGACGAAGACATACATTTCTCCAGAAATATCTTTAGTCTTGAGCAGTTTTCAGAATTTTTAAGAAAGGACCTTCAAAGCTTAGGGCTTATAATTTTGAAGTATCACAATTAAAAGTCTGTGCTCTATTCCATTATTTCTTTCTTGACATGGGAAATTAACTAGGGAAGTCTGGGGAGCAGGAGTGTCGTGGTTGGGGGGGGAGGTGAATTTTTCCAGGGAGATGTGGGCAGTCCAATCAGTGATCAGCTTTTCTGCTAGCACCTGGATTGGTCACTTGGAGGTTTGGACACGCCTCTGAGGACACAAAGAGTTAAAAGCAGGAGTCTGGGGGGTTCGGCCTCTTTTCAGATCCCGATTTCAGCAGAGAGACGTCTCCAGCCTCCTTCCCCTGCCCGGCCACGAGGCTGGGTGGGGGAGGGGAAAACACGTGGTCGGCTCAGGTAAGCCGGAGCCCTGGCGGGGAGAAGAGAAAGGACAGGACTGGAACTGAGCTGCCCCGTCCAGGATGGAGGGGTGGAAAACTGTGGAAGTGCCTTCTGTGTGTGCTCACCCCCCTCCTCCCCCCCAAACTCCGGGAGAAGGTGCCGAGCCACGTGGGGGGTTGCCGAGCCTGGGAGTGCCTGAGCCTGCACCCTGCTGGGAGATAGAAGCTGTTAACCCTTGCTTGGCAGAAAGAAACTTTTCTTAGACACTGATTCTCATGACTGGTGGTTTTCGGAGAGAGGGAAGCGGCCTGGGACCGAGATGATAAAGCATGATTGGAAGGAACCCGATGGAAGAATGAGAGGAGTAGCCTTCTGAGCTGGAATTCTCTTGCATAATGTCAGCCATGGACTGAACTTAAGTCTCTTTTGAACATAAACTGCATTTTTGGGTGGATGCAGCTGCCCTTGCTTTTGCTACAGTGACTGGCACTTGGAAGAGTGGAGCGAGCAGAGAAAAGAGGGGGAGGGTGAGGTGGTGCCCTCTGCCCTCAGGGGAGACCTGCTCCTGGAACCCCGGCCCCTGGGTAAAAAGGGGAGAGCTCGGCATGCAGCATCCTTAAAAAGTCCTGTATGTAGTTTTGGCCTATGAGACAGCGGTGAGAGCGCTGGACATAGGAAAAAGAGAGTGTCACCTTAGCAGACTTCTCCGGGCGGTGCTATGGGTGACATGGAAACACATAAGGGGTAGACCCCTGTTTTCTGAAGAACAGTTTGTGGTGCGAGAGAGACTCCTCTCTCCCTTGCTGAATTGAAGATTAGTTTGTTTTTGAGTGGTGATTGTTTGATCTAAAACCCAAAGGTTGGTCTGTGAAAAGTGATGGGTGGGGAGGTAGAAACTGGGAGAAGAAATGTTCTAAGAAGTTTTTATTTCTGTCTCTGTGTGTGTTTAAGAGTATTTCTGTCCCTGTTCTTATGTAATTAATAAAGTTTTGGTGGGGTTTTTTTGTTTTCAAGATTTAAGCCTGCTCTGCTCTGTTCCTGATCACATCCCACAGGAGTTGTTAGAGAAAAAACATATATTCATGGGTGCACTAACATCTGGCCAGTGCTAACCCATGACAAGGAGGCAAAACAGAGCTTTTACAGTGTGTCAGTAGAAGACAGAGCATGGCTAGATTTGCACATCAGACTGTGAGGGAAATATGTGCAATACAGAATTTATCTTTTCAATGCAGTAAATAAATTTTGCCCTTAGAATAGAGTGACTGTAAGATGTCCCCAGCTAAAATGCAATATTGGATCCCACAGTAAAAAACATAATTAATTAATACTGGCTATATAACTGCACAACCCTTTCAACTCTAGATGCATTACTACACCCAAAAAGCACTCCGTTTAATCTTATACCTACATGTGAAGTATTAATCACTTAAGAAAGACAAATTAATCTTTTTTTACACTTGTCAGTATTGTCTCAAGAAGTTGTCAAGTATGGCATCTTTATATTTTTAACCAAATACAAAATAAAGCTAATTAGTTTATGCCAAAAGCAAGATTTTATACCTGAAAATAGGTATAATACACCTGTTGCCTGAAAAAAGATATAGGGCTATTACTCCAAAGAAGAGACAAGCTTGAAAACATATTTGAAGTTACAAATGGCACACTTACAAATCAGTGTTTTGCTTTGTTAAATGGTTAGTTTCTGAAATTCTACAGCTCTTCAAGTGTTTTTCTATAATTTTATATTTCTCCTTGATACCATTTTGGAAGGTAATTAAATACATCTTTAATCAGGCAAGCTATGTAAACCCATGCTTGACATAAGGAGACGTGCTTTGCAATAGAAGATTGATACTGAGTGAAATGTTCCTGTACATTATACCTGGCAGCTGCCTTTTATTGTTTGATTTTTCAGGCATAGGCTCATACTTTAGCAATCCTAGGTTGTTGGCCCTTGTGGTTATGTCTCCATTCAAAAATGGTAGCTTATTTTCTTAGCGTGATACCCTGCTTTTCTTACAGCCCTTTTTGAGATTATCATACCCCTTTGGCAAGTGGTTATAGACCTAAAACATAGATTTCCACAACTCATGCAATATCACATTCACTGGCAAGCTCTCATAATCACTAGTTTAAAAAGGAGCTTATTTCTTCATTCAGTTTATTATGATAATCTCAAATATAAAGATGGGGAGAATAAATGACGGCCAAGTTAACATATTTTGCCTCAGACTTGTTAATTTAAACTGAATTTCAAAAAAATGCTCAGTGTGAAATTATTTCTCTTTCCTTGTTTCCAGCAGCATTTTTGCCTTTCCTATATGAATGCAGTAAGGCAATTCTGAAATGTATATCTATACATGCACTTGCTAGTGCATAGTTGGAAATGTGATGTGAGGAGGCTTTTCTTTCTTTAAATTTATATTCTTGTTTTTTTTTCTTTTGAAAACTCCTTGATAATTTTAATGTGCATGGTACATTGCAGAAAAATCAATTTTCTTCTGCTTTCTGAACTTTTACATTTATGCAAATAATAACTCCATTCTCTGTCAGAGGATCAAAGGTTACAGTTGAATCAGGAACTGTATTTTATATATCCATTGGAAGTAGTGAGATATAATAGCTCTTATGCTAATGGTAGTAGCTAAGTGAATAATAGATTTCTTTTTTACTTCACTGCCGCGGTGTGTGTTTCCCAGGATGCGCACGGCAGCATTGGGTTGCGACACATTCCCCCTGGGGAGACTCTTCCTCCCCGCTCAGGGACTCCAATGGTCTCAGTGAGTACTTTTGGGGCGCAGAGATGAAGCAGAGGCGAGACAGGTCTTGGGGTAAACTAAGGAGATTTATTAAAGGTACAACTGAAGAATAAAACCTAAAAGCTGAACCCCAAGAACTGGGAACACACTTCCCGCCGTGGGTTTTATAGACAGGGCAATACAAAGCAAACAACCAATGAAAGTGCACTCAGGGAGGAGTCTAAGGCAGGAATACAGAACTAAATCCAATGGGAATAGCAAAAGCAGTGTAATGATACAAAATAGCAAATGATATATCGAGCTAAGGAAGACTGGCAAGGAAGGTTCTAGCAACAGAGGCAGGGATACAGAGAATTGACACATAATGGTATGCATAATTTAAATCATAACACACAAATGAAATAGAAAGCTAGCCTGAAAACTCAAAGCAGAAAACCCACACCACAACACTTCACCTCCAGTTCAACTTAAAATACTGAAGAATATACAAGAAACTAGGATCAGAACATACTAGAAACAATCTGCACAAATGAAAGATGGAAAATGTTTTTTAGGACTTCTTAAAACTGACTTATTTCCATCTATTTCCAGATTTCAATATCATAAACCTAAAAATTAATGGAAATTTTTAAACAGTAAAATCCTTAATAATATGTGCTGAAATAATTCACCTGGCAACATTATTGCTCATTCTCTGATGCCACATTTGTTTTTTCCTTATGGGTTCTGGATCTATTTCCTCTAACAGTACGGGTCAAAGCAAAACTAGTTTTTGCATGTAATAGTTTCTTACAACATCTGCTCCTGGTGAAACTGTTCCTGATGACCTCAGAGTCATCCACTCCCAGGTTTCCAGGGATGTCAATAGATAATGATGCTGAAGATTCCACTGGGTTGGCCTGTTTTTAAGGAGCCCCAAATGCCATCCTGCAGCCAGCATGGCAATAAATTCTGTCCTTAGAATTAGTTTATACTTTGATTGAAGTGACTCAGCAACAGTCCTCACAAATCTGCAAAGAACCTGCAGCAGGAGTCTGATCTGAGCCTCGATGTGAGAGACAAAACCATTCCTGCATACAGCCAAGTCCCTGTACGACAGATACTGGATAGCTACAAGGATCTGACACCTCAGTATGTGTGGCATTGGGAATACCTGCCTGAGGCCTTCCAGTTACAGCAGGCAGGATGATTGATGGCTTTATACATCTACCTTCTGCCTTGTACTCCAACGCTCATGCTTCAAAGGATGGATGAAGCACATGAATACTGGAACAGATTGAAGGATGTCACTACCTGTACAGATAAAATAATGCCTGTCACAGGGCACCATAGTGTGGGTTTCTTGTCCTGAAGGGTTTTGTCAGGAAACAAAGCATGTTGCTCTATTAGGTAGTGCAAGCCAGGAGCCAATGGTGACAGGCTGGAAAGGCAGTGCCTAACCCTCAGGATGAAATCTCTCACTCACAGTATCCCAAGAAAAGAGGAAAAAAAGGGTTAAATCACAAGATTCAGCTAACAGCCTAATGATGAAGAGGCAATCTGTAGTGAAGAGACATGCCTGAGGTCAGGCCAGAATGACAAGTCAGGAAGGCAAGGAAAAATGAAATGCCAGGCACAGCAGATCATAGCTCAGGCTAGAGCAAGAGACTGAGTGCAGCTGCAGCTCCTGAATTAATGCTCAGGAGGTTGCATGGGTTGGGGTCCCAGGTAAGATTTTCCACAACTTCACCGTTTTTATGCCTCACAGATCTGTTAGGAACGAAAGAAAACAAAACAAAAAAAAAAAACAAAAACAAACAAACAAAAAAAAAAACAAAACAACCACCCCACAACTGACCCTCTCCTGGCTAGAGTAACACCCCCACACCCCAGACAATCTGAGTAGGGAGAGCTGCCCTGAAGGAAAGTTGCCTGGCAACTTTTCCCTACCTAATTGAAATGTGAAAAGAAGCTGCCCACACCTAGATAGCCCTATTGTCCTTTGTAACTACCTCATTTAGCAAGAGTAACTTCGGCTATGACCAGGACAAATGCATATGCATTTGGATATGCAGATAGGGCAGGGCCGCCCCCGTGGATCCTGGGAGGTTTTTTTTGGGGAAACTGCACCCCAGGACAGGAAGCTGGATTCGTCAGAAGAGAATTGGATAGTGCCCTGGCTGAGCGGGGAGTGGATGCACCTCCTGGCCTGGTTTGAAGATTGGCCATGACCTGTGAGGAGCCTGAATGGAATGGGAACCGGCCAGCTGAGCTGACTGATGCAGAGAATGGGAAACTCTTGAAGCTTTTCCCTGAGGGCAAAGAGCTGACTGCCAGTGCTCTGCCTTCTGATGGTTGACCAGAGAGAACTGCCAGCTGTTTCTATGGGAACAAGGACTCAGCATCCACTGGGACAGCACCTGCTCCTTCAGATGGCTGCAGTAGTGTGGAAAACTCCGATCGGACTTTGCAATCCTGCTGATGATTTTAATAAAGAGCTGATCACTTTAATAAAGAGCTGACTATTAATAAAGGCATATGCCCTGTTCTTTTCAATTGGGGACTCGTCCGGGATAGCCACGCCCACAAAGGACCACCCCCGAAGAAGACGATCATCTGCTTCGAGGGATCCTTGGGAATCGCTGGCTACCCCCGGACCTTGGCATCAGCGTGGGACCAAGCAGCACAGAAGAACGCAGGATCGGCCCTGGGATCAGCGCTGGATCGGCCCTGGGATCATCGTGAGACCAAGCAAAGCAGAAGAACGCCAGATGGGTGAGATAAATCCGTGGCGGAAATGGGAGGCGAGTGAATGAGTGCTTAAGTGAGATGGGGGCCGGCAGCTCGGACCCCCAGAGCGAAAGTGGACCCCCTAGTATCGCGTTTCCGGTCTCCCGAGAGGGTGCCGGCCGAGAACGGGCGGGAAGCGAATGGCATAGAAGAGTGACTGAGGCGCCTCCTTGGGGGAGGGCCCCATCGAGCGTGCAAAGGCTCTTGAGGTGTGAGGTAAGATCCTCGGCAGGGCAGGTGAGAGGTCCCTGGCAGGGCTGCCCCAGAAGGCAGATGAGAGGAGATCCCCAACAGGGAAGGTAATGTCCCTGGCAGGGCTGCCCCAGAAGGCAGGTGAGAGGAGACCTCAGCAGGGCAGGTGAGAGGTCCCTGGCAGGGCTGCCCCAGAAGGCAGATGAGAGGAGATCCCCAACAGGGAAGGTAATGTCCCTGGCAGGGCTGCCCCAGAAGGCAGGTGAGAGGAGACCCCAGCAGGGCAGGTGAGAGGTCTCTGGCAGGGCTGCTCCAGAAGGCAAGTGAAAGAAGATCCCTGGCACAGCAGGATGCCCCATCAGGCAGGCGAGGGATGATCCCCGGCAGAGCAAGGTAATGTCCCTGGCATAACAAGACAAGATGCTCCAGTAGGCAGGCGAGAGAAGATCCCCAGCAGGGCAAGTGAGAGGCCCCTGGCAGGGTTACTCCAGAAGGCAGATGAGAGAAGATCCTCAGCAGGGCAGGTGAGAGGTCCCTGGCAGGGCTGCTCCAGAAGGGAATTGAAAGAGGATCCCTGGCACGGCAAGATGCCCCATCAGGCAGACGAGGAAAGATCCCCGGCAGAGCAGGTGCAAGGTAATGTCCCCGGCATGGCAAAACAAGATGCCCCAGTAGGCAGGTGAGAAAAAGTCCCTGGCAGGGCAGGTAGAAAGTCTCGGGCAGGGCAGGATGCCCTGACAGGCAGGCAAGGAAGATCCCTAATAGGGCAAGTGGGAAGCCCCTGGCAGGATAGGGCATGATGTCCCAGGAGGCAGGTGGGCTGTCCCCAAGAGAGTTTAAGCATATCTGGGCAAGCAAGTAAGATATCATTAGCAAGCAGGAAAGCAGGCATAAAGGTGAGGAAACAGACAAGAAAGCAGACAGGCAAGCAAGATTTATGAGCAAAAAAAGGCAAACAAAAAGAGCAGCCAGATAAAAAAAAGGGAGGCGAAGGGGACTCGGCCGGAGTTCGGGTGTGAGGCTCGGCAGGACGCTCGACCTCACCCCGGCAGGGAGTTCGAGTCTCCTAAGCCTAGGGGGCAAGGGGGGCTTGGCCGGAGTTCAGGTGTGAGGCTCGGCAGGACGTTCGACCTCAGCCTGGCAGGGAGTTCAAGCCTCCTAAGCCTTGTAGGAAAGGGAGGCGAAGGGGACTCGGCTGGAGTTCGGGTGTGAGGCTCGGCAGGACGTTCGACCTCACCCCGGCAGGGAGTTCGAGTCTCCTAAGCCTAGGGGGCAAGGGGGGCTTGGCCGGAGTTCAGGTGTGAGGCTCGGCAGGACGTTCGACCTCAGCCTGGCAGGGAGTTCAAGCCTCCTAAGCCTTGTAGGAAAGGGAGGCGAAGGGGACTCGGCCGGAGTTCGGGTGTGAGGCTCGGCAGGACGCTCGACCTCACCCCGGCAGGGAGTTCGAGTCTCCTAAGCCTAGGGGGCAAGGGGGGCTTGGCCGGAGTTCAGGTGTGAGGCTCGGCAGGACGTTCGACCTCAGCCTGGCAGGGAGTTCAAGCCTCCTAAGCCTTGTGAAGTTAGAGAGTTCAAACAAGACTCAGCAGGGGTCCAAGCCTAGAAAGCCTAGAAAGAAGTTCAGACTTAAGTCGAAAAGTTAAGAGAGATACCCTTAGCAGAAAACAATGGGTGTGATTCATAGTAGTAAGTGTCATAGCCAAGAGAGAGTTTTAAAAAGAGACAGACGAAAAAGTGTCAAAAGTGGGTTGCCAAGAAATTAGATTCTGACCCTTTAAAGTTCAGCAAAGAGATTCAGAATGTTTAGTTGTGAGAGAGATCAGACAACCTTTAGTTATCTTAAAGTTTAGATTGCCAATTAGAATATTCCAGTTTAGATTGAAGCACTGTTAAAGTACTTCGTTTTTCCTTTTATTTTAAGGCCTAAAAACTGAGATGATGTTATAGTAAACAAGCAGACCCTTCCAAAAGGACAGTAAAGAAGATTCTCCCTAACATCCCCCTAGAACAATTGTCAGACCAATAATATCCTTAAAAGACCACAAAGAGTCCAGATAAAGATGACATATTATAGTAAAAGAATATAGCTGAGATTAAAATTACAAAGAGAGTAGCCATAGTGTAAGACCTGAATTCAGTAAATGTGTAACCAGTTAAACCAACATCTCTAAGCCCAAGAAGACCCTGATGTAAAACCACTATCTTATGCAGCCTGCTGGCTAGAAAACTATAAGTAATGAAAATGTGAAAATATGCAAACTCTCCCTCCTACCCCAGCTGTACCTCCAGTCTCTTCCTTAACCTCTCCAACAGTTCCCCTTCACCAATTGTGATACCCTCACTTCCCCACTTGCGAGTGGGAACCACCCCTGCCCAGTGTTTCTCTTGGCCTGTCTCCACTACTGCTCCCTCTACCTGGTGTTTTAGAGGAAGAGACAGATTACAACACCCAATCCAAAGCACCAAGAACAGAGGAGGTCTTTCCCCTTAGAAAAGTTCCTATAGATTAATTAAAAAGATTAAAATTTATAAATGCACCTTTGACAGCCCCTGAAGCCCAAGACTCTAAGAAAGAGAGAGGGTTTAGTAGAAGACCCCATTGGAATGTCTAACCAGCTAGACCAGCTTCTGAGGCCAAATAGTTATTTCTAGAGAGAGTTAAACTCTATTCTAATAGTTCTGTTCACTCCAGAAGAAGCCCGGATAGTCCAGATAGCAAAAATAAAAAAAAAATAGACTGTGACACCCAAGAGACCATAAAATGCCCTTAATAGACACCAGCTAAAATTCAGACCAAGAAAAAAAAAAAAAAAAAAAAAAAAAAAGCAAAGCATGAGAGACTATAGATCCCTGATAGTGAGAATCAAAGTCTACGGTCTACCTCTCAAAACTACTAGACCCAGTAGTTAAGAGATAACCAACTTGCCTGCAAACAGTTGCAGTAACAGCTACCCTAATAAAAGAAGTCTAAAAGGTTGATCCTGCAAAAGAAAAATTGCTAAGCCAGAAGACTTAACACTAGTTGACTGACTCTAATGAACACAAGTGACTTAGAATTAATCACCCTATGCAGTTTCTCTCTAGAGAACCCCTAGCCAATCTAGAACATGATTCAAAGTAAGAAGAAATTTAGTAATTGCAGACAAAGAGAAAGCAGAAGTGCTTTATGCTTTGTTTTGCTGCTGTCTTTAGTGAGAAGACAGCTTGTCTTCAAGACAGTGGTCATACTGAGTCAGTCAGAGAAGTAGTAATTTGCTTGAATGCCCACTCACATGAAATCCATCCCAAAGAGATAAGAGAGCTAACTGATAAGTTTGCAAAGCCACTCTATCATCTACCAACAGTCTCAACTCACTAGTGAAGTTCTAGATGACTGAGAGCTAGCCAATGTAATTCCCATTCATAAAGAGTAGAGAAGAGCCTAGTAATTATATGCCAGTTAGCCTGACCAAAGTACCGAGTAAGATGATAAAGCAGTTTATACTGAGAGCTATTGTGCAGCACTGATGAGATAAACAGAGTATCAGACCCAGCCAGCATGAGCTTAAGAGAAGTAAGTAGTGTTCGACCCCACTAGCCTCCTTCTCTGACCAGGTGACCTGCCTGGTAGATACATGAAAAGTTGTTTATGTTGTCTATTCAGACTTCAGCAAAGTCTTTGACACTGTTTCCCACAGCTTATACAAGAACACTCTTTGCTAAGTTAAGAACTGGCTAGATACCCAAGCCCAGAGGGTAGTAACGAATAGTGCTGCATCCAGCAGGCAACCAGCCACCAGTGGTGTCCCTCAAAAGTCTGTGCTGAAGCCAGTTCTATTTATTATATTTATTAATAACACAGATGAAAATATTGAGTCCTTCATTAGTAAATTTACAGACGACACTAAGCTGAGAGCACGTGTCCATCTGTTAGAGAGTAAGAAGACTCTGTAGAGAAACCTAAAATGATTAGATATATAAGCAAAATCCAAGAAGATAACGTTTAATAAGTCCAAATCCCAGGTGTTGCATTTTAGCCACAATAACCCCCTGCAACCTTACAAGTTGAAGGTAGTGTAGCTAGACAGTACCCAAGCAGAAAAAGACCTGAAAGTGCTAGTTGATAACCAACTAAATATGAGCCAGCAGTATGCCCTGATGGCCAAAGCTAACAATATCGTAGGCTGTATTGAGAATAATGTGGCCAGCAGAAGCAGAAAGGTCATCCTTTCCTTACACATAGCATTGGTGAGGCCACTTAGCATTGGTGAGGCCACTCCTTGAGTACTGTGCCCAGTTCTGAGCCCCTCAGTTTAAAAAAGACATTAAGATGCTTGAGCGTGTCAAAAGAAAGCAACAAAGCTAGTGAGAAGCTTAGAACACTAGCCCTATAAATACTAGCTGGAAGAGCTGAAGTTGTTTAGCCTAGAGAAAAAGAGATTCAGAAGGTACATTATTGTTGCCCGGAACGCAATAATCAACCACACAGAGGCAGAGGTCTTCAGTGAAAGCTGCTCCCCACCGAGAAAAAGAGGGCCAGCCTGTTTATTTCTTTCCTTTTATAATTTTGTGGGTCTGAAAGCACATTGGATCTTGGGGTTACTACCCCTTCACCCCACTGGCTATGCCAGCTGTCAACCAACATTGTTTTCAAGCTGGAAATATGTAAGCAAAGGACAGTGAACAAAAACAAGAAAGGTTGTTTATGTTCCAAAGCGTGAGAAAGTGAAAGACTGAACCTTAATATCGCAACAGTAGCTACAGAACTGACTCCATCTTACAAATAAGTAGAATGCTTAAAAAAAAATCTCAGAAAAACCAGGGCAACACATTATCACTACAACTCCCTGAAAGGTAGTTATAGTAAAGTGAGAGTTAGTCTTGTTCTTCAAGCAGCAACTGATAGAACAAGAAGACACAGTCTTCAGCGGTGCCAAAAAAAAAAAAAAAAAAAAAAAAAAAAAATCTGCCTTGAAAAGTAGTAAAGTCACCATTCCTAGATGTGTGTAAGAAGAGAGTAGATGTAGCACTTAGTGACATCGTGTAATTAGAGTTAGACTTAATCCTAGAAGTCTCTTCCAGCCTAGTGATTCTGCAATTCTGTAACTAAGAAGAGGAAAATTATGAAAGTCTCTTCCAGGTGCTGCTCACCACACATACCGCAGTGCGAACTCCAGAGAGAAGTCAGACCCACGTTACCGGAGTCACAGGACCAGTACCGCCCCTGATGCCGAACCAGACCCAACAGGACCACCTGCCACCTCTTCTACGTAGACAACAATTGAGAGACCAAGAGACCTATCCCTAGTTAAATTGTTATCGAGTGTGTCTTAATTCCTGATAAAAAAACCAAGTTTAAAGGCACCCCTCCCACATCTGCTCAGTCTCCCGCTGGGCAATTCCCCTAGAGAACTCCTAAATTTCTTTGAGCAGTGTCTACTGAGAGGATACACAGTAGGAAGCTGCAAGTTGATGCGGGCTACAGCCCGATCAAAGAAATAGAGGAGGGATTTGTTAGGAACGAAAGAAAACAAAACAAAAAAAACCAAAAAAAAAAAAAAAAACAACAAAACAACCACCCCACAACTGACCCTCTCCTGGCTAGAGTAACACCCCCACACCCCAGACAATCTGAGTAGGGAGAGCTGCCCTGAAGGAAAGTTGCCTGGCAACTTTTCCCTACCTAATTGAAATGTGAAAAGAAGCTGCCCACACCTAGATAGCCCTATTGTCCTTTGTAACTACCTCATTTAGCAAGAGTAACTTCGGCTATGACCAGGACAAATGCATATGCATTTGGATATGCAGATAGGGCAGGGCCGCCCCCGTGGATCCTGGGAGGTTTTTTTTGGGGAAACTGCACCCCAGGACAGGAAGCTGGATTCGTCAGAAGAGAATTGGATAGTGCCCTGGCTGAGCGGGGAGTGGGTGCACCTCCTGGCCTGGTTTGAAGATTGGCCATGACCTGTGAGGAGCCTGAATGGAATGGGAACCGGCCAGCTGAGCTGACTGATGCAGAGAATGGGAAACTCTTGAAGCTTTTCCCTGAGGGCAAAGAGCTGACTGCCAGTGCTCTGCCTTCTGATGGTTGACCAGAGAGAACTGCCAGCTGTTTCTATGGGAACAAGGACTCAGCATCCACTGGGACAGCACCTGCTCCTTCAGATGGCTGCAGTAGTGTGGAAAACTCCGATCGGACTTTGCAATCCTGCCGATGATTTTAATAAAGAGCTGATCACTTTAATAAAGAGCTGACTATTAATAAAGGCATATGCCCTGTTCCTTTCAGATCTAAACACAGGCAGCTGTGCTGTATCACACGTGAACACAGGCAGGTAAACACCCAGAAGAGAAGAGGTAAAGGGGAGAATCACAAAGGCAGTTATTAACTGGTATAGGACAGACTATGCCATTGAGAGGACTATAGCTAATGTGACTCCTTGTCTCTTGATTGTAGGTGGTGACACTTTTCTGACCTTGCCCAGCTCAACATGCAATACATCTGTCAGCAGTGTTGGAGCTGTCCAAACACAGGACTGCAGTGAAAACTTTTAAATGAGGTATACAAGGTAAGTAGTGAGAGAAGCTTCATGGGATAGGAACTTTAGGAACTTATGTACCTACTAAGTGGGGTTATGTGAGGTACAGAAGAATTTACAATACCCCAGGCAAGAATAGCTGTTCATGTGAGCTAAGAATGCAGTTTGTGAGCTCCCAATGGATCTGGAGGTTTCTCCAATTTGGTGACAAGCACATGTACTGGATGGCTTTCGGCCTCAAGGGCGTGCCCGAGGGCAACACAAACATTGCCTCTCATTAGGTATTGCATCTTTAATCCTGCCTGTTTGTGCACAGTTGTCCTGTTCACTGAACTAAGCATCCCAATGGAAGTGTATCACCTGCCCCTTAGCCAGGAGCATTAAGGTCATCATTCCTACACAATGACATACAGCTTCAAGGAGAAGCAAGAAGTCCTTTGGGGAAAATCCATAGATTTCTAGCTCAAGAGTCTCTTTTGGGATAATACAGCACTGAAATGGTATAAGTAGAGATGCTTCAGGGTTTTATTGTCCTAGAGTCAAATGACAGAGGTGGATGCACAAAACTGGCCCCAAAGAGGATGAGAGGTTAGCTGTGGAAGGCAGAGCTGTTGAGGGAGATTGTGTCTTTAATGATGCTTTTTGTTATGGGGAGACAGAGCTGCTGTTTTCTGGGCCCAGAACAAAGACTGGGATGGTGTGAGGGGAGGAGTTTAGGAGTGAATAATGTGCAGTCATTGCCACATGCCAAATACATCTAAAACAGGGATGCTATGAAGCAAAGAATGTAAGGAAAGAAAACACCGAGTGTGAAAAGTAGCAGATAAAAACAGTGAGTAATGGGAAACCTGAGAGACGAATGAAAGACATAAAGATAAAAATTGTGTGACAGAAGAGAAAAATAAGCAAAGATACAGAAAGATAAACTGAAATTTAAAGACTTTTAAGGGCTGCCTTTTCAATCAGCTTTTAAAAGGTTTTTGAATTAATGGCGAAATTAGTTGCCGCAGAGAGAGCTATCTAGGGGAGTATGGTTGATAGAACATTTAGTAGTGTTTATCATTTTGTATGACAGCCATATGAATTATTTCATTAATTAAATTACGGTGCATTTTAATGGCACAGTACCTTCTGAAATCAGGAGCAATGCCTAGTTCTGACCTGACATCTTGACACAGTTAATATTTTGGGATATATTATTAAAGACTGATTGAAATGCTCTCTGGGTAGATAATACAAAGATATCATAGAAGGTCATACCTTTTAATACCTTCAGTTGAGATTAAAAGATTGGTGTGCCTGAAATTTGAAACTCACAAACAGCAAACAGCCCTACAGTTCCCATAGGTTCTGACAGCCCTAAGCTACTATAATCTTCTTTATTTATTCAACAAATGTCTGAAGCACTTTTAGATAAAATTTTAAAAACTCTTTCTTGAGACTTTGTACTTCAATGTACTTCACTGATGTCCTTGAACTATAAAACAAGAAAAAGTGACCTATCGTATCTTCCCTTTAAAAAACTCCACAAAATAAAATCTACATCATAATTTGCAAATGCTAGGTTTCAGTCCTTCAAATGATTTATGCTTATGTTAATATCACACCTGTGAGTATTTGTATATGTGCAGAATCAAGGTCATTGGTAGGAATTTATTTGGTAACAGACTCTACTATGTAGCTCTCACCACAAAGCAACTTCCCATTTTATGACCTTTTGCATAATGCCAGTACTGAAAAAGTTGTTTACTTTATTTTGAACTCTAAAAGGGTGTAGAAGTTCTCAAAATACCTTGTTGACTGACAAGAAAAAATCATGTTCTATAATCTAGCTAGAGTTGCCTGCATCAGGTTGGCAATTTTTAAATATGTGTTTATTTACAAAAACATGACCAAATAAAAACCAAGCAAAATCACAACCCAAAACCACAAAAAGGCCAGTTAAATGCATGGGTGAGATATTATAAACATTTTAAGCAGTGTTGCAGAATACCTTTTTTAATAAACTGATATGTACGTCTCACCATACATAACACGATTGTATTTGGACTTTAGATGCTTAAAATAGCATTTTTTAAATTCTCAGACAAATCGGAAGCATGGTTTTACAACTACAGTGTGAAACTACCACTTTGTTTAGTACATGAAGCTCTTCTTTTGCCCACTAAAAGAGCAGGGTAACCTGGGCCAAAAATAAATGTGAGTTTTTTGTTTTCAAAATGAAGATGTAGTCACATGTTATTAGATAGATAATTTTACATCTTTTAATTAAAGTAAGCTGGATGGTAAAAGTATTTTTAGTCCATTTATGAGTCAAGCAGAAGCAGATACATGGAATAAATTAATTCTGACAACAAACCTTAAGCTTTTTATCTCAGTATTCTATAATGCATTCCAAGTTCGAAACAGCTCAAATACAAAAATATCAAGTAGTGAGTCTAGTTTGAAATACAAACATGAAGTCTGACTTGCCTTAAAGCAATTCAGATAACATGATGTGCTGCTTTTGGTAAGAAATGCATTCAAATGTGTTTTTCATCATGCACACAATGCACTGCCATTGCAGTACATTTTGAAGGTAGGCTCTGATTTTGCATGCCAGGTGACTGACATGTGGACACCTTTTTCCTGTTCTTTGGCTGAATGTAGATCTCAAACTCTTGCTCTAACATTGTCAGATGTCTTTACAGACATCCTTAAAGAAAAGTAGTTCAGTTTTATGGTTGAAATGGGCATCTCTTTCCTTCTCATTCCTTACCAACATTTTAATCAGGTACTGAATTAACTTTGAATTTCTGTCTGCAGCTCTCTAGCTCTTTCAAATCAAGAAACCTTTGGGGTCCTTTAATTGTTTATAAACATTTTGTCATTTCCCCTTTGTAGACAAACACATGCTATTTTCATAGTCCCTTTTTGTACATTTAAAGCTTTTGCATTGGTATTTTTTTCCTTTGTGTGAAGTCTGTATGCTTCCTTGCTAAATACTTGCTCTTGAAATCTCTGCAATCTTTACAGCAGAGCTGTGGATCATCACAGTTGACAATGACTTGAGAATATTCGATGTATAATCAAATGGAGAAAACTGCAGCATATTGTTTTTTAATGCACTGGATCTTAGCAGGCACCAAGCTTCTTTGTAGAGATGGTACCCTCATACATAAGAAAGTAACCTGTGAAAGCAGCAGAGATCCATAGCAAAGGATAATTAGAAACAATCATTGAACCCACTTGAAATTCTAATCCCTTCTCTATTTTTTTGCCTGTAATTGACACAAGAATCACATAATAGGATTATAAATGGATTTGTGCATCTATTGGCCTTTCCCAGCTTTTAAATGAATAAGATACCTTTATTTAAATCAGGTTTCTTCCTTTAAAACCTTGACACTGGTGTAAGTTTTTTTCTTCACTCATGAATTCATTCATGTCTTGGGGGATGAAGAACGTGTTTTCACAATTTCCCCAAAAGAGAGTGAAAATACACTTCTCTGGGTAAAGAAATGGTACCAAAGAGGTACTTATTCAGCCTCATGTTGTCTCCCATAGTTGTCCAGGATTTTTCTTGGTCCTTAAATTTGTTTCATGCAGCTGCACAGATGCAGAAATTACAAAATCTATATTTTTGGGAAAAAAGCAAATTTTCTTCCAAAATTTGGATGTTGCAGAAGATTCCCTGAGCTTCCACGTCCCCCAAGAGATCTTCAAAGTTGCATGTTCAGGGACACCAAACTTGCTAGTCTTATCTACAAAATGCATAAAATATCAATATCCACAAGGAGTATTTCAGTCTCCAACAGAAACCACTGCCAGGTGAAAAAAGTACTTTTCAGCATGAAAAGTATGAGATGCATCTCTAGAAATAGCTCAGCAGTAAAGATACAGAAGTCTTTAGATCTATTCAACAGCCAGCTAAGTTTACATCTTCATACAGGCTGTTTGCCTTCTTGATTGTTGTATTTCTTAATTGCTTTATATTGGAAATGAGTCATGGCCTTGCTATCATTTACATCCTTGATATTTTCTCATTATTTTCTGACTGCAAAATAGAGCTGAAAGTTTTCAATGGACATGACAAAGTTGTAGCCTTGAGCAAAATGTTTCAGCTATGAATTTGTCAAGTAAGAGAAAACAATTTTGACACATTTAGACCCCTTGACCTTTAGTGGATGAAAATGAACAAAACATTCAACAGTCTGATGGAAAAGACTGCAGAGGAGAACACTTGGTAGGTCTCAGCTGTCAGTTTACCCAATACATCTCCTTAAGTAAGCAAGTGGAATGACAAAGCCATTTGTAGACATCTGCAATTCTAGTTTCTAATTAAAGGACATATCAATTCTACAGATCATTTTGTGATCATGAAAGGAAATAAGAATTCATGCTGGAATAGTTTTATTCCTACTAAACAGGAATAAAACAAACAGACTGTCTAGGCATGTAGGGTTGTAACAATTTGTTCAAGATCATGTTTAGTCTCAATAAATGAAAACTTAATTATGCACATATATTAGACAAATACCCATACCTGATCAATACCAAAAAGTAGGTTTCAAAGTTTCATTAGAATTAAGACAAAAAGTGTAGATTCACAAAATTGTATTTGAATTTTGTTGGGGTTTTGTGTTGCTGTTGTTTTTGTTGTGTTGGTTGGTTTTGGTGTTTTGTTTGCTTTGAGTTGTTTTTTGGGGGTGTTTTTTGTTTTGGTGTTGGGGGTTTTTGGTACAAATATGATAGTCGTATTTATAGACCTCAATTTGCTACACTGCAAAACAAATAGGAAATTTGCAGCAGAATTTGCATCTGCCACAAGCAAATTTTAAGAAGACCCCAACTCAGAAAGCCTTCAGTCCTGCAAATTTTACTCTCAGGCCCCAAGTCAAGGAACCAATAACCTTGGATGTGCTCTGGTATTTATTCACCTCAGTTCAGATGTATTTAAACCACAGCAAATAAAGATGTAATAACATCTGACTTTACAGACTTAGCTCATTTAAAAATAGCTTTAATATTAGAGCTGGAGAAAGTGTTTACCATGGTTACCATGTTCAAATAGGGAACACTGCAAAATGGTCACTACTTTTGACAGTGGTTTCCCAGCAGAGAAAGATATTAGTGCTTACAACAAAGCTGCTTCCTAGGCAAAGGCCAGGGCATTAGGATTCAATTAAAAAAAAAAAAAAAGTGCAGATGGATTCATTTAGGCAGAGAATAAGAGGCTGAGATGGGCATAGTTCAAAAGAGAGAAGTGGTACAGGTGTGTGCTATACTATAAGTATGAGTTCGTACTGTACATTTGCAAATTTTGTGTCAAGTGCTTGTATTACTGATGTGGAATATAGTGTGGTGTAAATGTGTGAGAAAGGAATGTGCTTAGAATTTTGGTTCCTAAAATGAAAGTCTCAGAGAGTCTCAGAGACCTCCCAGGGCATTTGGGCCACACAAAGCTGATGTTTCATATTTACATCACAAGCTGTTATGCCCCAAGAGCTTTCTGTGTTTTAATGACGAGAACAGACAAAGGCAGCACTGTAAGTCAAATTCCCCTAAAGACAATGTAACTAGGCCAGCTGACACACTGAGGCCTTGCTGAAGAGACAAGTGCTGCTCATCCCCCCTCAACACTAAAATCTGTGTCAAATGCCTAAAAGCTTCATAATGCCCTTGCAGTCTTAATATAGCTCATGTCTGTGCATGCACTGTGTACTTGTGTTTGATGAGACAGACCCTTCAGAAGTTCCAGCTGCTAGATGACATCTACTTTATTTGCAAACTGTGGTTAGTTTCCCCCAAAAGCTCAAAACGTAATGAAATTTACTTTCAAAGAAATAACCAGAACCACTTCCTTATAGAAACCTGTCCTCCTGATCCTGCCTGAAAAATATCTAGTGCATGATTCTGACCCTGAAGCTGCTAGCCCCCTTCTAAGGGATTTGGGAGAAAATCGGGAGAAATGTTTGTGAACTTGAACAGTAGACTGCTAGGGATCTCCTGTGTGTGTGTGTCCATGTGTTGTGTGCATATGTGCATTTCTGTTTCAGCTGTTCTGAACTGATTAATGAGTTTTCTCAGCTACCAGACAGAATTACTGCTCCAGGACTAAGGATGCTGGTTCAGTTCTGGATGGAACAAAATGTGCTGCTGAGACTTACCAGAGTAAATGCAGCAGAGTGCAGCAAGGAGTGCACTCCACTGGGTTCACTCTAGGCATTTCCTAAAGAGCATGTGTTGTAAAAATAGAAATGTACTTTCAATTCTCCTAGGTTCTGGTAAATTCCTGAAGGGTGGGAGTTGTGCTACCATTGTGTTTGCCTTCAGCTTCTTTCAAGAACATACATTCAGAGCAGGAACTCTGAAACTAACTTCTTAATTCAAAGTGTGCATATCTTACAGAGTTCATGGCAACATGTACACCCTTAGTTGTACAACAGGTATGGTAATGAGCAAGGTGCTATTTAAAATTGCATTATGATTTCTATGATTTCAGTGTAATCCGAAATGCTGAACTCCAGTTTTCGTGATCTGGCCTGTGGCACACCATAGGATCACAAGTTCCTAGCTGACCCTAGATCTAAATGTAGAACTTCTGCTGACAGCTGCAGAATCTGATGTAACATTTGATTGGACCAAAGACAGAGGGTAGATTTAAAGTGACAGAGGGTAGGTTTAGATTAGATGTTAGGAGGAACTTCCAGCCCAAACCATTCTATTATTCTATAAATGCCCTGGTCAGAGCATAAGCAGTAAAAGGTAGTGAGCATAACCAATGCAGCTGAAAAATCTGATTTTCTTCTGTGGCAGTGATATCACAGAGTGGTACAGAAATGAATCAATACTAAAATTCAGTCTGTTCATGTATGTAGTATTGCATAGAGGATATTCTTTACTAACATTCTTGGCACAATGAGCAAGGGATTTAAACTGCAAAAGGAAACTATATATTCAAGATATATATAAAAAGAAATGGGAAAGTTTCTTTTGAAGGCCTTGGGACAGAGCTGTAAATATGAATAACATCAGCTGGTTAGATGCATTTTAGAATCCAGATTATTGCTGTGCAGTGCTTTAACTAGCAACTTTAAACAATGGAGTTTAGAATCATAGACTTGTTGGAGTTGGAAGGGATGGAAGTTTAAAAGTCTGGAGTTGTTGCTGTAATTAGAAATGGCTTTTTAATTTTTTTTTCCAGTTGTACATTAGTGATCTATCAAGTTTACTGGGATTCACAATGTACCCTAAAGCTCCACTTTTGTCTGCAAGCTACTGGTTATTTCCTTCTTCATCAAGGTTTGTTTTACAATCTTTGCTAATAGTCTTACAATTTTCTTCGCTACCAGACTGACCATATCTCACTACCAGATATGACGGGGCTTGTGTTCAAGTAAAGCAATTTTTAAGAGAGAAACAGCATTATTAACCTCTGACCAATATGTAACATTAGAGTAACAAAGATATTTGTAGTTGTACTAATCTATTTCTACAGTAATGGAATTCTTAAATTTTCTCACTGACAGAGGGTAAGACCTATGCCAACATTTAGTCTGAGATTTTCAGAAAAATGGAGGATAAATTTAGGCTTTGATGAGTAGGCTTTTACAACATTCTAATTCATACCCAATATTAACAGCAGTCAAAAATATCTCCCTAGGAGTACAACAGGACAAGCTTCATAGCAGCTGTCAATATTGCATAGCCTAAATGGGCTTGGACAAGGTGACTGTTCATCACCTCCAGCTCTCCACATATTAAGATTCCTGCCAGTGAAATACACTCAGTTTCACTAGGTGACAGCATGCCTCTGGTATGTCAGCAGAAAAACATGAGTATTATGTAGAGACTTTTCTCAGATTGGCGTGGATTATATTTTGCCTTAATAGGTAGCTATTATTTTTAAAGAGATAAATTGCTGGAAATTACTCTTAGCAGAACAGCTCAGAGCAGAAAAAAAGAGAAAGGACAATAATTTGATCAGAAAAAAAAGAACTATTGAAATTGGACATTTCCCTTTGACGGAACAATCTCTGGGGATACGGGATTAGAATAATGAGGCACAGCAGTGTGAACTATACTGTCTTCCAACAATGCTGTGATACTTCCCCCCATGACATTAGAAGAGCACAAGCACAAAATCACTACACTGTACTTATCAAGAGCACCCTGACAAAACAGTGTGATACCTTAAGGGCAATGCTCCAGGGGTACATAGAGGCTCAGATTCAATTCAAAATACTGATAAACTGCGCTGCTTAAATTAGTCTGCAACTATTTTAGCAATCAGGAAGTTTGTTGTGAAAACCTTGGCCTGCACCTTGGAACAATATGAAATTCAGGAAAATTTGACAAATTAAATGGTTGTATTAGGTTACTCGCCCTCACAAAAACAAGCCAGTGAAGCAGTAGTACCACAGGAGAAAATTATGGTGGCAGATACATAATTAACATCATTCAATAATTTAATATTATAGCACAGAAAGAATACATTATTCTAGAGTGTGCTAACAGAGCTGCCCTATAAAACATATGTCCAAAAATTTCAAAGACTGGAAAAAATAACTTTTCTATAACAGCTCTGGCTTTGTTCACTATTGCAGTTGAAGAGGAGAGTCAGTCTTCTGTCCAGTAAAAATGTGTTCCCCTGTTGTACAAGTGAACAAACATTAAACTATATAGTGAAATGTTATGGAAAAATTTACAGTAAAGCTAATCCAAAGATTTCCTAATAGGGAAATTCCTCCTTTTCAGGATATAACCACAGCAGGTCCACTTATTTGTAAGGACTGGATGATATTTTTTTATCCAGGCAACAGCACTATATTAATGGGAGAAGCCACTCTGTTGTGGACTATAGTTCAGTCCTTATTATACAGTCACTTTCCCAGAGGGACACACAGCAGCAATGTTTTTCATACCATATAGATCATCGTCACAATGCATTAAATAGCTAGTAGTGACAGACTGTTTTGTCAATAGAGAGATTGTTTGTAAACAGGACAGCTGGAAGCTGACTGTCATTGAGTCAGGAGTCACAGAAAACTTCATAGAGAAAGACAGAATTAGAGTCCCTGGCTCTTAATTCAGGCCTTATTCATGAATCACATCCTAAATTGCCTTAAAAATGGAATTTAAAAATCAAATGTCACTGCTAATGAGTATCTTGTTTCATGCTGCAAATAAACTACATGAGTCTAAAACAACAAGGTTGCAGTTTAGATACAGTTTGGGTGAAAAACAGGCCATGATACAGAAAGGCTGAAGTTATCTTTACTCTCAGATGACAGATTGTTAATTGAATGAGTGTTTTGCTGCACATAATTGACAGGACTTTTTCAGAATAATAAAAATAAATCATTGTAGAGCTCCATAGAATGACCCCCTCTGGAAAACTGACCCAGCTTTTAAGAAATCTCTTTGGGGGTTCATGATAAGTGGAAATGGGACTTTAGGGACTAACTTGTCTTCTTGCAGCTACTGACAGTGTAAATGTCATGCATGCTTCAGTGACGTGCAGAGAGTCATGCTAGCATCTGCCACACTTTCCTAATAGGAACTAAGCACATGGATTAGGATTGTTTTGCTTTCTCAGTCCCAGGGAGAGTAATCATTGCTCACTTGCTGGTCAAAATACAATCTTAAATCTGACCTCCTGAAAGTAATGACAACACAGCCATTATAGCTAGCATCTCCATAAATGACATTCAGGCAAGGCTTCTTTTGAATCAGGTCAGTTTTCCTTCAATAGACAGGTTGGCCCTCATGGGATATCTCCCATGTCACTATGTACACAATTCTGTGTGAGCATTATTCAGTATCAGATAAACAAGATACTAGCTAAAGTAAGGGGAAGTGATGAATGAAATGAACCTGAAGGCCAGCTCCCCTCTCCAGCTGTACTACAGGCAATGAAATCCAAAAAATTCTTCCTATTATTCATCAAGAGTAGGGGACAAAGTTTTCACTGTTTTGCTCATTTTGCATGCTGTTGGAAAGGAGATCACTTCCTATACAAGAGATTAGATGGAGATGAAGTTTCTAACATGAAGTTTCCCTCTGCATTTAACAGGATTAGGAATCCCAGAGTCTCAGTGGATCTGCTCCATTTTGTGTGTGGCTGCAGAAAATGATGATACAAGAAAAGACTTTTTGTGGGAATTAAGGTATGTATTAAAACCAGTTTAGGACTCTAGTCTGATATTCTCAAAGATATGTCCACAAAACACGGGTACAATTTAGATGTTGTGCTTATTTCCTATACCCAATTATAATTCTGCTACTCCTGTAGTGTAGCTACTCTGCCTCATCTGAAAGGACAGCTCACAAGTTTTAAGGGCATTAGCTCCTTAGGAGTATAAACATCATAATACCTACAGGGGTTGTGCCAGAGATATGTGTATTTCTTTTATGAAGTTAATGGTTTCTGTAGTGATTGTAAGTACCTAGTACAGCTGGAACAAGTACTTAATTGAAAATACACTTCCTGATTAGAGATTCTCATTAGTACACAGGAATCTCAAGTGCAGTATGTGTTGAAGCCAAGCAAGGTAGTTGTGGGTTTCTTAAAAAAAAAAACAACAATCTTTTGAACAGCTCAGCTATCATAGGGTCTAGTTCACTGTGGCTTATGAACTGCATTTCTACAGCTCATTTTCACAACACTGCTCATGCCAAACAGATCCTAAATAATTGTGCTGTATGTAATAGGCTGCACAGCTGAGGCTATTCCCACAGCAGTAGTCAGTCTACTGTGTACAGGTATCACAAATTATTTTGCACTTTCTTCAAAGTCAGAATGTTGTGTTCCACAGTACTGGATATTCTTTTTAAAACTCCACTTCATTAAGTGGTTAATAATCCTGTAAAAACAAAACTGATACCTCCACATATGTAAGGACTGCAAAAGAAGTACTACTCAGGAACTGCTATAGGAACTAGGAGAAAGTACCAAAACAAAATATATTTATTTTTCAATTTCATGATTTTTGAAAGAAGTGTACTGATGACACCTTCACACTCTCTATAACAAAGTATACTATGTGCATATATTACTAATTTCCAACAGGTGTCTGCAAGTTTGATGGAATGAAAGAATTCAGTCTATATTTAGTTTGATATAAATTTAATAGGCTCGTACATCCATTGATAACTCAAAGAGAATGGTGAGGCCCTTTTGATTGATTCAAAAACAATCAGTTATCAATGTTTGCAGATTTTCCAATGCCTTAGTTGTCTCATTAAAGAGGACATCTGCTTTCGCAAATGATATCTAACTCTGTGCCTGAACATGTGGAAAGAAGAGTGAAAGAGGGAGGAAGAGGAAACCTCACTCTTTCTTCCTTTCCCTCTCCCTCTCTCTCCTTTGTACTACTTCCCAACATATCAGGTTTAGCCATGGTCTCATGGCAGTTCATACAGGTTACCAAAGGCAAAGAAACAGAAAGGAGAACAGGGCTCTAAAACTATGCTTGCAATACACCAATAACCTCAAAAACACTGAAATGATGACTGGAGAAGGCAGCAGTCTTTAAATGGGATGTCCTGTCAACAACTAGTCCATAAACTACCAGTTGGTATGACCCATCTAATAAGATACTTATCATACCCTCTCTTCCTCACATATTTATATTAAACATATACAACTAGTTGTTTAAAATTTACACTTTTTCCTTAGTAAAAGGCACTGTATGGCTCTACTGCTAAAGAAAGGTGCCTGGGAAGCTGCTTTCTTTCCTCCAAATCTTTTTACAACCTTTAAAAACGTGTCATAGGGAAATAGGCTGCTGTCTCCCCCATTAGGTCTGCCTGCAGGGCTGGATGTTTTGTCAGGCTTCTGCCCATCCCTTTCCCTAGTCAGGCTGTGGCTCTGTTCAGCCTTGCAACCTTTATATATGCTGAGAACATCAAGCCCATGGCATTACTGTAAAGGATCCATGTCTTCTAGTAGAAATTAGACTTGACTGAACACCTAATTCTGATGGATAGTATGTTGTTCCATTGATACCTAACCTTGCTGAGACTGTCTCAGCATTTATTTCTAAAGTAAATTGGCCAGCTTTAACTCCCTTCTGTTTTATCCCTTTATACTATCTGTGTCTTTATTTAAGTACAATAAACTTCTATCAGCTGTCTTTCCTTGTATGCACTGGTTCACTGTGTCCAAGTTATCACCTAAATATTTTGTGGTAAATGAAATAAATGAAACTCAGTATTTATGGGACATATCACTCAGCAGACCTCAGAATACTCTTCTGAATCATGGTAAATTAACCAATGTCCTTTTGAAATTGAATACCTCAGAACTGGATGCACTAATTCTTTCAAGGATTTCTGAAACCTTCCTAAAGTGTAATGTCAGGGCTTCCTGATTAGGCATCTAGTGATCAAGACTGAACCCATAACTTGTATGCATGTAGTTTCTTAGTTTATAGTTTATAGTCTAAATTGTTTAGAGAAATAGATGGCACTACAATTTGATGTGATGCTGTACACATGGCACAGACAGGGATAACCAAGCCACTCTTAGTCTAGGCTGGGTAACACTGAAACTGTAAAGAGAGTTGCTCTGCCTAACCATACTTATTTGTCTTTTGAAACCATGATATGGCAACTTCAAAGCTGTTGCTAACTGAGCTGGATAGACTATATCTGGTGTTGCCCGAAATGCAAAATCAACAACACGGAGGCAGAGGTCTGCAGTGAAAAGCTGCTCCCCACAAAAAAGGGACCCAGCCTGTTTATTTCTTTTCCTTTTATAATTTTGTGGGTCTGGTAGCAGATTGGCTTCTGGGGTTACTACCCCTTCACCCCACTGGCCAGACCAGCTGTCAACCAACATTATTTTCAGGCTGGAAATATGTAAGCAAAGGACAGTGAACAAAAACAAGAAAGGTTGTTTATGTTCCAAAGTGTGAGAAAGTGAAAAACTGACCCTTAATATTGTACAGTAACTAAAGAACTGACTCCATCTTATAAGCAAGTAGAAGGCTTTAAAAAATCTCAAAAAAAACAGGGCAACAATCTGGCTCTTCCAATCTGACTTGATTTTGAAATTTTGTTGTTAGAAATAATACTGCCAGCACCTAGTCTTTATGCATATTCAGTGAGGTGCAAAAATACTGTCTCAAATCACTGCAACTGTAATTTAGGTATAGGCAGCTGCAGGATTGTAGAGATGTTTTACCTACACATTAAAATGAGGTCAAAATGTCCTCAAAACCTTAACACTACTGGTAAAAAAAAAAAACAAAACCTTTCTCAATCACAAAATTTTAGCATGCGTGAAGAAGGTCCCTGGAAAGAACTGAGTCTTTCACCAAGGCTTTGACAAAAGTAGTCACTAAAATCAATCAAACAACTCAATAACCATGTGAATGGTATGATTAAAATAGAAAGATGTCATAGGAATTTGAGAAACTACAAATAAAGCCTTTCAGTGCTTGCCTTTTTTTCATAAGTTCATTCCTTTTTACCTTGTCTTCAATGGTTTCTTTGTTTTAGTATCCCTTTGCAATGCACAGTTCTTTTGTGTTCAGTGTGAGAGATTTACAGCTGCTACATATAAGAAAGAAACGCTAAAGCTGCACAATAAAGTTCATTGTTAGAAGAAATTCGGATTTGTATTTCAAAACTAAACCACCAGTGCAGAGGTAGGTATTAAGATCAATTATCTGATTCTATGTTGATTTTTTCATTAAATATTCAGCTCTGGCCAAATCCCCTCTTGGACTCCTTCATTACAAATTCTAATTAGTGAGAAATTAAATGGCCTAATAAGAAAGAGAATAACATTTGGTGATAAAGCTGTTGAGGGATTTATGCAATACTTACCTGTCTAACACAATTGATGGTTTCCATCTTGAAATTCTCTCTCCTCCCTACATATCTTCATCTTGGAAAGCTGAGGAAGGTTTCCATTCTTGACTGAGCTGCCTAACTTAATGTCAATTTCCTGATTAAATCATTGCAGGATCTGCAAAATTTTGTTTGTGTTTGTATTGTCAATTATAGTAAATCTTTGGCATTAAAACACCAAAACCAGACCTTTGAGTTGATGTGTGGAGACACATCTGTGAGAAAGGAACTTAAGCTGGAGCAAGAATTGTGTACAAGTTTTATACATCTCACTGACATTTACATGCCAGGCTCAGCTGTTAATGTGATGAAATGTCCTTGTTGTGTTTTTGAAAGGAAGAACTGAAAGTGCCTTAGGTTGTTTTTTTGTTTTTTGAAATAACTTAGGTCTCCAACTTTCAGATATGGGATGTTAGCTATGAGGAGACATGCCTCCCTCACATGCCTGCATAAGGTTTTAGGGTAAACCACTATGCCTCTAATTTCCTAATTGCTTATATCCTGCTACAAATCCCTTCCTCAGGGACCTCATTTCAAGGCATACAGGAATCATGGGAATGTGATTTAGTTTGAGAAACTGGACTGTGACTGACAGGCACCTAAAAAGCCTAAGTATGTAATAATGTGAAATTTGAGCAGTGAGTACTGAGTACCTTGCATGACTACAAGATTAATTTGTCCTTTTAATGACTATGTAATTATTTATATACTGCTCAGCACAGTACTATAGGGTAGCTTTTGTCCTTCATGGACCCACAGAAATTAAGTCTTTTTCTGTTGTATAAAATACTGGTTTATGGAGCAGAATAATTTTTTCCTCTAACTCTAGTAAGTCTTCTCATAAACTTATAGATGATTCTGAAAAGTAGTGTTACTGAAAATATTCTATTCATTTTTACTGTATAATATATTGTATTCAAAGTTGAGAACAAATGAAAACAAAATTAAAATTTCTTTTTACTGCTGTGAAAAAGGTAGATATATAATCTGTTATTAATTTTATAGCAATAAATACATACAGTTTTCTTTTTAAAAAGGAAATTATTTTTTGATACATAATTCTTATCAATTTTTCAAGTTTTCTCTCTAATTTCTTTGTTTCTAAAAAGAAGTTGAAACTTTATTTGACAAATGTAACAATATTTCTTTAAATATTCTCCTTTTCTAATATACAGTGACCACCCAAGACTTCATGAATGCGATATCACTAAATATAATAATGCTGCTAAGTATGTTTTTAATGTTATACTTAAGGAATAGAACTGCATAAGATAGTACTAGTGCTACATACTTCAGCTGTCTTAATTTCAAATTATACCGACATTTAATTAACTCTCTTATTCCTAGAATATGAAATAATTAAGTGGTTCAAAATACTGAATTTACATAGTATTTGACCAAAACAACTCCTCCCCTTTACTGTTTAAATGAAGATGATGAAAATAACAAAACTGTAAGAAAGATTCAGATATTAAAAAATGCTGTAATATGAGATCAAAACTTTTTTCAAAAAATTGAATGGAAATAGTTTATAGAGCACTTCATAAATTTCTCTTACTATACATATCAATAGGAATAAATCAAAAATTCAGTGCTACATATCAGGAAATGTTAATGTGTCAGTCCTTAGAGATGAGTCCATCTACCTGACTGAACAAAGTTTTGGAATTTAATGACCAAAAGTTGAGGTTTTTTTAGAAAGGAAAACTTTCATCTCATGTAAATAAGTATCAGCAAATAAAAGTATTAATTTCTGATCTTCTAATTTCCCCTATTTTTGGTGCACCACACTATGCAAGATGAAAACAGTTGGCAAAACCATCATTTGTTGGGGGATCACAGCAGATAGGTAGGATCAAAGATTAAAATATTGCATCAGCACCACTGTCCATAATTTACCAAGTCACCAAGGACAGTCAGAAACTATGTTTAGGCTGTGCTGTGTTCAGAAGATAATGGAGTAGGGATTTTTAAAAGGCACCTTAGGGCCAAAGCATTAATGTTGATCAAATGGTGCATCAGCTGCACCCTTGACCCAGTCTTTCCTGTGCTTTATAAGGAAGATGGGTAACACGTTATGCTCTGAAGTTGTGCATCATTTTCTTCAGATTTATGGTAACTGGTAGCTGTTTGTTGGATATCCCAGAAAAATCTTTTTCTTTCCTTTTTTTTTTCTCTCTAGGAACAAAGGCATTTTGTAAAAATTCAATTTTTACTTTTGAAAATTACAATGAGCCATTTTGCAAGTACAGCATAAGAACTACAGTTCACATAAGTAATTTTTATATGACTCTTCATTTTCTCTAGTGAAAACTTCTTTTAGTGAGTTCAGACGTGTTCATTACCTTAGTTACAAACTGATTATTTTAAGTAAGGTGGAATAAGAAGCCTTCTGTACTTCATATTAAAATAGCTCCATTTTTAATGTTTCTTATTTGTCTGCTGAAAAAAAAGCACATTACATTTTAATGAAATTGCTTTCAATAGAACAGCAACTTTTTGGCATGCAATTAGTATTGTTGCAACTAGTCGATCATTAAAATATATAGTGATTAAATTATATTTCTTTTATATTTATATTCTATTATATATATTACATTATAGTCAAACTGTATTTCTCTTCCAGAGTACACAGTGTAGTCAGGTCACTGTCATGACCCAGTCACCATCTTATGTTTATGTAATTTAGCACTTGTTTGACATGTTTGTACCTTCTTACTGTTAATATTTAAAGATGTTCTGCTAACCTTTCTGGGTGTATTTCAAATTGAGAAATTCAGACACACTTCATCCAAACAAAAAGAGCCTATAGACCCATATTAAGTCAACAGAGGAAATAGAATCCCCATGAAAGCAATTCTTTCTGAAAGCCTTAGCTTAGCTTACAGCAAAAGTCCTCCTTCTGCTGAGTTTATGTGCCATGCTTAGAATAAGCCTTATTTTTTTGAGCAATGTACAGTCTTAATCTAAGAGAAAGTCAAATCATTCTGAGTTGACTTATTTTAACTGCAGATCAATTAACAACTTAGCAATAAAAACATATAAGGGATAAGTTATTAATTTTAATAATTGATGACTGAAATGCAAAAATTTATTTCATTATTTTTAAGAATTCCTTCCATTGTTTTCAAATTAGAACACTGAAAAACCCCACAATGCTCTTACGGTAGGAATATGCCACGGAAAATATGTAGCAGTAGATTTAATGAAATTATTTGGCTTGTCTTTTGGCCTGAGAGAAACAATGCATTAGTTTTCATAACGACTGTTCTTTTCTGAATTGACTAGTGTTTAAACATGCCTCTGGGGCTCTGGAAACTGGATCAATACTCATCCTAATGAAGTAACTAGAGTCTGCACCTAGAATGAGATTTACCTCTAGAGTTGAAGAACAGGCCATAGGTCTCTCCTGTTTAGGTGGAACTAAGGGTTTGTTCTGACCCTCTGCCCTGTATTACTCTTACCTCGAAGAAAACGTCTCTTCAGTCTTCACATTTCACAAGAGGTATGTATATTTTACTAAAAGAGCCTCAGGTGAACTCTTTTAAGATTGTATTTCAGGATTTTCATTTTATTTTCATATTAAAATAATTGACCAAGTTAAATTAAATTAAAGCAAACAGAAAATTCTTTTCTGACTTGTAAATTATGCAGTTAAAACAGATGAATATAATCATGAATCATGTTTGTTAATGTCTAGTAACAATATCTTGTCAATACCTGCTCCACTGAATGGGAGTTCAGTGCTAATTGTACATAAGATTAAATAAATTACCACTGAATAGGAGCTTATTTTCTCTCTTGAATGCCCAAAAAATGCTCAAAAAACCCAAAACACCTTCCTTCATGGATATGTCTATCAGATGTCCTTTAAATTGCGCCATAAGGAAAAAAACTCCAACCAACAAAAAAACCAAGCCAGTCTGTAAAACATATTTCAAGTGATGGCTCCCTTCACTGTCAAAATGACAACTGATAAAGAATGGCAATGGGTATGAATTGCTTTTGCATTTGTTTGGTTTGTCTCTGTTTTGTAACACACAAGACCCTTTGCTATTGTGGTGAGCAATCCACCAAAAGCTGTGGTACAGCTGTTCCAAAGTGCTGCAGAACTTTGCTTCTGCAGCCAAATGAAGGCCTCATCTTGGCTGTGTCCAGTATCAGGTTTGGCTGCTTGCTTGGCCCCTAGCTGAGGCATACATTTTCCATTAAATTCCACTGATGGAAGAGAAGGCATAAAACGCTCCTTTTCCTTTCATCCACTGTAAACTAGCTGAGGGCAGGACCCTGTTCACTCAGCCATGTACACTCCAGCCTAGCATGGAATTGTCTCAGCTTCATGTCTTTACTTTGCATGGGTTAATACAAAGTCGTATTGAGTCTGTAGCTTGAAAAACATGGTTGCTTATCTAGAAATACTTTAAAATCCAATATAAACTATTTATTTTATTAAAACAGGCTTGTACAAAATTCTATTGCTGACAAAAGAGACAATCAGTACAGGCAAAATACTGCATACTTGCCTAAATAAAATTTTAATGGTTTTCAGCAGTATATTTACAGTGCCACTGTAAAACTCTGAGTTAAAAGTAGGAGTAGCTTGGTCCAAAACTAGTTCTGAATAATGGACTTAAAAAGCCATGAGCCATATTATGCTTCATGGAGCCATAAGGAAACAGGGAGAAAAAAACACAGAAGGAAAGGAGAATCTGGAAGAAAATTATTTCTGGAGTAAAGGAGTCCTTTGCAAAGTAAATACTGTTGGCTGTTGAGGTAACAGGAACACTTACATTCATTATTTTTATTTAATCAAGTTCCTCGAGGTAGGTATCCTGAGAAGTAAAGAAATACACAAAAAGTGAGTAAGAGAAACATGTCTTCTTTGTGTATCCTGAGTGTATAATATTAAGGACATTGGAGTAAATCTGAATAAAGTACTTTGGAGTAAGTTTATTTGGCAAAAAGGAAAGAGAGTGAGCATGAAAAAAAAATGGTGGCCTAAGGTTTTGTTACCCTTAAAGATAACTAACATGTACATACATGGGCATGAGAAAAAAGATGATCAGGAGGATTTTAAAGGGAATTTAATAGTGAACTGCAGTGGCTATAAGCAAACACAATTATAATGAAAATTTCTTTGGAGATTTCAAAGATGAGAAAATAACGCACCTTGTTTTCTATGTACTGAAACATTTTGCCATGTAACAGATATGGCAGACATCTGATGTGACAAAGTGTTTGACAGCAGCTGAAAGCAAGCTGACACTTGAACTGAAGGGCAAAATAATCACCTTATCTTGCTGCTTGAGCTTGTACAAACTTTTTATTATGTTATGGACTGAAAATTCTTGTTTGCTTCCTTGTTTGTTTTCTCAGGGAGAAATAGAGTGTGAAAAAATAGGTTAGAAGCAATGCCAAGTGCACAGGCTGTTCAGTCCTCACAGTCACATCTAGTGGCTTTCAGGATTAGCTCTGCTTGCAGTGTATGAAAGACTAAGTGCCACTGCATCACAGCCCAACTCAGGCTGCCAGCCACCATAACCCTGTACAATGAAGCAGTACTATTTACTTGTCACACCATTTTTGGAGCAATTTTTTTGGAATCGGTAGGAAAAAAGTGCCTTTAATGGAAACAAGATCAAATCTTGCTGGAGTAGTTTTCATGACTAGCCCTGTGAATTTTGTGTTTGAGAAGATGGGTGGTATTGTGAAACGCTGAGCTGGTTTGGGTAGGCAAGTGTCACGTCTGAGACTAGTCTAGTAAGTCATTTCTAGGAAGCTCTCCCTCACTGAAATTCTCTTAGGATAAAATTCAAACAACCATTTTAGCCCAATTTTCTGTTTAACTTTGTGGCAGAGCAAGTATCATCAAGGCAGATGATAAACTAAGTATTACCACATCCAACTACAGAGACAAAAAAGGTCTGATACTCCTTTTTTACAAGAAAATAAATTGAAAAATTACACAGAAATAAAAGAAATCATGGAAATGTAAAAATTGTGCAAGGTAGAGGAGAATTAAAGCATTTAATTTTGATAGGGCACAGTTGTTTTTTTGTCAACGTAGTCTTCAAATTGAATGCACTGGAAGTATGATCCATTAAAATTACACATTCTGCTCTCCATTTTTTTTGCTAGATGCCTCCTGGATATTTGTCTTCCTGAAGTTTTGCCATGCCACCTGTTACCTGAATGTTCAATTGCATCATGTTTCTCTTCCATGACATTAGCTTGCAATCTGCTAAGAAGGAGTGAGCAGTCTCCATTTTCAAGATGGTACAAGTATTTTACTCAGTTCAGTTTCTAGAAAAGGTATGACAAGTATATCTTTTTGCCTCTCTTCTTTTTCCATTCAAGAAAAGGGAATAATGAAACTGCTAGGAATTTTCTCTGTGTTTTGTAAATATTCTAAATGTTTTCTTATAGTACATATTGTTATCTAATAAAAATAAATGTTTTATAAATAATATAGATATATATTCTGGGTACAGTTTTTTTCAATTCAATTTCAAACTACAAATGGACATTGTTCCCATTTGAGTCACATCATTTCTCTCGAGTTCATAGCTTTCATTCAAAATACTTGTCCTGACATGTAGCTTTTAAAAAATATATTTGATGATTGATCTAATAACAGTAAGAATAGAGCGATAATCATATAGTTTTAGCAGCCAGATAGATATCTACAGTTTATGATTGTCAAAGAAACCACAAACTGATAAGCACTGCCCTGGATTACTGTAATTAATTTTCAATGTGATTTGCAATATTCTGTGATTGTGCTTTGCTAATGCATTTGAGAGAGAATGATAATCCTTAGGCCACCTGGCCCATGCTCACGCTTGTCAGTGAGAGAAGCCTGGAGCCAGCCAGGGTTCATAATTCTTGGTCTAGGACTTCTGCAGGACCTTTCCACTCTTGGAAACTGTTTTCTTGAGTGGAGGTAGTGGGGTTTTCTCAGGTCAGAATTCACTAGATGATGATAAGGCAGTGTTACAGCCCTAACCATGGGCTTTTGTAGCCTGAGTGTGCAAGTAGGTGCTTTACTTTTGCATGTGAGCCTGTAATAGTGGGCTGTGAAGAAGTGATGATACTGAACTTGTTGTAAGGGTATCTCAGACAGAAGGAGCCTGAACAATTTACACTGTGCTTATCTACACTGTTTCTCTCAAGCAGATCCTAGTGAGAAATAATGGAAAAGGCAGAAGGAAGACATTCACATAGCGAGGCTGATCAGAAGTCTGAGGTACCTGTTACAAAGCAGAATGGAAACCAAACTGTTATAAGAAATGCTTAAGGGTAGGTAATAACAGATGTTTTGCTCAGTCTCTGCTGCATAAAAATGTTATACATTTCTTTCTGAACAATTGTTTATAAACAACAACAAAAAAAAGACATTTTATTTTATTTTATTTAATATAAGATGGGATAAGGTTCTTGGGAGTACATCTCAATCTGTAAGGTGACCCAGAATACATACATCATCATTTCACTAACTCTTACTTCTGTAGGAGATCTATAATTTCTGACAGGTCTTTATGCATGCTTCTAAGACAAAAGCTTCATAGCCCTTCAGGGGAGTGACACAGCAATTCTCCAGGAAAAAATAAAATGAAAATTAACCAAATGTAGACAGTTTTGATAGTGCTTGAAGTGAAATGCTTCTCAGTCTCACACTGCCATCATTCACTGGGATTTTCACCACCTTTCACAAAAATAACCAAGCACCAAATAACAGTTACAGAAAGAATTTGGCAAAAATAATTGCCAAATACTATTCGTCCATGGAGATGAGAAAGGGTTTTTTCAGAGATGTGTTGGACTCCTAAATAATAACTAAGAACAGAAAACTTCACTTGTTTAAGTTAGACTAAAATAAAAAATTGTCGGAGTCTAGAACATCCCTCTGGCCCCCCTGGAGGGTTTGGAGACCAGACAGGGGGGTCTGGGATCTGTACAAGGGGGTCAACCAGCCTCACACAGAGCCCAGGAGGACACTGCCTCTGATCCCTGTCCATGGGAGTGAATGCCCACATTGTATGAAGAATCACAAGCTGAGAGAATTCAAAATAAGTAATAGCTAGTTTATCACAGAGTGTAAATGTAGAATCTAGGATTTTTAGTATATGGGTTTGAAGAGGCAAGATGGAGGAATTGGGGAGTGGTCCTGCCCTCCTTGTTCTTGTTCTTTTCCCCCATTTTCTGCTGAGTTGTATTACAAGGATTGGTTTAGAGTAGAAATGACATGTTAACATAGGTAGTAAGTATTGGTAAAATTTTGTAAATAAAAAGTACGTTGTGGATGGTGGTTGGGTCAGAGAAATGGTACAAAAGGTCCAGGACTCTCTGATCCGCCCCAGTCTGCCGCGTGTTCTGCTCTGCTGGAGATGCCTTGCAGAGCTGAGAAAGAACTAAGATAATGTACCCTGCCAGGGAGGCCTGGCAGAGCTGAGAAAGAACTGAAGATAATGAAGAATAAACAACCTTGGAAACGTGCACTAGCGGACTCAGCTTGTCTTCTCTGGCTCTGGCATGAGACCTTTTGGGCAAGAGAAGCTCAAAAGCCTTATTACCTCAGGGAACAGCAACCCTGAGAGAAAACCCTTTTACCTCAGGGAACAGCAACCCCGAGGAGAATCTCGGGGAACAGCAACCCTGAGAAAAAATGACCCGGAATTACTGCAGCCTTGTTTGTTTTAACACTTGAGTAGAATCAAAGACTCATAGAATCTTCCTAAGATTGACTTTAAAAATCAACAACTAGGAAAATTAAAAGTTAGGGCACAAGCTTACTATTTTTATCTTATACCAGTTGCTTTACAGATTTTTGATTATGATTTTTAAATGAAATTTCTAAGAAGCTGTTAAATGGTAGCTTCAGTGACATTAATACATACATCGATTTGAAAAACTGAAAATCATGAATAAATAACTGGAACTATTAAAAAAACCAGCACTGTCCTGAGCAAAACATGATTCCTCATAATAAAATAGAATTTATTTAAATTATGACATTGTTAGTCGACACCAGCAGTGAAAAAAATGATAGAACATTGTTAATACCTATGCTTTGTTTCTCTTTATCAAAGATGCTAAAACACATTAGCCACACTATTTCCATGGTTCAGATACAAAATGTTATGGAATTTATGGGGCAGAAAATTATGCAGTAAAATGTTAGAATTGTTGTTTTCTGCCTCCTGTGCTCAAATCTGATGCAAAGTTTTAGCTTTTAGTAATCAATTAGGCTTGAAAAAGTGTTATTCATATTTCTCTGATTGCCATGTAGTTGATTTCTTACTAGTTCATTTTCAAATAAATACTGTTGTTCTCGCATCTATTCTGTTTAATGTTTTTGTTGTTGTCCTGGTTTAGGACAAATTAGGGGAAAATCTCCAAAGGAGCCCCTTAAAGGAAACAAACCTCCACAACTCCTCCCCCCCCCCCCCCCCCCACCACCGGGTTCGGGAGGAATTTCCTCGGAGGAAAAGTGGAAAAACTTGTTTATTAAGAAACAACAAAAAACACTCCCCAACACAAGAAAAACAGCCCGAGATGACAACAAACGTTTTCACCAGTCCAAGAGAGGCCGAACGGCTTGGGCAGTCTGCTGGGGAGGGTGCCAAAGCTTCTCTAAGATGCAAACTCCGGGGGAGTTCCTTGACGTTCCTGAATCAAGGTCCGAAGCAGGTCCGATGTCTTCAGGGAAGGGGAGGAAGGAAAGAAGGGGAAAAACAAAAACAGAAAAATGGCAAAAAGCAAGCAAAAAGCAAAAAGCAAGAGAGCAAAGCCAGCAAAGCAGCCTAAAGCTAGCAGCAAGCAAGCAAGAGCAAGCAGCCAGGGGAGGGGCGCGGCTATAGACAAAACAAACTGAGAGCACAGGAACAGAAATACACGATTGGGATACAAAGCATGAAAATGTCCTGTCACCCCAGGACAGTTGTGATGTATTTTTATGGTTCCAGGTGTACCTGGAACCTTGATCATACTTCCAGGTTTTTTTCTAAGTTTGTGAGGGTTTTTTTTTCTTTTAAAAAGTTCCAAACTGTAAGCCCGAAGTGGCGCCCTCTAGCAGCAGAAATAATTTTTCATTCTCATTCACTCCAAGTTGCCAGAAACACAATTTCTATTATTTTCCTTCCAGTGTTTCCATTTTCTTTTGGCTTTTCTGCCATTGATTTTGAGACAGAGGAGGAGATATCTCAGAAATTGCTTTAATTCTATAAGCATGCCATTTCCTCCAGCTGGACAATTTTGGTTCAAATGGAGATGGATGTTTTCTGAGTGCTAGTGAAAGAGCATTTGCTTCATAGTGTCTTTTAAGCAGAAGCAGAACTGTACCAAATAAACCTAGAACAACCTATAGACCCAACCCTTTTTTGTGTCTATCTGAAAAGTGCCTGACAGGGAGCCAAGAATACAATAGGAGAAAATAATAATATCAGAAAATATATATATATGTCTTTGCTAGGGCTTTGGTTAAAGATTCTCTTTACAGTGTACAAAAATAGCTCCTCATTGAATTTATAAAGTTCAAAATAAAAGTTGAGCTGACTTCCTTATGGTCTGGTTTTGCTGCTCGCAAAGACCTGGCGTCCCTAGGAACCGAGTTAGTTGGCAGAGCAGAAGAGCCAGAAGAACTGCAACATTACAGCAGTATAAAAAGATCTCCCATCTATGGGACTCACTGGCTGCTGGTGTTGTCACAAAATGTAATTGGAAAAACACCGTAATTCAAGAATGTTGTAATTCCAGAGAATAGGGCAAGAAGATCTCCCACCTCCTAGGAACTGCTATGATGACCACTATGAAAAAGGCAGCAAGAATCAGTGTTGTTTTGTGGGGTGATGCCTTAGGTTTGGGTTTTTCTGTTTTTACTTTGGTGGGCAGCTTTCACTGTCATATTAAGTGGTGCTGGGATCTTTTCACGGGATGATGGGGGCAGGGCAGCTTTTGTCCCATCAGGGGACTCAAGGACACTCTCTTCAAACTCCAGGTCCCGAGCATAAACAACGTGGAAAAGGAGGCAATCAAGGAGGATGAAGCTTCGTGATTTAGAATTATTGATTGGACAGTTGACTGCTGTATGCAAATGGACTGGAACTTATAAAAGTAGGAGACCTCGTGACGAGGCCCTCCTTTTGCTTCCATCTTGGAGCCATCCTGGCAAAGTCACGACTGTGGCTCTGGTGTTGCCAGGGTGTGGCCTTGAAGGCACTTAAATAAATACTCACTTTATTCCTTTAATTTTCCCTAGCCTAGTAAATATTTGAATATTTACTTCTTTCTGGGAGATTCCAGTGGCTTGTACTAGGACAGCAGTAACAATTCAGGGCTTCTAGAAGAAAACTATGCATATCCAGGTATCAACACAGTCTTCAGAGATGTATGGGTGTGAAGTAAACTAAATCATAGGTTATTAATTATTAAGGGAAGCTCTCCCCATAATTCCCTAAAATAACAAGGCATTTAACTAAATATGGCCAAACAAAAAAAGAACTGATAATCAGATATGGATAGCTAGGTAATATTTACAGAAATGCACAATATTTAATTTTTTTAACCTAAGAATAGTAAATGCTCTGAAATCTAGACTAAAAACCATGTGAAAGCCAAAAAACTGCATTCGGCCTTACATATTCCTTGTCTATAGAATTGGTATCTTGGTGCCATGCAACAAGTTCTAAAGATTCTGAAAATAAAAATCACGTTTGGGTGTACAGTGAAAGTTATTTTAAGATATACAGTGAAAAACCATAGTGTGGAATGACAGCTCGCACAATTTGAATATTTGTAAGGAAATTTTAAAGGTATAGTTTTGCATTTTCTATGTCTCTTTTCTTTAAGAAGTTTGTAGTTAACATGAGCAGATCATTGCTGAAGCAGAAATTTTCTTCCAAGGACCAGTGTAAGAAATGTTATGCTATAGGAGAGTTATGAGGTAGTGTAGAAATGGTACAAGTTGTCAGTGTAAGATTTATGGTTCTAATTCAGGAGAAGTTAAGGCTTGTAAAAGCCAAATTAAAATAAGCACCTAGGTCAAGTGCAGCATTAGACATCTAAGTTCTCCAAGCATAGAGAGGTAACAGATTCTGTCCTCACCGGCTGTTCTTTCAGGGTATCTTTCCCCTCAGCACATTGGCTTCTGCAAATCCCTTCAGTTTTTCACTTTCCTGCATTATAGGAGGTCAAATGCCAAAAAATGGTTTGTGAATTGCTTGTAGGCATTTCCATGCCCATGGTTTGATGTGGCAGTGGCCAGTATTACCATGCCTAAATTCAACTGGTGACTCTTAACACCTGCTACTTGTCTTTGTTGCTTTGTTTGTTCACATGGCTGCACAATAGACCAAAGAAAACATATGAGTGTATATATAGAGAATTCAGTCTTCAAAAATGTGTGGCTGTGTAGATAGATTATCTTAGCTATACTGTTTTTTTTTTCTTACAAGGAATTCACTCGGTAGGTAGACAGGTTTCAAAGCAGGAAAAAGGAAAACTAAAAACCATGGTAATTCTAGCTCAATTCTGTACTCTTAGGATGACAGTCTTTTTCTAATGCAGAACATAAATGGGATTTTTTTTCTCCAGATGTGCCTTACTGAATAGAGCTTGGAGATAAAGAGATTTATTGTTATGGGGTGTCAAAAACACATCCTATCTTCCCTAATGGTCCCACAGTACTTTAGCTAGACATTAAAAGCACAGTTGTAGTAAGAAACTGCTTTGCCTTTTATCATCTTAGTTATTGTATTTTTAAGGTACACAGTTTAGGTATGCTAGTTTCCTTAAAGACAAGGAAAGAATATAAGAAATAATAATATAAAAACACAGCTGCATGAAAATACACAACAAAGGCAAAAATCAGAAACGCTAAAAATGAAAGTATGCCTAGAGATACTTTCAGCAGTCAGTCCCACACAAAATAAGAGTGCTAAGTTATTTCTCAGAAAACTATTTTGAAAGTATGTATCATTAATGGACATTTTAAAGCATTTGCAAGTTGTTAAAGATCATGAATAATAATCACAGTTGGAACTGTGCATTTGGAAGCAATTTCTCTGTCTTAAAATGGTTTCAATTCTCTCTAAAAATTGGCTTTTTCAACCAATTTTCAACATTTGTAGCAAGATGTGACGTAAAAGTTAAAAAAAAGAGAATTAAATAGTTGAATCCCCCCTACCCAAAAATTATTGCCTTCTATATTTTCTATTAATGAAATTTATTATATGCAAAACATTGGATAATATTAAGTTTAACAATTCTAATCTTGAAAGTTAGAAGACAATATAGTTTTACAAGAGCAAGTACCATATAAATTGCATATAAATTTGGATTCTGGTATTGAATTGATATAATTTTAATATTTTAGTATTGATTTAGATAAGTTGATTTAAAACCCTTTGTATAAATACTGAAATGTATTTAAATATGATTTACACTTAACATTCAGGGTTTTATTTTTACAAATGTTAGGAAACATTTAGAAATCTCACTTTTTATCAGTGCAAGTTTATCACAATGAGAATGCTGAATGGAAATAAGTAGGATAAAAAGAGTAATTCCTTAGTTTTGCCTTACTATTACTTTTCTGCAGTCAGTTTTCTATAAAGTGACAAACTCAAGGTAACTTGGTAATGAATATAGGCATGTACATAAAAAAAAAAAAAAAGACAAAAATATCCCATGACTCCTTATAAAACTTTGGTGGTGGTAAGGTTTTGGAAAACCTTTTAAAAGTCTAAAATTAATTATTTCTATATTTTCCTTAAGCTTAGACACATTTCAAGCCTTCTTATGAAATGATATTTCTCACATTCTTTGCATAAGTGTTAATTCAGCACTTATTCCCAGTTTATTGTTACAGGGAAATGACAACTAAGCAATTTCACTGCTTCAGAAACTTTCAGCCAGTGACAATATCACATAAAAACTCTACAGAGAGAACATACACTTATGTGTTATACAACTGGCATTAATAGTACTTGTATCAATAACAGCATCCAGTTTAGCTCCCAAGATAGATCACATTACTATTTATTCCTCCATCCCAGATATATAGTCTAAGCCTGACTGACAAATCAAATAGTCTGTAATTTAATAAACACTTCCAGACCCAAACCCATTAAGATTGTTAAAAGTGGAAATGTCTCATAACCTTGCTGTGATATTGTAATGACTGAGGCAGCTACACATCGTTGCAATCAAACATAGGTACCTTTTTCTTCTGTCATTGAATTTCCAACTATCTAATTTCAGTGGATGGGACTTGCTGTAGCTATGTCAGGAGATTTTGAATAATGTCCAAATGGTATAATTTAAATGTCAAGTAGGATATTCACAACTAATGCTACTATTGCCCTAGACTTTTGCCAGCAAATGTCTTATGATAAATACATGACATTCTTCAAAAATCATTGAGGTAAGGAATAGGATCATCTAATTTCCAAGTTTGAGATTTGGTTATATATGTAAGGTAGGAAACTTCATTCTTCTGAAAACTTTCTAAATGTATGTGAAGAAGTGAATTAATGCTTTTCTATTTTAACTAAAGATAAATTTAGTTTTCGCTAATCTGTAGGTTGAGCAGATTATTGGGTCAGAGAATAAAATGGCACTTTAAAAAGAAAATAAAAATATAAAAATAATATCAATAAAAATATAGGAAGAGTGAGTGATCATCTCTGCAGGAAAAAAGACTTTGTACTTCTGACAGGCTGTCCAATTATGCACTGTTTATTATTTTTTTGAAACACATTGCTTTTTGAAAGGTACCAGCCATGGTGAAAAGAACAGGGCATATGCCTTTATTAATATTCAGCTCTTTATTAAAGTGATCGGCTCATTGTTAAAGTCATCAGCAGGATTGCAGAGTCCAATCGGAGTTTTCCATGCTACTGCAGCCATCCGAAGGAGCAGGTGCTGTCCCAGTTCATCATTCCACTGCAAGCAGTAGATGCCGAGTCCTTGTTCCCATAGGAACAGCTAGGAGTTCTCTCTGGTCAATCATCAGCAAGCAGGGCGGTTAGCAGTCTGCCACTGGTGTGCAAAGTCAGCTCTTTGCCCTCAGGGAATACTTTCGAGAGTTTCCTGTTGTCTGAATCAGTCACTTCAGCTGGCCAGTTCCCATTCCATTCAGGCTCCTCACAGTTCATGGTGAATCTTCAAACCAGGCCAGGGGGTGCATCCACCCCCCGCTCGGCCAGGGCACTATCCAATTCTCTTCTGACGAATCCAGATTCCTGTCCCGGGGTGCAGTTTCCCCAAAAAACCCTCCCAGGATCCATGGGGGCGGCCCTATCTGCATATACAAATGCATATGCATTTGTCCTGGTCGCAGAAGAGGTTGTTACAAAGAACAATAACCAGGCAATTAAGGCCGGAGCCGCTCCTTTTCACTTTTTAATGAGGTAGGAAAGTGTTGCCAGGCAACTCCTCTTCAGGGCAGCTTCCCTCCCCACTCAAACTGGCTGGGGTGTGGGGGTTAAACAGGAAAAACCCCCTAGGGCAGGGACAGCCCAGCCTTTTTTTCTTTTTTTTTTTTTTTTTGACCGGGAAACTTGTTCATAACAATGGCAGGATAATCACCTTAACAACATTCCATTTTAAAATTGGGAATACACAAGAAAATCTAACGTTCTTTTTTTTTTTTTTTTTTTTTTTTTTTTTTTACATCATTTATAACCATAGCTATGAGATCTATTTTCAGAGAACAGGTTTGACAGCCATTTCCTTTATTTTTATCTGCAGTTTGGTGCATCCACTTTGATTTATGGTTACTAAGTCATCATTTTTGGAAGAATATTGAACATCATCATATTACTGGGAACACACTGCTTAAATTTTGCTTTTATCAAATGAACTAAATAATTTGTTAGCATTATTTTGTGCAGAACAATAGCCAGAAATAAACTTGAACATATAAATTTCATTCATGGGAACTGAAATGAGAATTGCAGGATTTGGGTAGAGATTTAAGACAGCAGAAATGACACAAGAGAATCAAGACCAATTTCTCCAAAGTCCCCCTTGTTCATTTGTCCTAAACAGAGACTAGAAATATTGATGCAAATTCTTTATCACTGGTGACCTTTCATCCATTTCCAGCAAGATGCATCAAAGAACAAAAAATACAGCAGTAGCTAAAACACAGATAATGTGATGGAAAAATACAGGCAGAGTGTGCAGTTAAATATAAATGAATGAGGCAACTCTCTGAAGGACTAAGTAGCCAACAGGGTTATCCCACAAGTGCTGCTGTACTGCAACACCTTTTTAGTTGTGCTTCTATTCTGAGTTAGCACTAAAGCTATGCACTTACTCTATAGCCTTGGAAAAACTGGCTATAACAATGGGATTGGAACAACTCCAGAGAATGACCATATCCTTAAATTCTGAAAGAGGGCCAATATGAGACATATTTACATTCATAAGTATGCACCTATAATACCACTTTAAATAAAATTAACTGCTTATTGTGAAGTAGGACTAGGGCTAGCACAAAATGAGAGGCCAAGGACATGCATGTCACATTTAAGTGTCCAACATAAACGCAGGCAGGCACTGCAGTCTTGCCATGCAACAACTTTGAGGGCTCTCAGAAATTTTTGTGAAGTTAAAAGATCAGGATTTCCCAGTGTATAAGGAAAAAGGTATATAAAACTTATGACGTAGTGACAGAGAGTAAAAAGTCCTCTATCAACACCGACTTGCCTGGCAGTTCAGAGAGAAAACTGAGCATATAGGTGTGGGACACATTTTGCCCTGGAAAGAGATGTCCCAAGAAATATTTTCCTTTCTCCCATTCTTTTCATTCTCAGCTGTTGTAACAGGTAGAAGAAAGGCCTTATATAATCAGGCCTGCTCTATTAAATTAATAGCTAGCCTGTCATGTCTTCTAAACGTAGTTAAGTAATTTGCAACTTCCCATGCGAAAACAATCTTGGTATGAAAGGTTCATTAACACAACAACCTATTCTTGGGTTGAAAAATAAGTGCATCTGTGTAAACAAGATCTGTTCCATGAGAACCCATAAAAGATAAATGTAAGCAACCTGAATCTTAGCATGTACACACAAATCACCTTCTGACCAATAAATGAAGTAGTAAGAAAACTACCTGCCGATACTACCAACTACCAGCACACAAGGTGTGTGAAAACTGTATAAAATAATTTATGTGAATAAAGAATTGGCTTTTCCCGCATAAAGATAATGGAGTCTCGGCTATCTTATTACAATATCTGATGACCCGATGCGATCGCGGGAGGCGAAGGCTGAGCCTGCTGAGAGAAAGGACTTGGGCCAAACCAAGACGGGACTAGAGAGAAGGAATACACAAAGTCAAGAATGAACAGCCTGCGGTGAAATGAAATTCAAGAGGCAAATACACAAAGTAGCGAAGGACTCTGGCTACAGCTCCAGCCGGCCGCGGAACAGCACAAAATCCACAAAGACAAGGAGCGGGACCCGAGCGGGAGCACACGGGGCTGGGACGGCGCGGAACGCACAGAAACAAACACAGAGACAAACACAAACACAGATACAAACACAGACACAAACACAGCTCCCGGTGTGAAATACAAAGTTGTGTTGTGTGTCAGGGAAATAAAAAGAACCTGTGTAACTGTAATTGTAGAACACGGCCATGGGACAGTTATAAAGATGAGTTCTAATAAATAACTGAGGAAAGCATGGAAGAAGGTTTTTTGAACAAACTTTGCTTGCAATTACCTATTATAAATTTGAATTATAACTTTAGAAGCTTGTTTTGCATTAAAGAATTTTAAACTGTAGTTTTAGAATGTAAAAAGGCTTTCTCACAAAATGGTGAAAAACATCCTGGATACGGAAGAAAGATTTCAGCTCGCTGATTTATGGTTCTTGAAAAAAGGAAACTGGACATCACTATTAAAGACTGATAGACCTGGAAAAAAGAAGCTGGACCCCACATCTGGAAGCTGGACCCCACCACCTTGGATACATATCCTGGATGTACATCCTGGAATATTGAAATCTGAAGTAGATCACAATAGAGTATAGACACTGAACAGGAACCAAATATGACCATCTTAGATTTACTATTGTTAGGTATTGAATAATGACTTTAAAAATTGGAAATAGAAACTGCTGAGAAAAGCTTATGAATATGTATGAATATAGCCAATAAAATACCAGCAATTCCAGCAATCGGTGTGCAGTCGGAAAGGAAAATCCTTTCACTGTACCCAGCGCACTGTCTTTGCTCATACTTTACTGTTATAAATGCCATGACAATTTATTACCAAATTCAATAATTTGGTTTATTAAAAATTCAAATCACAAAATTTGGAATCAAATTACAGAATTTTAAGCAATAAAAAAAACCCCACATAAACAGCGACACTTGACAGAGTTTCTCCCGGGAAAAAGGAGCCAAGGGTGACCCATAGACCTAGACCCTGGCAGTCTGTGTCTCTAGCTGGGTACACATCTTCGCCTGCCCAGAGGCTTAACTTAAATACCCTTAATTTCCCCCCTCGGCAGCACTTCTCCCATTGTTTCTGCTAAGCACCGGCAATTAAGATTGTTTACACTAAGCCCTGAAAAGAGTCCCCTGGTCCATTCAAATGCTAATGTCCAGAGTAAGTCCTTGCTTTGAGTAATTTAACCGCCATAGAAGTGTGTGATGACTTCTCTGCACGTAGGAAACTGATCAGAGTAAATCCTTGCTTTTGAGGCAATTTTCACTGCACGTAGCCAGGGGTAGGTTGGTCCGTGTTCATTGTCTCATCAGTGCCTCGTGTTCTCACCTTCTATTTCTGGACCAGGGAGATCAGGAGAGGTGCTTTACAGAAGTCCATGAAACACGCGGGTTTGAGCATACACACATACCTTTATACAATATATTACAGTTTCCAGCTTATAATCATTTATAGAACATGAATTAAATAACCCTATTTTTCACATTTACCATGCTAATTAATCAATTATTAAATTGAATTGCTGCTTCATATATTGGCCGTGTCAAGCGTCTCATTTCTAACACGGAGAAGGCACCGCCTGGGGAGAGTGAGCATGGACCGAAAAATGCAATGCTGCCACTGAGCCGGGGGGAGACAACGGTCTCAAAAACCGTGCTGAGTGTAGGATCTAGAACTGGAGATGTGGGAAACAAGATCTCGAACCGTGGGAGAGCACGGCCTGGAGAACCATGGAAATACGACGAAGGAGCCGCAGAGACACAATCGAGAATCGTGGGAGAGCTACGGCCTTGAGCTGGGGAGACAGCGGCCAAAAAGAGTCGTGAAAAATCTTCTGTGGAAGATTCGTGCCGCTGAGCAAAACACCCGCGAAAGCCCGCACGAAAGTACGACTGAGAGTTTAAAAAATCAAAGAAAGGAAATACATAAAAAAGAATTCCCGTTACAGAGTGAGACTTGTAACCCTCAAGATTATTTAAAAGAGGAATTTTTAGGGATGCAACAAGCCTTAGAAATAATAGGGAATATAACATTGGATATTCTAACCTTTATTATTTCTAACCAGAAGTTAAAGATGTTGTATGCCAACATCAGGAGAAAGTAAGAGGCTTGTTAGAAAGGGGGAAGATAATTCCCAGGAATACCAAGAAACATCACTGTCTGGAAGAGAAAACTCTAACAGTCAGAAAATGTTGGAATATAAACACCTCATGGTGAGGATTAATGTTAAGGGAAGAGAAGACAGAGGGTTTGACAGAACTATTTGTATTGAGATCAATAGTAGGATTTTTTTATTTTGGGAATCACGGGTCCTTTGTGTTGGTTAACACATGGCATAAAATTATTGAATTTGAAAAATAAAAAAATAAACCAGGCAGCACTGGTTCTAGCAAAGTTTGAAGCAAGAAAGAATCAGAACCCCTGGTGGGGTGGTCGATATTGAAGAGAAAAACACGAATTATCGGGTGGAATTAGGAGAGGGGGAAATTGTTTTAGATGCCCAGGGATAATTCATGTTTTTAGGTTATATTTTGTTAAGAATATGTGTATAAAATACATTTAACCTATAAGCAGGGGTTTGCACTGGAAACGGCCAGGCCCAGGCTTGTAAGAGTTGCTTTCCAGAAAGGACAAAGGTGTAGCTGGGTGGAGAGAACGAAGGCAAGTACAGCTATTAAGGAGGGAGTGAAGCCCTTTCTGGTAACAAGGACTGTTAATGGTTCAGCCATTAAAGGCAGATACGAATCTCGGCAAACGCATTGAAGGAAGACACACCTCTATTCATCTACTGGAAACCCCAAAATGAGTATTCATCTCTCCTCCAAAGAGCCTATTCAAGGGAGAGAAGGACTGAGTAGAAAACCAAAATTACTCTATGAAATGGCTGTTCAACGGATGGTTCCAAGGAATTGGGAAGACCTCAGGCGAAATAAAGTGTATTTAAGGGGACCTCAGATCGGGCAGAATTTGTGAAGGGGGGGGGGGGGGGGGTCACAGTGCAACAGAGGCTGTGACGGAAGTTCACCCAGTGCCAATCCCGGGTTTATCGGCATTGTACTTTTGATTGCTGGTTTGCTTAAATTTTGTTCTATATTTTCTTAAATTAATAAAAATTACTTTATTAATTTGGAAAATTGGCTGAGCATTTATAACAGTAGCCACAAAATTGTTACCTACATGGTATTTTATTTGAAATTTGTGAAAAAAAATACAATCTGCTGAAGGGACCACAGCTGCTGAGGCAACCGCCCCCTGTTGTCTCCAGAGACCTCCCGGTCAGTATCTCCTGTGTCTGTAGGTCAGTTTCTTTCCCTCTACGGATGAATGATGGAAAAGTTACCTTTTAATTCCATTTTTCTAATTCTATATGTGAAAAATATGGGATGTTAATTCATGTTCTTATGTGTTATGACATATTAAAACTATGAAAATCACTGTATATATGTTATATGAGAATATAAGTTTCAGTCTGCCTTGAAAATTTGCTAAGACAAAAGGCAGGCACCATCCTGGAATTTAACATTCAGAAAGGAGACAAAGGAAAACCGGCTGACTCCTCAGCATCAGGAGAAGACACATTAAGATAAGCTATCAGTCTTCTCCTCCCTGGATGGCAGAGTCATCAGATCATTATCATCAGCCAACACCCTCATCCGCGGAACACCACCATTCGAGGACCATCATCATCCACATCTCCGGAGATGAACTTTTACCATTCATAAACCTGGGCGTCTATACACACATGGGAAACCAAAAATTGACACCTCGCAGGAGAGGAGGAACTCTTTTCAGCTGAGCTGGAGACAGCTATGAATTTGAATAACTAGCTTGGAAACAAAAGGACTATGAGGAAATTTTTGCCAGAGGCGAAATAAAGTGTATAAAAACTAAGCCCCGAACAAGGCCAATTCGTGAACTCAGGGGGGACGGCAGCTGGCCAGGTACTGCGTCCTGGTTCACCCTTGACATTTCTCGGGTAAAATAGTCAAGTATCTCCACTGTGGGTGGTTTTGACGAAATTCTGTAATTTGACCCTTTTTAATAAACCAAAAATTATAATTTTAATTGGACTACTGTATTGGCATTTATAACATATAACATATTAAAAATGTTATAGCCACTTTAAAACTGCTCTCAATCTGAGCTGTGTGAAGACTCCGGCCACACAAAAAGCCAGGAAACGGACTCTGTGTGTGTGCGCCTCTGTAAAATGGTTCTGGTGGGACACAGCATCCTGGGCGGAGCGGGGTTGCTGCTCCTGCTCTGCGGGAAGCTGTGGTGGAGGGCAGTGGTTGCGGGTGCTGCGGCAGCTCCACACGGGTGAAGTTTTATCCTCCAGAAACCCCTGAGCCCCGGGCACCGGTCAGTTAGCAGCTCCACACGGAACGCGCGAGCTCTGCAGGTGGCAGGAACCGGAGCACATTTCCTGCTCCCAGCTCCTCCCCACAGCTGGCAGCTCCAATGCCACTCTCTCATTCGCGCCTGGTCTGTGCGTGGGATTTCCAACAGAGCCACGGCTCTGCAGGGTGGGCCCTGCATTGGCGGCCCCTCCCCACGGAGCTCCGCGGGCTCTGGAGCTGGAGGTGGGAGCCACAAGCGCTTTGTGTCTTTAGAACCTTTTCTGTATTTGTTTTCAGTGTTTTCCCCCCATTTGCTACATGTGGCTTTTAGAGGGTTTTTTTGTGTTGCTTTTTTCCCTCCGCTTTTCTACCGTGGTTGTTTGGGGTGGGGTGGGGAGACAAGTCTCAAGGGGTCCACTTGGCTTTTACCGCCACTGCTGCCCAGGCATTTCAGAGCTAAGGATCTAATCTTTACGAATGTGAGTACAACACAGAGGTGTTGCACACGAGGTCTGTGAAAACTGCATAAAATAAGCTATGTGAGTAAAGAATTGGCTTTTCCCACATGAAGAAAATGGAGTCTCAGCTAACTTACTACAGTACTCAGCCATACTCAGACCTTCACCCTCCTGCCTATTCACTCTCACTGATTTATTAAAATATGAATATCGATCTAATATCAATATCGAACTGTGACGGACAAAAAAACTCTCTAACAGTTAAAGTTAGAAAGTGTATGTTTATTGCAACTCCGGCCAGCGGGTGGGATAGCTCCCTAATGCGCACTGCAAAGATCACAGGTAATTACAAAGCCTTTTATTTACAAAAATGTTGCATACACAAAATACAAATGCATATTCATGCCCCTGTCACTTCCTCTTCTCCTCTTCGTATGCTAATTGACAAAAAGGCTATTAAGCATGCGTAGTTTGTTCCCTGAAATGGGTCAGTGGTCTTTTTGTGAGGAGTGGTCACTAAAAGGAGGAAGTAAAATGAGTCTTCCTCATTCTAAACTTTCAACCTTTTCAATGCAGATGTGATTAATGGATGGTAGATGTGAGAAATGCATAATATATGGCTCTACGCAGATATTTACTATATGTATTATGCTAGGTTGAGAAGTTATGCTGTATTAACATTTGAATAATATAGTAAATGTAGTTTTGTAATTAACATTAAGCTTTAGTAATCAAAAATAAAAAAACTATGTGTGAGATTTTTTTGCTCAAGAGAAAGAGAAGATAACCAGGAAATTCTTCACATAGAGATAACAATTTCAAAAACCCCTGGATTTTCCAGAGGGAGAGATGCATATCTCCCTAAATCTACAGAGGCCACCTGTTCAAGCTAAGACCTAGACTAGAGGGGATTAGCAGAGGGTTCTTGACAAAACACCAGACAAACGGGTTTGTTTTAAATAAAGTATGCATAATCATGAAGGGGGTCCTCAAAAGAGAAAGATTTCTCTCTAACATCACCTTCTCCTAGCTAGCTTTTGTCTAGAAAGGGGGAGGCCCGGCCTGGGCTGCTCTCTTTGTCATTATTGTCTCATAATTCTTCCTAACTCTAAAATTGTTTAACCTTTATTATTATATTTTTATTAGTATTTTTTTAAACATTTTTTTTATTTTATTAAATTTTCATAAATTTCAAAAGTGAGTGATTGGCGTTTATTACAGTAGAACTCCCTGTTTCCTTTTTTCCAGGACTATTTCAATGGGTTTCTGGAAACAGGAGGTCTTGTGTTGTATTGATTAGTTTCTCTGTTTGACAAGCAATGAGTTATTAAATCCGGGGTAGCTTATCTTAAATCTGGTTTCTTTTAACCATCCTCTAACTTTGAACTGATTTCAGCAAAGCTTATCTATTTATTTCAGCTAAATCAGCAACATCTATTGTTAACTATAACCTTAGCTTTTCTCAAATCTTCAAAATTAGTCTCATCACAAAACTATAGTATTTTGGAGCACTGTAAAACAGAGCACTTAGCTGATCTAAAGAAATTATTGGAATTTTTTTTTGTTGTTGTTGTTGTTTTTTAGCAGGGATCATTTAAATTACACTTTATAACACAATCCCTGAAAAGTTCTATTAGTAAAACATACACAGCAATATAGTGAACAACAGCAGCTGAGAGAAGCAATGATTGAAGAGGTTGCCAAGAGAAGTGGTAGATGTTCCATCTTTGAAAACATTCCAGGTCAGGTTGGATGGAGCTTTGAATAACTCAATCTAGTTGATGGTGTCCCTTCTCATCACAGAAGGGTTGGACAAAATGATCTTTAAAGGCCCCTTTCAACCCAAAACCTTCTGTAATTCTATGGCAAAAAGCAGAAGAGGGAAGAGCAGGAATTTTTCAAGCTATCTTCATTGCTGAAGGTTACAATGCTCCATTTAAAATGCTTTCTATGCTATATGGCAGCTAGCAATAAAGATGTAATATTTTAATAGCTTCCAATATGAAATATAAGCAGATGACTCTCAAGTACCCATGAATACCTGAGTATCAAACCTTTGAACAAACTGACCCAAATGAAGTAAACTGCAGCAGAGGAGCATCAGTGCTGAAATACACTGTTTTAACTTCTGTACCAAATGGAGAACAGTTTGAGATTCTTTTTTCTTAATACCTGATACTGCACACAATATCACATTGTTTTGGAGTAGGTTGCCTGTGGAATTGCATTTTATTGAAATGGTATGCTCTGGCTCACCCCTCGAAGTGTATGGTTTATCCCAAGTCTGTAACCTCCCCTGCAGTATCGTGTATCTCTGCCTGAAGATCTATCCGCGCCCACTTTGAATCTGCCTGTTAAGGGTGCAAATGGAGAGTGCTCGCTCTTTTTGCCCTGGAGGCCTCCAAAGGCTCTGCTTCTCTCCCCTTCCCTCTCCCCTTCCCTCTCTCCCCCTCCTTCCCCCTCTCCCTCAGTAACCATGTTGCCTTCATGGAGTCGGACTCCAAATAAATCCTCATCTCATCAGCACCTCACCAGCCGTCTAAAGTCTCCTTGCCTGCCTGCATGCGAACACCCACGAACCTAAGACCCAAGAGGCTCCTGGGGAACCCTCCCCGGAGACCCCCCCTAAATCCAAACTACAACAGTTCCCAAAGTTAATCTATTTACTCGGAGAAGTTATTAAAAAAATATGACATGCTCCAAATCATTAATTTTAATTAACTTCCAACTTGTTTTTCTATGGAACAAATTGTCATTGTATGTAATAATTGTAGTATGTTGGCATTCAACCATGTCTTTAACTGCAAATTTTATAAACATAAATCATATTCTCCACTATCAAATTGGACAAATTTTCTTTCTGCGAAACACAATGTTTACATGAATCTAACATTGTATTTGAATAGTTTTGACTTTACAGAATTTCACTGTACAATCAAGTTGAGCTTATGAAATGAAACATACGCATTTTAAAAAAGATGCTGAGTTCATAGAGCAATTTAATGTTTCCCAGTCATTCATGTAACCTGACTAGGTAAATATTTTTTAAATAAAAAAAATATTAAAAAAATCTTAGTGAGAACTACAGCATTGATGCAAAATATTGCAGGGAAGAATCCCTACATTAAATGGTAGCTATATGCAAGACAGTAGAACTAAAGTCTGGTACAAGTAGTTTTGACTAAATTTTTCCTGTCAAAATCCTGGGCTGTCTAGCATTAGTGCTTTAATAATTTCTGCTATGCAAGCATGAGCAATGGAAGCGTGAATGAGCAATGCAGTGGATGTTGACAATTTATACCATGGCCACCAGTCTGCCCGCAACTTCCCTCTAGTGCCTCCATACAGAAAGGAAATGATGTGGGGGACAAAAGCTACCATCCCACATCTAGTTACATTTCATGCTTCACACTCCAAGGATCCCTTTCCTATCTATGTGCATTTTGTCCCTGACTGGTGCAAAAGAAATGAAAATTAAATGTTCTATTTTCCCAGGCTTTTTGTTTCATGAATTACTGCCTTTGAAAAAATAATACTTCTAAAACCTAATGATCTTTAGAAAAAAAAAAAAACCAAAAAAACTTTTGCTATGGCCTAAACAATTATGCTTTCTCTTTCTGTTGTTACTGTTACCTCCAGTAGGAAGCCAGGTGCTCGGACAGATTGTTCTGTAACATATTTACTTTGATTAAATATCATTTAAGCAAAGAAAAAGATTCAAAGGTAATGATTGGACCCACATCTATTATATATAAATAGTTCATCAGTTTCTAATATCTAATGAAGTGATAAAATGTTCTTACTGTGAGTGGCTGGTCTTTTTTATTCTGAGATAAACCATAGTACTTGTATTTGGGTTTTCCATATATGTATCTAAGTTTGAAAGCACAGAAGGCAGTAATAGATGGGGCAGCAGCCTTGTGCTTTTTGGCTTATGACCTCAGTGCAGCGCAGTCTGCCTTCTTTATGATGTTTTAAGCACAGGAGTTCATTCATAAGATTTTTGAGTCACTCTTCAATTCCAAAGTGTACTCCTAAGGGAAATATTTGCACACTCCTCTATGAGTGAGCCTCAGTTTGCAGACTCCACATGAGACTAACAGGAAAGACTGTTAACACTGGATCTATTCTTTGTATTTATATTATTAAGAACTGCATGGATGATTTAGCAGAACATCTGTAGTTTCACTAGAGCACAGAATTCATTTAGAAAGCAAAGTTTTCAGTTATTCATCACAGTAACAGTTTTGGATTCATCATGTGCACTCTGTGTACTGTTGCAGTTTCAAACCACAAAGTTATGAGAGAAATGGAACACCTCTCCTGTAAGGAACGGCTAGGAGAGTTGGAGTTGTTCAGCTTAGAGAAGAGAGGGCTCCCAGGAGACCTTTTTATGGACTTCCAATACCTTGAAGGGACTTTGAGATGGGGACAGACCTTTTAGTTATGCCAACAGCAGTAAGACAAGGGATATTTACTTTAAACTGAAAAAGGGTAGGTTCAGAGTAGATATGAGGAAGAACTTTTTTACCAAGAGGGTGGTAAAGCACTAGAACAGGTTGTCAAGAGCGGTTGTAGACGTCCCATCCCTGGAAACAACCCCTTTGGACTTTTTTTTAACAAGTGTCATTTGAATGATATTTTATACCACAATGCCCCAGTTGTACTAGTACAACACACACAACAATCTCAGTGCAGAACAGTAAAGAAACTATGGTTGCTCAGAGAGGTGGCAGATGCCCCACCCCTGAAAACATTCCAGGCCAGGTGGAACAGGGCTTTAAGCAACCTGATCTTTTTGAAGATGTTCCTGCTTATTGCAAGGGGTTGAACTAGATGACCTTTAAAGGTCACTTCCAACCCAAACTACTCTATGATTCTATGAAGTTCAGTTCAAATCAGTAGGAGATGCTGCAAGATTTTGTTTACATTTCTCAATCTACATGTTGTACTGTGAAAATTTTATTTAAGGAGCATTTCAGTATCTTTTTTTTTTTTTTTTTTTTTTTTAAATTGAGGATGACATCTTGTAGGTACAGGAAAAAACACGAAGAAAACTAGGAAAAATCACTTTGGAAGAAACAAGAACAGTGTATACATTGCAGATTGGGAGAGGAAGGCAGAGAGAGTGAAAGGAAACAGAAATTTCCAAAACCTTGCACCCACCCAAATGGCCTAATATGTATCTCATGCCCTGACACCTTTGCTGAACGATGCACAGTCAACCCAACCAACTCCTTCCAGGAATTAATTGAACTCACATTTTCTGTCTCTGAAGCCAGTACACTAAATGCTATGTAAAGAGTGGAAGTCTAAAAACTAGTAATTACAATTATACTAAATGCCCATGACCTGAGTATTATCAAAAGACTAAGCTCACTTAGAGAATATGATGTCAGCTTTAGGGGCCTTGTCAGCTTTAGCTCGAAAATTATCATGGAGCTAAGGCAGCACATTGGGTCAGTCCTGGATACATAGCAAATTACAGGTGTAGGTTTTCGGGGAACCATGGAGCTGAACTAAATGCTGCCTAAGGCATGCTGGACCCTCCAGTTTGATTTTGCAACTTATGGAGGCCTTCACAAGTCTTTTTCAGCTTTACATGGTTGATGTCATCTCAATATCCTTAGGCCTCTATACTGGGATGTGACAGCTTAAGAAAAACTGCCAGCTGTGTATATATTTTCCATTAATCTCTGAATTTTTTAATCTCTGAATTACTTTCAAGACTCAGCAGAAAAGAATTGGGTAAACCACTGGGATTCTTCTCTCTCATAAAGAAAAGGCACAAAATTTCCCTGAGATTTTTTGTCATGTGCTCAGTGGAAGCTAAAGGATATTCAAGAGTAGACTTTCTAAAGTTGATATGACTAAGGTAGACCCACTTACCTCACATCAGCAACAGTTCTGAGACTTGTCTAGAATTGTGCCAAGAATGTGTTTAGTCATTGTAACCCCTTCATGACTTTCTTATGCAAGATTAGGCAGATCAATTCCTCTCTTTATTTCGCCTCTGTGAGCACGTATGGTGTCAAATCTGGGGAAAAGACCATTATTTCTGGGCAGAAAAAGAGAAGCATGCAAGTAGAAAAAGGTCATAAAAGCTCACTGGCTGTGAGTAAAGCATTTACTAAAGCAGTTTTCAGCAGCTATACATTCCTTGAGCTCATAGATAATCTAACAGTTGACTGAAAATTAACTCAGAAGGAATTTATTTAGATGATGAAGTCTTAGCATATGTCTGTAGCATTCTCAAGAGCAAAAACTAGCATCCACAGTAAAAATCACAGTAATGCCCTTCTTTAAATGAAACATTAAGATATTTCAGCACATAATTTTCACCTTGGCTTCAAGAAAACTGGCCTTCACTGTAATCATCCTACTGGTTTAAATGACTTTATTAATGGAGACTTTTGTACACTGATGAATGACAGTGAGTACCAATTTTCTTAGGTGTCACTGACAATATTCAATGTGAATTAGGTTTTTGGAAGAATATTTCCCGAAAGTGTGTAAATATAGACAGTGTAAAGTCTACCAGAGTGATTCTTGTACTTTTCAAATTACCAGCACCTTTTCCCTTTTCTTTCTTTCTTTCCTATCCCCTGAGTTCGAGGGTTGTCCAAAAATGGGGCATGTTCATGCCAACTTTTATATTCATGTCCTACTTGTAAGGAACTGTTTAAAGTAGTTTAAAGTAGATATCTACTCCATTGCTAAATCAAACATTGAGACCACTGGTTATAGGCACAGTTACTGCCTTAGTGCATACACTTATGTGGGTGCTCTCACAAGACAGTCCCAAATGCCTCACTTGGAAGATTCATATTGCAAAAAGATCTGGCATTTGATGCACAGTCATTTCTTGAATGTGTAATATCTGGCTTATGTGTCATCATACTCATGTACCCACATAGAATCTCATTCAGATATTTGTTTCTCTTCTTGTTCTATAGAGCCTGTGGATCATCCCTGCCTTGAAATAATACATGTAGCTTGTAGGTGCAAAGCAATGGAGGATATGCATGGAACAGCTCAAATCTTGAAGGTAAAATATAGGTTTTTTAAAAAGTGATATATTTTTGAAAATTTCACACTATCAGAAATTATACCAGAGACTTTAACTTCTACAGGCGTTGTGGGCGATTAGTAAGAAAACTGTTTTCTGTCTTTATATTGTGGTCTTCTGAGTAAAACAATCCTCTCTGTGATTCAGCTGCATAGAGACAGAGATTTCCATCTTCAGAAACACTCTTGCCTCTCCATATTTAAACAACACATTGTAATAACCACAAATAATTCAATGTACACAGCTGATTCAGTTCATATGGGTCCTGGTACCCTGTGATACTGTAATAACACAGGTTGCACAAAAAAAAAATTCAAAATTGTTGTCCAGAACCTGGCACTATGGTTTAATAGATATTTAATCTTTAGAAGCATAATAGTTACCGACAAATAGGAACTGAGTTACAGGTGTGTAAGCCAATGAATTTATAGACGTTTCACAGATTCTTAAGAGGTAGTGATTTGTCAATCTTTCTCTCTCTCACAATATTACAATAGTTTGTTAGCAACGAGTGTAGTTGGGAGAGTATTTTTTTTAAAAAAGTATTACTGTCATTTGACTGTATTATTGATAGGGAAGCTAGCTTTGCACTTCAGTGTACACTAAATTCAAATGCAATAAGCTAAAACTCAAAGCAGCTTAGTGGGTATTAGAGAATGACCTGAGGATGGGTTGCCATTAAAATAAAGACAACAATATACCCAGACTGTGTAAATTGGAGATTCTTTCAAGTCTTCTAGCACAGAAGACAGAGGAGAAATGGTGAGAGATACAATAACCCCATCATTTGTAAATGGGCACAGTCTCAGTGCAGTTAGTGTTTTATGTGGTCTTGTTGAGTACTTTTGAGTAATTTTCTCAGTTGAAGCTCTATTTTTTTTACCATTACTCTTTAAATTTTGACTACATCTCACAATATTTATTTCACAGCTGAGGGAGTCTGCATGATTACATACTTCCATATTTCAGGAACTACAAAACAATTGTCATGAATCTGTTCCTTGACAGCCAAAGCCTGTCCTTATGCCGAAAGAAATTATGATTTTTTCTAAAGCATCCTTTTCGAACCATCTTCAGCAAAGTCCTGCTAAACATTTTTCAAAGATGCAGCAGAAAATAATATGCTCATAAAGAAAACTCACATCTTCATGCTTTAAAGCAGATTATAGATGATGACTATAACATAAACAGTGTTGAAAGTATTAAGCATAGGGATTTTATAGAAATAACAAAGTTTGACATATGTATGCTTTGACACAAATGTAATATACCAACAGAATATAGGGAGATATAAATTGAGATAATTTACAACTAATGTTAACCCATGTATAGATGAAACATTATCCAGAATACCAATCCACTTGCCTAGCATGTGCATTGAGCCTACATTCACAGTCACAACTGAAACACGTAGATTTTTTAAGTCATCATACAGTTACATTGGCTCATTATTAGGTAGTGATTGCACTACCTCATTTATTAGTTCCAAATACTGTGTTCAGCACTGTCAGTTCTGTTTGGATCTCACAACAGAGAACCACAACATTTTCTGAGTGGACTTAGAGAGGAAGAAGATTTTCTCAGATTGCCAAAATGCTTTCCTTTATACTGATGACTATTTGCAATGACATTTTAATGTGATTTTTTTTTTCATCTCAAAGCCAAATAATCAATAAAGGGAAAAACCATATAGAGTATTTTTGAGATGAAGAGATAAATGAACACTTTAGATTATTAAAATTGCTCTTTATAGTTTTAGGTTTACATATAAATATATATTTAGGTCTGACATTAGAAAACCGATCTCTGAGCTGAGCTAAGCTGCAGCCATACCATCCTGCTGTTTTCTACCCAGTCTACACACTGACTTAATGAGAAAGGACAATTGTTCACATTTTCCCAGCGAGGCTGCAGCTACCTGGGCTGTGATCATTTCCCAGCTGTTGAGACAACAGCACTGAGCCCAGTGCATGGTAAGTCTGTCTGTGCCCTCCACTACCATGTGCCCTTTGCCTGTGCCCTCATCCATACCTGAACCATATTTAGAGTTGTTGCCTGGGTGAGAGTAACAGTCCAGCCATGGCAACATGAAGCTCGGGACAACTGTGATGGCAGCATAGTCAAGGGAGGTGAATTATTCATGCAGAGGTGTCAGAATGCAGTGGGATCTGTTTTTCAGATTCTTAGAATGCATTTTCTAATCTTCCTACCATGATTTATATTTTCTGATGTAATTTGTAAAGAGTAAAAGCATGGGAACAATGAGTGTCTGTGAAAAAAAATTAGAATGAGAAAAGTAACTTGAAAGTAACTCTGAAAAGTAACTTGGGAGAAATATTTGTGACTCAGCCATTGTATACATTGAGGAAGACACATTTCTATACTAGCTTGAATAGGGTATAAGAAATTATACACCAGTTTTGTCATGAGACTATCCTATGCCCATCAAATATATTTTTGATGTATGAAAATGAAGTCTTTACATGGTTGTATAACATAGCTCAGACTTACAGGCTAACATAATCCTAATAGCCATGGTTGCCAGAAGGATGAGAGAGAGCCTTCCCATTTATGGAGCCACATCCAGCTCTGCTACAGCTAAGTAAATGTTAGTTTCTCATGCTGTGTATTAAGCATTGTCTGGGACTCAGTTTTGACAGTATTGGTCTTCTCTACAGCATAGAATGGCTTCAAATCTTTTGCTGCACAAGACACCAGACAATTCAACATGATAAAAAAATATTATAATTGAAATTACCTCATCTTGCCCTTCCATGGTCCATCTGCCCTGCACCTGGTTGGAGTAGTCAGGAGTTGTCTTTGGCATGAACATCATGTGTTCCTTACTGAACTAAAAATAAGTGTTTCTGTAAACAAAACATAAATGCTTATATTAGAGAGATCCTTTCATTTGGAGTCTTTCATCTCCAAAATTTTACAAGCACTCTCTCTTGATTCAGCAGCCATCTTCCAGCTACTAACAGGATTGATAAGACCATTTGCAGTTGGAACAAAACCACAAATTTTTACTTGCCTTGAAAAAACATGAAAATTAAGAAGTTAATTTTCAGTGGTGCTAAAATTTGATAAATTGAACTTTCAATGTACACTTGGAAGACCAAACTCTTGACAAAAAATGGGAAATGAGATAACTATGGTCTTTCTCTAAGTACCTCAAATTGATGTATTTAATTTCCTACAGAAAACCCTAATCATTGAGTAAGAGAACATTCAGAAATCTGTTCATCTCCTCTGATGCTTTTCAAGGAGTAAATAGACTCCAAGATTGAAAAGTGCTAATTCAGCTGAGAAGGTAAACCTGTATTCAAATTCCTCCTTCATACAACCATTAAATTTTTTACAAATTTAGAATATTAACTTGGGAACTGAAATGAGAGTTTCCAACACTCGAGTGCATTCCCTGATTAGCAGATTAAAAAGTCTGGTCCCATGAATCTTTAGTTATTCATATGTAAATAAAAGCAGTTCAGGAAATAGAGACTTTGCCCCATGTCTTGCCCCAATCATACCAAAGTGTTGTGACTTAAGCAAATTACTGAAATTATGGCTACAGACTTAATTCTTCAGACATGTGAGATATTTAAAAATAGTATAATCTTCCTAGGCTAGTGTGGACTTTGGGGAAAAATACGTGAACAAGTAATCCTTCCTGCACTGCTCTGTGAGAAAGAAACAACCTGATGTCAACTGTGTTGTCTCCATAAGTTTAAAGGACATTTGTAGCATATGGGTTTGTCTATAGTTTGCTTATTGAAAAGAGGAGATATTTTCAGAGCTTACTACTTGGCTTTAAAGTTATTAGTAATGATACCATGCTAGTGCCCAACAAACTGGACTCCAAGGAATAAAAAAGAAAAACAAAAACAAGTGTTTGGTAGTATCTTGATTTCTTTTTCCCTCAGAGATTCCTAAGTAGTAAAATTGGAATACTAATTAAAAAAAAACCAAAAAACAAAAAACTTTCAATGTTTTTGTAATATTGAAAAAGATTCCATAATTTCCTTGATTTTTATAGTGTTTAAACAGATCAAATCATCTGCCAGGATATTAATTTTACTGCAGGAAAACAGTGCATAGATTTATTTCTGGTCACTTTGGCTTTTTCACAGTATCTTTTCTACAGATCTTAATAGCTTATGACCAACAATTGAATCATAAAAGCAATTTTAGGTAGGTAGGCAGATGGTAAATGGATCTTTCACAAATGTTGGAGTCCTTCATGAATAAGTACATAAATACACATAATGTTTGATGTTATTTCATATTGCATCAGATTTCATAGAATATTAATGATTTCACATTCTGGGTGATACTATTTTCAAATAAGTAGGGTGTGACAGGGAATCATTAAAAGTGCATTAAATAGGAAACAATAATTTAATAGCTACATGGTCACAATTTGAAAATGTAGTCATATTTTGCAGTTTAGCTAGGGGGAAAGTCTTTTACCATACTTTCATAGAATAGGTTATATATGCAACTGAAACAGGCAAACCTCTGGCTTACAAAAGATATTCATATTTTATAGTGGTTTTATTCATTAATGGATTTTTTTATTTTTTAAATGAGAAGTTGTTTTTATTCCAAAGTAAAAAAATATTTCACTAAAATCCATGAAAATGTAGGAGAAGGTTTACAATATTTCTATTTAAAAATATAAACACAAAGAGAGTTTAAACCCAAAGATTCAAAAGTGTAGACCAAGTCTTATATTTCAGAGTGAGGTAATTGTATCTAGTTGTTTTGATTAAAGACTTATTAAGTATTCCTGCTAGTAATGGAATCTCAAATTCACATCTGTATAGATATATTTTGATTGAGGTGCTTCTTCTGTATGCATACACACACAATCAAACTCCCTTTTCAGTGTTTCCTCTATTAAAGAAAATATCCTCATTAGGTTTTTAATTGCTTCTGGATTAGGTTTAGCATATTTTAAAGGAATGCTTTCAGCTCCACATTTGCCTGAAAACTACCATGACTACTGTTCTATTTTTACTAACCAGTTAGTTTAACACATCATAAAATGATTGCAGAAACAATATTTGTTCTGTTGGTTCATAAATTTTTTTAAACGTGACCTTTGCTTAGTGATTTTATTAAACTATCCAAAAATGTACAATATATAGTGCATACTCTATTGCCTTCTGGATACTTTTCTTGCATTAATGTCCCATTGCCCTAAAGTATTGCCATCACTATCATGTAGGATGGTTTTGAAAAATTAGGGTTTGTCAAAGCATTTAACACAATTTCTCCTGGGAGCTCCACTTCTGAACCGTGTTAACATTGTGAGAAATCTCAGCTCAAGGAAGATGGGTAGGTTTGAGTGTATAGTTCTTGTATTTATTCACATTCCCAAGACAGAAAGGCAAAGTCAAGGCAAAAGTAAAATATAACAAACACACTTAACCACCTTAAAAAATAATTTCAAAGGGATTGAAAAATAGGACATGCTACTTAAAATAGGTTCTTAAAGCTGATGAAAAGTCCAGACCTCTTTGGAGTTAAGTACTTTAAAAGACTCCCTAAAATTAAGTGTATATAAATTTAATTTAATAAAATATTGTGAATAAACTGCATCTACAATAGGATGTATTTGGTTCCCCTCTCTATCTAATTTTTCATTTACCACAAGTCTTTTGGCACCCACATGATAGCACAAGTGTGAATTGACCCAAGGAATTATTTCAGGGTTGTTTTACTGTATGCAAATGACAGTGCAGTGCCACCGACTGTTGTAGTGGTGCTACTCATGGAATGGCTTTTGTAGGTACGGTGGTGGGATGAAAGGAAGGAGAAGAAAGTGAAAGAACTTCTAAAGGTAAGATCACTGCTAACTTCCCATTCTGAACATCAGAGTTTTGGAATAATGAGCTGCTGGGTCCACCTGATAAAAAAAAAAAAAAAAAGGCGAGGGGGAGGTGTAGGTTCAACAATTCAGTGAATTGATACCTCTTAAAATGTCAAAGGTTCAGTGATCTGTATCTCAGAAAGTCATGCTGGTGCTCCATTATGGGGGCTAGGGGAGATGGGCAGAAGATGCTGGGCCTCCAGGTGTCACAGATGGTGTGCTTGCACAGCATTGCCTTCGGAAATTTTCAAAGCTGTAAGAAGAGGAGCCCTGAACCACACAACTGTGATTTCAAAATAATCTCTGCTTGCAGAGGCAGACCAACCTAACATTTTAATGCTGCTGAAACCTCTGGCTTCCTCTGTGTATCATAGTGCTTAGTATCTATAGCTATACTATATGCATAGTATCATCCTCTGTGTAGGGTGCAAATCATCTCTATAACCATAACTCTTTTTGCACCTGGCAAAAACTCAGCTTCATGCTCCAGGTGGGCTGGGACTAAGTTTTTGGGTACTTCTGTTCCTAAAAATGTTCAGAAAAAAATGACAATTGCCAACTTTTCTTTTGCCCTATGGAAATCCCTGCTAATGCTTACATGGGTCAATTTGCAGAAAAGGCAAACAACTAAGCTGTTTGGTTCTTTCTTGGCCGAGTGTTTAAATAACAGGCAATGGCAGTGCCCATTCACCATTCCACCTTTGCAATGTTCTTTTATAGATAGGTTCCAAGGGAAAACACTAATCATCTCCTAATCCAAACCAAGTTTTACCTTTGCAGCTACAAATATATATGGGTATGTGACTATATTTTGTATCAGCTACATTCTGCCTACTCACACAGCATGGTATTCGTTTTTACTAATCTACTAAGGCATTATGACTCGGCAAGAAATTATTTCATGGCAAAAGTATTAAGGTTTGTGATGGTTAGCAGAGAACTTGGGTCAAAGGAATTTTCTAAATTTCTCATTCAGAATCTATAAACCTATAAGCTTTTGACTCAAATACATAGTACATGGCATTTCTCAAAAACAGAAGTCTTTGAGACTATGTCCATCTCATTGCACATATTGCATAATACCTACATTTAACTTGAGTATACTTTTCTCCTTACTTTTGAAAGTCCAAGCAAACATTAATGACCTATTTAAACACTTTGATGAGTATTGCAGGAGATCAAGAATGGGACATCACACCATTGTGGAATTGCATTTTATTGAAATGGTATGCTCTGGCTCACCCCTGGAAAGTGTATGGTTTATCCCAAGTCTGTAACCTCCCCTGCAGTATCATGTCGGTAACCTCATTGGCTTGAAGATCTATCCGTGCCCACTTTGAATTTCTCTGTTAAGGGTGCAAACGGAGAGGGCTCGCTCTCTTTGCCCTGGAGGCCGCCAGAGGCTCTGCTCCTCTCCCCTTCCCCCTCTCCCCCTTCTTCTCCCTCTCCCTCAGTGACCATGTTGCCTTCCTGGGGTAGAACTCCAAATAAATCCTCACCTCACCAGCCGTCTGGAGTCTCCTTGCCTGCCTGGATGCAAATACCAACCAACCTAGAGCCCGGGGGGCTCCCGGGGAACCCTCCCCGGGGAGCCCCCCTAAATCTAAATTGCAACAAATGACACACCAACTTGGGGCAAGAGCACCAACGACCCTGAGACAAAGATGGACCACCGCACCACCAGCACAGCGCAGAACCCCGCGGAACACCGCTTCAGTGCCGTCTCCAGCGGAGCAGCCATCCCGGGCAGTCGCAGCCCTGGGAGGCCCCTCCCCCACCTCGCAGAGACCCCGCGAGCCACCATGCCGCCGTCCCACCACAGCCAGGCAGTTCAGTGCGGGCCCAGGTCCCAGCCCCTTGACTACTCCAACCAGTAGCGCGGCGCAGGCAGCATGGCGCAGGCAGCGCGGCCCCGCCAGCACGGCCCCAGGGCGGCGAGGCTCCAGCGCGAGCCCCGGCTAGGTGGGATCGCCACCACAATGCGCGCCCGAGAGCTGGCGCAGCATGGCCCTGGCGTGGTGAGGCGCTGGTGTGGCGAGGCTCCGGCCGAGCCCCGGCCCGGCTACACGGCCGCTGCAGCACGGGCTTGAGACCTGGCGTGGCATGGCCCTGGCCCCGCCGCTGTGTGCACGCGGGCCCCAGCACCCGGAGAAGCCACGCGGAGCACACCCGGCCCGGCGGTGGAAAAAGCCCCGCAGAACAAGCAGACCGTGCACACCGTCCAGCCTGAGCAGCCAACGCCCTGGACAGCAGCGAAAGGAACCCAAGCCCGCCTGATTCAGCAAGAGAGCCATCAGAGAAAGAAAAAGCAGTCTTCATTTTCGCCCAAGCCCCACACCTCCCAAAACTCGGTTTTGTAAATTGTGTAACCTCCTTCTTTACCCTTACTCCTTCCTCCCCTTGCTGCTCCTTCTCCCTAACTCCCCTTCCCTTAAAAAACCCCCAACAGTTAACCCCGTCCTGCTAAGCCCGGCACAGCATGGCTGCAGCCATGTGCGCTGTGACCGCATGGCCAACATGGCCACGTGCGTCCCCTCCAGCTCTTAGTTCCCACCTTCCACTTTCTAAGTCCCACAAGGTAAAAGCTAAGAAACCAAAACCAAAAGCTAAGGTAAATTTGTAATACCGATTTTACAGCCTTGTATAATTTTTAATTCTACTTTATGATCTCTTTTCCCTGTTATTCTGTCCCTTGCTGTTTTGGCCAAACAGCAGGGCGATCCAAACCCCCTATTTCTCCAACCCTAAAACCCAAACCCTGTTGTTTCTCCATTTCCTTCCCATCCCCATGAAGTAGTTTTACAATTATGCCTTTCTAGTTTTTGTGTGTGTTCATATTGCAGATTGTCCTGCTTTCAGTTTTAGAAAGCAGAGGCCTATTCAGGTCACAAGGGTAAATCCATGGGAAGCAGTTTTTGAATTCTTTTCTTGAATAGCGCAATTCAGTAATAATAGACTGCTGAGTCAGAAACGCTTTTGGGTTTATGCTGTCCTCAGTAGGTTCTGAGGGTGACTGATAACCTAAAATGGTGTCTGAGAAAGTATTTAAAAAAAAAAAAAAAAAAAAAAAAAAGGGTAAAAATAAATAAATAAATAACTAAATAAATTTTGTTTTTCTTTTGGTGACCTAAAACTGGGGGTCTTCTGTTAGGTCTCTCGACACTTCTGGTTCAGATATGGATGAAAAAATCCCCAGTGGGTACTTATGGACCTATATAAACAATTGCATTCAGTGTCGCTCTTTTGGTTGAACCAGTTGGAAAGTGAAAGGAATAATTTGGCTTAGATCCATAGGTGAGAATCTGAGGCCTTGTGTGGAGCCCAGGGAACTCCAAGTGTTTTCCTGTCCCTGGAATGGGAGCAGAAGTCAGCGCCATAGCCTACAACTGGGGCTGTGGTGGTCTGAAAAGCCAGCTGGAAAAGGCTGGACACTATTAGGCCAGTCACGCTGAAAAGGCTAAACAAAATTTGTTAATTTGTTTAAATCTTGCAACATGAATCCACATAACCCTTTTATTGCAATTACAAAGTCAGATAAACTGTTCACAGTATAACATAATCCTTGCTGCACTTGTATTTGTTCTTATACTGCAAAACTGTGTAATTACTGTTTCATTTTTAAATTGTTAATTGTCATATGTCATATTTCTCTTCTCACATTTTAAAGAAAAAAGGGTGAATTTGTGGAATTGCATTTTATTGAAATGGTATGCTCTGGCTCACCCCTGGAAAGTGTATGGTTTATCCCAAGTCTGTAACCTCCCCTGCAGTATCGTGTGTCTGTAACCCCATTGGCCTCTAGATCTGCCTGCGCCCACTTTGAATCCCTCTATTAAGGGTGCAAGCAGAGAGGGCTCACTCTCTTTGCCCTGGAGGCCTCTGGAGGCTCTGCTCCTCTCCCCTTCCCTCTCCCCTTCCCTCTCCCCTTCCCCCTCTCCCCCTCCTTCTCCCTCTCCCTCAGTGACCATGTTGCCTTCCTGGGGTAGAACTCCAAATAAATCCTCACCTCACCAGCCGTCTGGAGTCTCCTTGCCTGCCTGGATGCAAATACCAACCAACCTAGAGCCCGGCGGGCTCCCGAGGAACCCTCCCCGGGGACCCCCCCCAAATCTAAATTACAACATGTCATGATCAATATGATCAAGTGAAGCCATTTATTACGAAGTTCTATACATCTTTATACCTTTTAAGGCACTAATCACATGTTACATGCTACTTTACAATTGGTCAAGCCCTAAAAGCACGCGTCTCTCTGCTTCCAGTGATTGGTTTAACATATATTGCTCACACAGTGGTTTTGCAAATTTCTATATGTTACTTTTTATTCATTTATGCATCCGTGAGTTCTTTCTCACATCACTTCTTCCTTTTCTCATGGCCTTGCAAGTTCTTGGTCCAACTGCTTACTTATCCAAATACGCTGATTCTCACACGTAGGCTTAGATTGTTCACGTCTCCAAGTACGATGAACCTTGCACGTAGGCCGTAGTTGGATTGCTCAGGTTCGCATGTTTTTGCTCTTGCAGAAAATTCTCCTCTACAAATCCTGCTTCTTTTCTTTGAGGAAACCAAACTCGCTTAACAGCATTCTCAGCCATATTAACCACACACTTCAAAATACAAGAAATAATGGTCAACACAACTAAAATTACTACAAGCACTATGATAGTTAATTTCAACCATTCAAGAAACCATCTTTGTACTCCTATACTTTCTAGCCATGAGAAAAAAGGTGATTTGTCAACCATCAATTTTTTCATGTTCTCCTTTAACTGACTTAGGCTTTTGTGAATTGACTCAGAATGATCGGAAAGATTCATACAACAGGCTGAAACCTTGATTATTTATGTCATTTAGTTAATTATGGTCATATATGAGATGTTCTGTACATCCTTAAATTCCCAACCCTCAGAATAAATCAAACAGCTGACTTCTGTCAGCAGCTGTCTCTTGTTTCACTTCAAAGGAACAAGTAATTCAGAGGGTGAGAAAAAGGCCAAAAATTATTCTTCTCAATAGAAAACTCCCATTTTAATCAGTATAAAAGAAAAAGTTAATGAAATTCCACCTTGTTACATATTCTGTCTGCTACCAATATTTTCATAAAATACCCATAGATCTGTTTATAGTTGTTGGGGGTTAGATTTGGGGTTTTTTTTCTTTCAATAGTGCATTCTGCTATCAGCCACAAGTATATGTCCTGTGAGCCATTGAAGTAATTTAGGAAATATTCTGAATCACAAGTATTCAGAGACCACAGAACATAGCTATCAGACTGAAATGAAAAAAATTAAAGCTGTTTTGAATCTTTACTTTCAAGAAGTCAGTTGACTTGTTTTACGGGAGGAAATAGGAGCTTTCTCAATATTCTTCTTACTCAGTCTCACATATCTGTGATACATTGGATGGCATTCCTGTTCTGAAACTCCCTCAGACAAGCTATATTGCAGCAGTAAATTCTAGGTCTAGCCCACAACATTGGAAAACATTCCTGAACAGATGGTTTTATTCAATAAAACATGAAATTACCACAGTAAATAATGCTGTGGATTTTTTTTTTGCCAGTCATTTTGCAGTGCCATATTAAACATTTCCAGAAGCAGCTGAAAGTGAAAGGCGCAGAAACATTTGGCAGTAAACAGAGTGCCATAGGGCTGTTTGACTGGTGATGGTGAGACCAGAAAAAGAAATCAGTATCTGAGTGGCACTTCTTGGGATGTTTTTTGACTTGTAAAAAGCAGAGAGTGCAGGGCAGTTAGAGGTCATCTGCTCTTTCCCTTCCTCTTCCCCACTGCAAAGAGTTTTGGTGTCTCATGCTCATTTCCCCTGTTGACTCCTTTCTCTCTGGGTTTGGGGAAGAGAAACTTGACATATTTGCTCACCTCACTTGAGTGTCTACTCTTTTTTGAGTCAGCACTTTCTACTGCCTGCAGGCATTAGCAGAACACACGTCTCCTCCAAAATCAGTCAAATTCTTGAAGATCTGAATCAAATATCACCAATGTGGAGTGTGATTATGGAATTAGCTGGCCTTGCCCATGTGTCTTAGGCTTATAGTAAAAGTAGACTAGCTATCAGTACTTTGAGAATAGACTGTGTCTAAAGACAAAAGCAGCAAATGGAAGAGAACTATCTAGCCAGTCGGGCAAGCAATCCACAGGCTTAGTGTCCTGCCAGGTAAGTCAAAGGGCATGAAGCAATACATGGCAGTAAGCCTCAGAAAAAAAAAAAAAAAAAAATCTGTGCTTGGTTTCTAGTATCCTGCTATTGAAAGAAAGGCTTTTTTTTTTTTTTTACCTCTGAAGGTGCATTTTAGGAGGGACCACAGTTTTCAGATAATTCTGTGAATTAAAGATTAGGATGTAACTCTACAAGAAAATATCTCTTTCTCTTTATATATTTGCAATGGGCACAATATTGCACAGATTAAACATGCAAGCAATTTAGCAGTTATAGGACGTCAAGCATAAAACTAAAATCAGCTAATGCAAAACATAGTAGCACTGCCTTGGAATTTTCGGAAGAAGATTTGAAATGTAAAGCTCCTTCCCATTAATATACAAATTGAAGGCAGTTTTCTTCCCTGTCTTCTTTGTCTCAAGGACCAGAAAAATTTAATTAGTTGCCAACATAAGCTAGCCTTGCTATGGCAGCATTCACAGCTCTATCTTCTGTTGTATCTATTAGACCTTTTTTTTTCACTGTCATCTCCAAAAAACATGATTCAGCTGCAGCCAGAGCTACAGCAGTCCTGTCACTGCCTGGTTCCCAGTAGTTCCTGCACTAGATGTGAATTCTCATTATGTAACACACAAGCAGGGGCCAAACAACTGCTTTTTACAGAACAGTCTGTGTGTGAGTAAACAACAAATGCAAACCCAGGTCAAATGCAGAGACAGCGTGTGTCACTCTGCTACATGTCCAGATCCCTAAGGATCTGGACACAGAGTGTCAGAGTCTAGAACATCCCTCTGGCCACCCTGGAGGGTTTGGAGACCGGACAGGGGGGTCTGGGATCTGTACAAGGGGGTCAACCAGCCTCACACAGAGCCCAGGAGGACACTGCCTCTGATCCCTGGCCATGAGAGTGAATGCCCACATTGTATGAAGAATCACAAGCTGGGAGAATTCAAAATAAGTAGTATTTAGTTTATCATAGAATGTGAATGTAGAATCTAGGATTTTTAGTATATGGGGTTGAAGAGACAAGATGGAGGAATTGGAGAGTGGCCCCTGTGCTCCTTGTTCTTGCTCTCGTCCCCCATCTTTTGCTGAGTTGGATTTTAGAGATTGGTTTAGAGTAGAAATGACATGTTAGCATAGGTAGTAGGCATTGGTAAAATTTTGTAAATAAAAGGTACATTTTGGACTGTGGTTGGGTCAGGGGTACCGTACATAAGGTGTGGGGCTCTCTGATCCGCCCAGTCTGCCGCGTGTCCTGCTCTGCTGGGGATGCCTTGCAGAACTGAGAAAGAACTAAGATAATGTACCCTGCCAGGGAGGCCTGGCAGAGCTGAGAAAGAACTAAGATAATGAAGAATAAACAACCCTTGAAACATGCACTGGCGGGCTCAGCTTGTCGTCTCTGCCTCCGGTGTGAAACACTTAGGGCAAAGAGAAGACAAAAAACCTCGGGGAACAGCAACCCCGAGGAGAATCTCAGGGAACAGCAACTCTGAGAACCGAGAGCCCTGGAAGCTGCAGCTCCTCAGCCATGCAGTTTACCTGGTTTCCCTCTCCTCAGAATTCCAGTGGGCTAAAGATACAGAACTGTGATAAGAAGAGAGCAGGCAAATGAAAGAGAAGCATAAAATGATGCAAACAATTTTTTAAGCATTCTGACTACTTCTCAAGGAAAAAAAAAAAAAAAAGAAGAGAGAAAATTAGGTATAAACAGGACTTTTTTCTTCTTTATTCATGACACATTTTAATGAGATTTGAAATGAGCACAGGATGACAGAGCAAGATAACAAGGTTATCTTCAACTCTGAATCTTCACACTATTTATGATGCTAAATTTGCAGGCTGTGCTGCTCACTTAGATTTCCATAAAGTAGCATAATAAAAGAAAAAGAACAACTAGATGGTAGCAATTTTTCTTCTGAACTATCCTTTCTGAAAAAATATATACACTCTTCCCGGTTCTGATATTCTTTTTACTTCTGCAGAATAATGTCCCTTTTGTATTTTATCCCTTCTTTGCGCAAAGATAAAGAGAATGTATGTACATTCAGACTGCTACTCCCCTAAGTGATATGACTCATTCACACAAGCATCTGTACCCCTTAAGGGATTGACAGTGCCTTTTCCTCTTAACTCATTAATTTTACTTTTCTGTGTTACTGAAGAACTGCTAATAAAGTAACTTTTCTCAACTGATATTCAATCTCTTCTGTGCCCCTGCAGGTACCTCTTCTTCTTCAGGACTAAAAGCACAATGTGTTGAACTCTCCCCACAGATGCCATGATGCAGGCATGTATCTTCTAACATTCACTCCATCTTCTTCAAATATCATCTGTTTTGCAGATTGCAAATTGGGACTAATGACGGGCAGCAGTGTCTGCAACAGTAAGAAGTTTTAAATGCTTCCTACTACCATCCAACTTACACCTGTGTCTGTTATAGTACAGCTACAAACTGGCTAGCTATTTTCTAAAGCAATTCTTCCTTAAAGCTCTCAGCTCTAGTTATTACATAAAATCTCATGGCTTCATTTGAATTTAGATACCTTTCCTCTGTGTTCCCAAGTTAATCTTAGGAGCAGACTTTAAGCTATAGCAAACTAGAAAAATACATTTCACCAGTTCCATGATAGTATTAATATATTAAAAAAAATAAATGAAGGCACACAAAGGAGAGCATGCCCTTTTTAATTACTTTTTTTTTCTTTGCCACTCTCACTATGTTGCTGACAATTAAGTTTTCTTGGCTTTTAATGTGAGGTTGAAGAAGTTAACAGCAGAAGAGTATGCAGTCCATCATGTTAGACCCAGTTTACACTGGTATGAGTGGATATCCCTAAGTCTTTCCCATGTTTATTAAAAATGTCAGCATTTTTACAGGTGAGGAACAAGATAGCTAACACAAATATTAGTTGATTTAACAGTAAAGGGAGCTTGCAATCAGTAATGGGTGACATATGTATTCCAGAAGCTCCCTTAGCCTTTTCAGAAGAGGTGTAAAGGTAGATATAATATTATATTACTGAAAAGATGACACAGGTAATTGTAAGATTAATTGGAAACTCGCATTCTCTCATCTCTGCTGAATGGAAAACATCTCATTTGCCTCACCAGTCTTTGATCAGGATATCTGTCTTTGCAGAGACTAATAAGACAACATAAAAGCAAGTAAAAGTTCCTATTTTAAGTAGTTTCTCTAGGGTTTCTGACACTTATGAAACAAAGGGAGTACTAAATATTGATAATCATGTCATTTCAAAGAGAAATAGCCATTTTTTTCTCATGTATTACTCACCTCAATTAATCCCGAGAGTAGTGCAGTGTGCTTTGATTTTTTTCTGTGGAAAATCATTGAAAAGTTTAAATAACTGAAGGTTCAGAAACTACACATATAGTAGCATGAATCATCATAGCACCACTTTAAAATATCACTTCCTTTGAAACCACTGCTTGTATTAAAAATAAGGTGATAAGCTACTTAGTGAATATAATGGTTTTTAAAAATATGTAAACTGTCCTGATGGATTGTATCTGATTAATGAAAACTAGGTGAATGTAAAGTTCTGAGACTGTAAATTGGCTGTACATGTCAGTGCAATGTAAGGTCTGACAGCCTTTTAAATCTCAAGAGGTAAAAACCAGCAAGAATTAGGAAGATTTGTTCAACACAGTAGGAGTGAATTCTGGTGAACTCATACTGAATCATTTTTCTTCATCACATGTAGAAAATGTGCAAAGAAATATTTTAAGAATCCTACATGTCTGCTCAAAATGGACCAAGAAAAAGACCCAATACATTCTGAATGTTGGTAGCAGTGTAGCAGTGTTCATCTAGGCCTCTGCATGTAATACTGCCCCCAAAGGACATCCCAGATGGAGTCTCTAAGACTGAAGGGAAATGCCAATTCTGTTAGCAGTGTACCAGGCTAGTCCACATTTTGAGGTCTATGCTTCTCTCAAGTGGCCTTACCAAGAAAATATTTGGTAGGTAATCATATGGTCAGACTGAGGGTCTGCAGATGAATTGTGAAGAGTGAATGCTTTGATCCAGCTATTTGCATACTCTTTCAAGAAAAAGATACTATTCCCACTTTCTTAGCATCAGAAATAAAATTATTGTGTCCACATGGTATGAACCAGGGTCTCTATTAACTATATGGAAGCTGGAACAGAGCAACACACGGTACAACTAATATGGTCAGATCATACGTTCTCCTCTTTATTCTCGAAATGTCTGGTTTTATACAGTGTGAAATAATTTAGAATTGCAGGTGCATTTTAATTGGCATTCAGCGTGAACAAAAATGTTAACAATCTCAGTTTAAGGCAGCTACTGTGATTCTACTCTAACTGTCCCATCTAGTCCCTACACACACCTTAACCTAATTTCTAACTGCACCACAAGCTTATCTACTTCTACACGGGCCCAAATCTGAGGCCTAGCAGGCCCAAATCTGAGGCCCAGTTTGGGATAGCTCAAATCTCATTCCACAGCACATCATGCCCACGATCTCTAAGAAATCCAGTTACAATGGTATGACAAAATGAAGCCCTCTAACATGCGATGTCCATGTCCATCCAAGAAATATTTGATATGTTTTTCTCAGCTTAAGCAGTAAGGCCAGCCAGGGCTGCATCACTGAACAGATAACTCAGTGGCCAGTGTTTATTGTTTGTGGTCAATTCAGAGGAGAAAAAGAGCTTCTCCAACATCAGATACACTTTGTAATTTTTCTAAGATATATATAAAGAAGGGCACATACACAGAATATCTAGTTAATGATAGTCTTTCAAGGTAAGAAGTATCGTTACCTTCTGGAGGCTGTCTCTTATTACTCAATGACCTTATCAACAAGCACTTGGATATCATCTAATAGGTAGTTCAGATGGTGAACGAGGTATATTTGCGTGGATATTGCAATGATTGGCATTTTTTTATTAGTACCCAGAGGAAACAGACATGGTGAAGAGAGTATCATTATCCCTAGAAGGAAACACAAATGGTATTTCTCAAGTGAAGCTATATTAAAGCAGGGTAGCTTGTAACAACAAAACAATAATGAAATATAAATTTTTAAAAAATCACAAAATCTGGCACAAAGTAATTTGGTCCCAGATTTATTTTGCTTTGGAACCCAGTATAGAAAACATCACTTAATTAATGATTATTAATCATCAGCTATCACACACTGAAACTCATGCTAAGAAACTAGACAAGGGGCTAAAATCCATTGTTTAGGTTTTTATTTTGCTATCCAGGCTCAAATGATCAACAATTACTGCACATTAATAGGCGAAGAGCTATTAGAAGGCCAGCACAAATTATCTGACAGAGTTTGTTGCCTCGTTCCCTCTCACATATTTTTAATCATCTCTACAAAGAGTGCTGGAAAACACTGTTCATTAGCTTGTATTGTCTCATGTGTCAAACAGATTATTTTATTCTGCTTATAATCATTTGGCTTCCCCCAAATTTCTTTAACAATATTACTTTAGGAATTCATTTACATTAGTGTTTTTTTCTAACTATGACCAATCAATAACACTTCACTTAACACATTATGTGAGCACTGCATTTTGGTACCCCTCTGTTTATAATACAGCTTCAACTATTTGCCTTTCATTATTAATACATCAAAGTCTAGTAGCTTATATGCCTCTGTCCTTGGGTGACTTTATGATGCTTGTATCCCCAATTGTCTGCTCTGTTTATGTTTGCTATTATGTCCTGTACCTTTAAGATTGGTTCTGATACCAAAGAGGGGGAAGAAGAAGGGCACAGTTTGTTTTGAGAAACAGCACTCCCTCCTACACATTGTTCTACTGGACTGTGTTGTCTTCCACACAGGCAAACAGTGGGACAGCGATATTTTTTTGCTTTTAGTTGCTTTTAGCTAGCTGAGGCAGAGAAGCTCCCTGGACTATTTTTTTTTTTTCCTTTTTCTTGAGACTGTTTAAACCTGTCCTGGACTGAAAAACCCAGAAGAGCACCAGTATCTCACACCTGGACCTCGGCATTTTCCAGCGCCGGAGGAACTGATAAGAGACTGAGCAAGCCGAGCTACACCCACAGCAAGGACTTTCTCAATTTCTCTCTCTTCAGAGCAGGGAGAAATTTTGTTGTTTCATGGTATTCATTTTTTTTATGCTTGCGAGCACTTTGTTTGTTAAAAAAATAACTTTTTCCACTTTCCTCTAAGGAGATTTTTTCCCGGAGCAGTTGCAGGAGGGGCTGTTTGGGTTTGCTTTTCCAGAGGGACCCCATTTGGAGGTTTCCTCCAAAATTTGCTCTAAACCAGCACAGCTGCTTACTTATAAACTGTGTTTGGAAAGAAGACATTGGTTAAGAGGATACTTCCATCCTTATAGAAGTAAATATCCTTTGGTGTTTTGAGCCTTAATCAGTTATGTCAGATATTTGTTGCCTCTGTTGTTGTGGCACAACCCCGGTGAAGAATGAGCAAGGTAGGTGTCAGTAGCATTTGAGGCATGGTAGTGCATACATGCTCCATCCCATATTAGAGCTCCATTCTCTTAGGGGCGGTAAGAAAGCACCTGTGGCAGTCCCTCTCATGAAGGGTTTTCAGACCACCAGGTGAGAAAAGAGGGAAGTATTACTACACTTTTGGGAAAAGAAGCATTGGAAGATGAAGGTTAAAATTCATAATTGGCCTCAAATCATATTTACCCTGAGGAAAGAATCAGGCAGAGATTCTTCCCTTGTCACTAGCTGAGGTGGCTCCCTACTGTAAGTCTTAGGGTCAGGTCAGGTGAACTTCATCACCATTCATTGATGTGGCTTTTTTGCTTTTGGGATCTCAGTAGGGGACACTCATCCCACTCATCCCTCTCTTGCTGAGCCTAGAGCTGGGTGATTTGGGCTGCCAAGGTTTCAGGCCCTCAGGTATTTGCGGAGGCTGAGAAGCAAGAGTGGGTTCAAGACACAGAAAAGTCAGCCACATACCGGCTTACACAGATTACTGTCTGATGTAAAGATATTTTAGTGGGCTCTTCACTGAGGTAAAACATAACAATTCCCAATAAGATATCAACTGGTAAATTTTATTTCCACTTCTAGCCTTCACAAAGATATGCATCTTTTCCAAATGTAGTGCTTATGCTCTATACCTCAGACCCAGAAGTCTTAACAAAAACCACCATCACATAGCTCACAACAAAGAGAAGGTAAGCTGACTTGACAGACACAAACTATTGAACCCTCAATTTTGTAATTGTAGACCAGAAATTATATCAGCCCAAATATGCTGGAGCCAGTGATGCAAACTAAAGTTATGGCCACTTTTTCCTTTCTTCTATCAGGAAGAATGTATTTTTTGAACAAAAGTACAGGAGGAAAGGAAAAGGAAGAGTGTGTGTGTGCATGTGTGTTGGAGAAACAGACTTCCAAACTCTCAAGCTCTCTAGTACCTTTATAGAGCACTGTTGCAGCCGGGAGGCCTGGTAGGCTTCCGTGGCGGTCAGTTGCTTAAGGGCAGAAATGCCTAGTCATGGTGACTAGGCCAAAATAACCCTTCTCCCGCGCTTGGACCCTCGCTTATCTCCCTGTAAGACAATAGGTCACTTTCTACCCCGAACCATACCATTGGACACCTTTTCAAAACCTCGGTACCCTATAAAAACCCCACTTTCCCCCAGCTCAGTAGAACTGCTGTCCCTGGAACCCTTCACGGAAGAAGCTAATAAAGATTCATCTGTGGAACTCCATACGGCGCTTCTCCTCTCTCTCCCTGCGTCTGCCAAGGCACCTTAGCAAGCTTATGAGCTGAGAATCACTGCAAAAGAGCTGATCACTGCTAAGAGCTGAATATCACTATAACTAAGCTTGCTAAGTGTTGCCTGTGCCCGGGAGCTTTGCCGGAGTTGCTTGGACAGGGGGGTACGTAAGTGCACCCCTAACCAGGACCAACAAAGGCAGCCGAGACACCGACTGAAGCTACCGGGGAAAAAACAAAACCTGGCGAACCAACGTGGGTGAAAAACCCCTGGTGAGCAGCCTTCACCGCGAAGAGTTACTGCCTTGGTTCGCTCAGAGTCCTTCTGAAGGCAACTTCTCCGCTATAGAAGAATGTCTCTGCAGAAGGTGTCTGACGACCCTCCCAGTCCAGCTCTGAGGAGTCAGACGTTGGCAGACCACCCTACCAGCAGCTTTTTGACCCACATTCGGCTGAGGAGTAAGTTGATTACAGCCTTTTTTGCGCGCAAAAATTTCTTTACTCGGGTCTTTTTCTTTTTCTTTTTATTTTTTTTTCTCTTTTTTCTGCTGGGAGGGGAACGGGACCACATTACTATGGGATCAAAAAATAGTAAATTTAAACGATCCCAGAACGAGAGAGACTTATATTTAGAAATCTTAGAAATTCTATCTCTTAACAACCCTTCTTTCTCTAAAAGTAAAATCTTAAAAACTAACTTGAAAAAGTTTATCAAATGGATCATTTCCCAGTTTCCTGATACTAATACACAATCTATCACTTTAGATTCTTTTTGGGACTCGGTGGGGATAAAGATATACACTTCCCAACTTAATGGAGATTTCTCTGTTACACGATTTCTGCCCATTTTTCATAATATTACCAAAGTAGTAGAACAAGGAAATGTTAAGAAGTCTCCCAGTCCCCCCGGAGAGAGCAGTCCATCCTTATCTCTCCCGCCAGACTGTGTCCTTTCAGATGCTAATCTCCACCCCCTCTCTCCAGATGCCGGCCACAGGGGGGTAGGGCGCGGATGCGCCGCTCCTGCCCTGCTCCCGCCCTGCGCCCCCGGGACCACCGCGGCCCCCGGCACCCCCACGCCCTCTCCCCAAGGCCCCCGCCCCCACCCCTCGGCCCCCCCTCCTCCACCTTCAGCTGCCCCCCCGGGGACAGAGAACACGGACTCCGTGCTGTCCCCACCCCCCCTCTCCGCGCCGCCCCCACCTTCCCCCTCCCTCGCGCTGATCCCAAACCCTTCCTGTGTGCCTGCAAAGCCTGCAGGACCTGCTTATCTCATGTGTGGCCATCACCCTTTCCCCGCAGTATCTTCGAATGCAACTGTGCCTGCTCCTATAGACTCTGCACCCCTGAAAAGAACAGGGCATATGCCTTTATTAATATTCAGCTCTTTATTAAAGTGATTAGCTCATTATTAAAATCATCAGCAGGATTGCAAAGCCCGATCGGAGTTTTCCACACTACTGCAGCCATCTGAAGGAGCAGGTGCTGTCCCAGTGGATGCTGAGTCCTTGTTCCCATAGAAACAGCTGGCAGTTCTCTCTGGTCAACCATCAGAAGGCAGAGCACTGGCAGTCAGCTCTTTGCCCTCAGGGAAAAGTTTCAAGAGTTTCCCATTCTCTGCATCAGTCAGCTCAGCTGGCCGGTTCCCATTCCATTCAGGCTCCTCACAGGTCATGGCCAATCTTCAAACCAGGCCAGGAGGTGCATCCACTCCCCGCTCAGCCAGGGCACTATCCAATTCTCTTCTGACGAATCCAGCTTCCTGTCCTGGGGTGCAGTTTCCCCAAAAAAACCTCCCAGGATCCACGGGGGCGGCCCTGCCCTATCTGCATATCCAAATGCATATGCATTTGTCCTGGTCATAGCCGAAGTTACTCTTGCTAAATGAGGTAGTTACAAAGGACAATAGGGCTATCTAGGTGTGGGCAGCTTCTTTTCACATTTCAATTAGGTAGGGAAAAGTTGCCAGGCAACTTTCCTTCAGGGCAGCTCTCCCTGCTCAGATTGTCTGGGGTGTGGGGGGGGGTGTTACTCTAGCCAGGAGAGGGTCAGTTGTGGGGTGGTTGTTTTGTTGTTTTTTTCTATTTCTTTGATCGGGCTGTAGCCCGCATCAACTTGCAGCTTCCTACTGTGTATCCTCTCAGTAGACACTGCTCAAAGAAATTTAGGAGTTCTCTAGGGGAATTGCCCAGCGGGAGACTGAGCAGATGTGGGAGGGGTGCCTTTAAACTTGGTTCTTTTATCAGGAGTTAAGACACACTTGATAACAATTTAACTAGGGATAGGTCTCTTGGTCCCTCAATTGCTGTCTACGTAGAAGAGGTGGCAGGTGGTCCTGTTGGGTCTGGTTTGGCATCAGGGGCAGTACTGGTCCTGTGACTCCGGTAACGTGGGTCTGACTTCTCTCTGGAGTTCGCACTGCGGTATGTGTGGTAAGCAGCACCTGGAAGAGACTTTCATAATTTTCCTCTTCTTAGTTACAGAATTACAGAATCACTAGGCTGGAAGAGACTTCTAGGATTAAGTCTAACTCTAATTACATGATGTCACTAAGTGCTACATCTACTCTCTTCTTACACACATCTAGGAATGGTGACTTTACTACTTCTCAAGGCAGATTTTTTTTTTTTTTTTTTTTTTTTTTTTTTTTTTGGCACCGCTGAAGACTGTGTCTTCTTGTTCTATCAGTTGCTGCTTGAAGAACAAGACTAACTCTCACTTTACTATAACTACCTTTCAGGGAGTTGTAGTGATAATGTTACTTCTGAATCTCTTTTTCTCTAGGCCAAACAACTTCAGCTCTTCCAGCTAGTATTTATAGGGCTAGTGTTCTAAGCTTCTCACTAGCTTTGTTGCTTTCTTTTGACACGCTCAAGCATCTTAATGTCTTTTTTAAACTGAGGGGCTCAGAACTGGGCACAGTACTCAAGGAGTGGCCTCACCAATGCTAAGTGGCCTCACCAATGCTATGTGTAAGGAAAGGATGACCTTTCTGCTTCTGCTGGCCACATTATTCTCAATACAGCCTACGATATTGTTAGCTTTGGCCATCAGGGCATACTGCTGGCTCATATTTAGTTGGTTATCAACTAGCACTTTCAGGTCTTTTTCTGCTTGGGTACTGTCTAGCTACACTACCTTCAACTTGTAAGGTTGCAGGGGGTTATTGTGGCTAAAATGCAACACCTGGGATTTGGACTTATTAAACGTTATCTTCTTGGATTTTGCTTATCTATCTAATCATTTTAGGTTTCTCTACAGAGTCTTCTTACTCTCTAACAGATGGACACGTGCTCTCAGCTTAGTGTCATCTGTAAATTTACTAATGAAGGACTCAATATTTTCATCTGTGTTATTAATAAATATAATAAATAGAACTGGCTTCAGCACAGACTTTTGAGGGACACCACTGGTGGCTGGTTGCCTGCTGGATGCAGCACTATTCGTTACTACCCTCTGGGCTTGGGTATCTAGCCAGTTCTTAACTTAGCAAAGAGTGTTCTTGTATAAGCTGTGGGAAACAGTGTCAAAGACTTTGCTGAAGTCTGAATAGACAACATAAACAACTTTTCATGTATCTACCAGGCAGGTCACCTGGTCAGAGAAGGAGGCTAGTGGGGTCGAACACTACTTACTTCTCTTAAGCTCATGCTGGCTGGGTCTGATACTCTGTTTATCTCATCAGTGCTGCACAATAGCTCTCAGTATAAACTGCTTTATCATCTTACTCGGTACTTTGGTCAGGCTAACTGGCATATAATTACTAGGCTCTTCTCTACTCTTTATGAATGGGAATTACATTGGCTAGCTCTCAGTCATCTAGAACTTCACTAGTGAGTTGAGACTGTTGGTAGATGATAGAGTGGCTTTGCAAACTTATCAGTTAGCTCTCTTATCTCTTTGGGATGGATTTCATGTGAGTGGGCATTCAAGCAAATTACTACTTCTCTGACTACTTTGTTTTTGATAACAGGAGGACTATTCTGTTCTTTAAAAATATCTACTGACTCAGTATGACCACTGTCTTGAAGACAAGCTGTCTTCTCACTAAAGATAGCAGCAAAACAAAGCATAAAGTACTTCTGCTTTCTCTTTGTCTGCAATTACTAATTTTCTTCTTACTTTGAATCATGTTCTAGATTGGCTAGGGGTTCTCTAGCGAGAAACTGCATAGGGTGATTAATTCTAAGTCACTTGTGTTCATTATTTTAGAGTCAGTCAACTAGTGTAAAGTCTTCTGGCTTAGCAATTTTTCTTTTGCAGGATCAACCTTTTAGACTTCTTTTATTAGGGTAGCTGTTACTGCAACTGTTTGCAGGCAAGTAGGTTATCTCTTAACTACTGGGTCTAGTAGTTTTGAGAGGTAGACCGTAGACTTTGATTCTCACTATCAGGGATCTATAGTCTCTCATGCTTTGCTTTTTTTTTTTTTTTTTCTTGGTCTGAATTTTTAGCTGGTGTCTATTAAGGGCATCTTATGGTCTCTTGGGTGTCACAGTCTATTTTTTTTTTATTTTTGCTATCTGGACTATCCGGGCTTCTTCTGGAGTGAACAGAACTATTAGAATAGAGTTTAACTCTCTCTAGAAATAACTATTTGGCCTCAGAAGCTGGTCTAGCTGGTTAGACATTCCAATGGGGTCTTCTACTAAACCCTCTCTCTTTCTTAGAGTCTTGGGCTTCAGGGGCTGTCAAAGGTGCATTTATAAATTTTAATCTTTTTAATTAATCTATAGGAACTTTTCTAAGGGGAAAGACCTCCTCTGTTCTTGGTGCTTTGGATTGGGTGTTGTAATCTGTCTCTTCCTCTAAAACACCAGGTAGAGGGAGCAGTAGTGGAGACAGGCCAAGAGAAACACTGGGCAGGGGTGGTTCCCACTCGCAAGTGGGGAAGTGAGGGTATCACAATTGGTGAAGGGGAACTGTTGGAGAGGTTAAGGAAGAGACTGGAGGTACAGCTGGGGTAGGAGGGAGAGTTTGCATATTTTCACATTTTCATTACTTATAGTTTTCTAGCCAGCAGGCTGCATAAGATAGTGGTTTTACATCAGGGTCTTCTTGGGCTTAGAGATGTTGGTTTAACTGGTTACACATTTACTGAATTCAGGTCTTACACTATGGCTACTCTCTTTGTAATTTTAATCTCAGCTATATTCTTTTACTATAATATGTCATCTTTATCTGGACTCTTTGTGGTCTTTTAAGGATATTATTGGTCTGACAATTGTTCTAGGGGGATGTTAGGGAGAATCTTCTTTACTGTCCTTTTGGAAGGGTCTGCTTGTTTACTATAACATCATCTCAGTTTTTAGGCCTTAAAATAAAAGGAAAAACGAAGTACTTTAACAGTGCTTCAATCTAAACTGGAATATTCTAATTGGCAATCTAAACTTTAAGATAACTAAAGGTTGTCTGATCTCTCTCACAACTAAACATTCTGAATCTCTTTGCTGAACTTTAAAGGGTCAGAATCTAATTTCTTGGCAACCCACTTTTGACACTTTTTCGTCTGTCTCTTTTTAAAACTCTCTCTTGGCTATGACACTTACTACTATGAATCACACCCATTGTTTTCTGCTAAGGGTATCTCTCTTAACTTTTCGACTTAAGTCTGAACTTCTTTCTAGGCTTTCTAGGCTTGGACCCCTGCTGAGTCTTGTTTGAACTCTCTAACTTCACAAGGCTTAGGAGGCTTGAACTCCCTGCCAGGCTGAGGTCGAACGTCCTGCCGAGCCTCACACCTGAACTCCGGCCAAGCCCCCCTTGCCCCCTAGGCTTAGGAGACTCGAACTCCCTGCCGGGGTGAGGTCGAACGTCCTGCCGAGCCTCACACCCGAACTCCAGCCGAGTCCCCTTCGCCTCCCTTTCCTACAAGGCTTAGGAGGCTTGAACTCCCTGCCAGGCTGAGGTCGAACGTCCTGCCGAGCCTCACACCTGAACTCCGGCCAAGCCCCCCTTGCCCCCTAGACTTAGGAGACTCGAACTCCCTGCCGGGGTGAGGTCGAACGTCCTGCCGAGCCTCACACCCGAACTCCGGCCGAGTCCCCTTCGCCTCCCTTTCCTACAAGGCTTAGGAGGCTTGAACTCCCTGCCAGGCTGAGGTCGAACATCCTGCCGAGCCTCACACCTGAACTCCGGCCAAGCCCCCCTTGCCCCCTAGGCTTAGGAGACTCGAACTCCCTGCCGGGGTGAGGTCGAACGTCCTGCCGAGCCTCACACCCGAACTCCGGCCGAGTCCCCTTCGCCTCCCTTTCCTACAAGGCTTAGGAGGCTTGAACTCCCTGCCAGGCTGAGGTCGAACGTCCTGCCGAGCCTCACACCTGAACTCCGGCCAAGCCCCCCTTGCCCCCTAGGCTTAGGAGACTCGAACTCCCTGCCGGGGTGAGGTCGAACGTCCTGCCGAGCCTCACACCCGAACTCCGGCCGAGTCCCCTTCGCCTCCCTTTCCTACAAGGCTTAGGAGGCTTGAACTCCCGGCCAGGCTGAGGTCGAACATCCTGCCGAGCCTCACACCTGAACTCCGGCCAAGCCCCCCTTGCCCCCTAGGCTTAGGAGACTCGAACTCCCTGCCGGGGTGAGGTCGAACGTCCTGCCGAGCCTCACACCCGAACTCCGGCCGAGTCCCCTTCGCCTCCCTTTCCTACAAGGCTTAGGAGGCTTGAACTCCCTGCCAGGCTGAGGTCGAACATCCTGCCGAGCCTCACACCTGAACTCCGGCCAAGCCCCCCTTGCCCCCTAGGCTTAGGAGACTCGAACTCCCTGCCGGGGTGAGGTCGAACGTCCTGCCGAGCCTCACACCCGAACTCCGGCCGAGTCCCCTTCGCCTCCCTTTCCTACAAGGCTTAGGAGGCTTGAACTCCCTGCCAGGCTGAGGTCGAACGTCCTGCCGAGCCTCACACCTGAACTCCGGCCAAGCCCCCCTTGCCCCCTAGGCTTAGGAGACTCGAACTCCCTGTCGGGGTGAGGTCGAACGTCCTGCCGAGCCTCACACCCGAACTCCGGCCGAGTCCCCTTCGCCTCCCTTTCCTACAAGGCTTAGGAGGCTTGAACTCCCTGCCAGGCTGAGGTCGAACATCCTGCCGAGCCTCACACCTGAACTCCGGCCAAGCCCCCCTTGCCCCCTAGGCTTAGGAGACTCGAACTCCCTGCCGGGGTGAGGTCGAACGTCCTGCCGAGCCTCACACCCGAACTCCGGCCGAGTCCCCTTCGCCTCCCTTTCCTACAAGGCTTAGGAGGCTTGAACTCCCTGCCAGGCTGAGGTCGAACGTCTTGCCGAGCCTCACACCTGAACTCCGGCCAAGCCCCCCTTGCCCCCTAGGCTTAGGAGACTCGAACTCCCTGTCGGGGTGAGGTCGAACGTCCTGCCGAGCCTCACACCCGAACTCCGGCCGAGTCCCCTTCGCCTCCCTTTCCTACAAGGCTTAGGAGGCTTGAACTCCCGGCCAGGCTGAGGTCGAACATCCTGCCGAGCCTCACACCTGAACTCCGGCCAAGCCCCCCTTGCCCCCTAGGCTTAGGAGACTCGAACTCCCTGCCGGGGTGAGGTCGAACGTCCTGCCGAGCCTCACACCCGAACTCCGGCCGAGTCCCCTTCGCCTCCCTTTCCTACAAGGCTTAGGAGGCTTGAACTCCCTGCCAGGCTGAGGTCGAACATCCTGCCGAGCCTCACACCTGAACTCCGGCCAAGCCCCCCTTGCCCCCTAGGCTTAGGAGACTCGAACTCCCTGCCGGGGTGAGGTCGAACGTCCTGCCGAGCCTCACACCCGAACTCCGGCCGAGTCCCCTTCGCCTCCCTTTCCTACAAGGCTTAGGAGGCTTGAACTCCCTGCCAGGCTGAGGTCGAACGTCCTGCCGAGCCTCACACCTGAACTCCGGCCAAGCCCCCCTTGCCCCCTAGGCTTAGGAGACTCGAACTCCCTGTCGGGGTGAGGTCGAACGTCCTGCCGAGCCTCACACCCGAACTCCGGCCGAGTCCCCTTCGCCTCCCTTTCCTACAAGGCTTAGGAGGCTTGAACTCCCTGCCAGGCTGAGGTCGAACATCCTGCCGAGCCTCACACCTGAACTCCGGCCAAGCCCCCCTTGCCCCCTAGGCTTAGGAGACTCGAACTCCCTGCCGGGGTTAGGTCGAACGTCCTGCCGAGCCTCACACCCGAACTCCGGCCGAGTCCCCTTCGCCTCCCTTTCCTACAAGGCTTAGGAGGCTTGAACTCCCTGCCAGGCTGAGGTCGAACATCCTGCCGAGCCTCACACCTGAACTCCGGCCAAGCCCCCCTTGCCCCCTAGGCTTAGGAGACTCGAACTCCCTGCCGGGGTGAGGTCGAGCGTCCTGCCGAGCCTCACACCCGAACTCCGGCCGAGTCCCCTTCGCCTCCCTTTCCTACAAGGCTTAGGAGGCTTGAACTCCCTGCCAGGCTGAGGTCGAACATCCTGCCGAGCCTCACACCTGAACTCCGGCCAAGCCCCCCTTGCCCCCTAGGCTTAGGAGACTCGAACTCCCTGCCGGGGTGAGGTCGAACGTCCTGCCGAGCCTCACACCCGAACTCCGGCCGAGTCCCCTTCGCCTCCCTTTTTGTTTATCTGGCTGCTCTTTTTGTTTGCCTTTTTTTGCTCATAAATCTTGCTTGCCTTCTTGCTTGCCTGTCTGCTTTCATGTCTGCTTCCTCACCTTTATGCCTGCTTTCCTGCTTGCTAATGATATCTTGCTTGCCCAGATATGCTTAAACTCTCTTGGGGACAGCCCACCTGCCTCCTGGGACATCATGCCCTATCCTGCCAGGGGCTTCCCACTTGCCCTATTAGGGATCTTCCTTGCCTGCCTGTCAGGGCATCCTGCCCTGCCCGAGACTTTCTACCTGCCCTGCCAGGGACTTTTTCTCACCTGCCTACTGGGGCATCTTGTCTTGTTATGCCAGGGACATTACCTTGCACCTGCTCTGCCGGGGATCATCCCTCGCCTGCCTGATGGGGCATCCTGCTGTGCCAGGGATCTTCTTTCACTTGCCTTCTGGAGCAGCCCTGCCAGAGACCTCTCACCTGCCCTGCTGGGGTCTCCTCTCACCTGCCTTCTGGGGCAGCCCTGCCAGGGACATTACCTTCCCTGTTGGGGATCTCCTCTCATCTGCCTTCTGGGGCAGTGCTGCCAGGGACATTACCTTCCCTGTTGGGGATCTCCTCTCATCTGCCTTCTGGGGCAGCCCTGCCAGGGACCTCTCACCTGCCCTGCTGAGGTCTCCTCTCACCTGCCTTCTGGGGCAGCCCTGCCAGGGACATTACCTTCCCTGTTGGGGATCTCCTCTCATCTGCCTTCTGGGGCAGCCCTGCCAGGGACCTCTCACCTGCCCTGCCGAGGATCTTACCTCACACCTCAAGAGCCTTTGCACGCTCGATGGGGCCCTCCCCCAAGGAGGCGCCTCAGTCACTCTTCTATGCCATTCGCTTCCCGCCCGTTCTCGGACGGCACCCTCTCGGGAGACCGGAAACGCGATACTAGGGGGTCCACTTTCGCTCTGGGGGTCCGAGCTGCCGGCCCCCATCTCACTCAAGCACTCATTCACTCGCCTCCCATTTCCGCCACGGATTTATCTCACCCATCTGGCGTTCTTCTGCTTTGCTTGGTCTCACGATGATCCCAGGGCCGATCCTGCGTTCTTCTGTGCTGCTTGGTCCCACGCTGATGCCAAGGTCCGGGGGTAGCCAGCGATTCCCAAGGATCCCTCGAAGCAGATGATCGTCTTCTTCGGGGGTGGTCCTTTGTGGGCGTGGCTATCCCGGACGAGTCCCCAATTGAAAAGAACAGGGCATATGCCTTTATTAATAGTCAGCTCTTTATTAAAGTGATCAGCTCTTTATTAAAATCATCAGCAGGATTGCAAAGTCCGATCGGAGTTTTCCACACTACTGCAGCCATCTGAAGGAGCAGGTGCTGTCCCAGTGGATGCTGAGTCCTTGTTCCCATAGAAACAGCTGGCAGTTCTCTCTGGTCAACCATCAGAAGGCAGAGCACTGGCAGTCAGCTCTTTGCCCTCAGGGAAAAGTTTCAAGAGTTTCCCATTCTCTGCATCAGTCAGCTCAGCTGGCCGGTTCCCATTCCATTCAGGCTCCTCACAGGACATGGCCAATCTTCAAACCAGGCCAGGAGGTGCATCCACTCCCCGCTCAGCCAGGGCACTATCCAATTCTCTTCTGACAAATCCAGCTTCCTGTCCTGGGGTGCAGTTTCCCCAAAAAAACCTCCCAGGATCCACGGGGGCGGCCCTGCCCTATCTGCATATCCAAATGCATATGCATTTGTCCTGGTCATAGCCGAAGTTACTCTTGCTAAATGAGGTAGTTACAAAGGACAATAGGGCTATCTAGGTGTGGGCAGCTTCTTTTCACATTTCAATTAGGTAGGGAAAAGTTGCCAGGCAACTTTCCTTCAGGGCAGCTCTCCCTACTCAGATTGTCTGGGGTGTGGGGGGGGGTGTTACTCTAGCCAGGAGAGGGTCAGTTGTGGGGTGGTTGTTTTGTTGTTGTTTTTTTTTTGGTTTTTTTTTGTTTTTTTTTCTTTCGTTCCTAACACCCCCACACCTCACCCCCCCCACTCCCTCTGTAGCGAACGTGGCCCCATGCAATCCCACCCACCCGTCGCTACCTTATCCCCAAACCCTGCAGCCACTAAACCCTCATGGTACTTCTGAGACACCCCATGGTAGCATAACGCTTTTACAGGCCTCGCAACCCTGTCCCAGCTGCGCCTCCCGTAGCCAGGTCTTGCAGCCCTGTCTACAGCACCCCACACCCCTGCAAAATGCCACTCCAAAACGCCAGAAAAAACACTCCTCATCTGAGGATAGTAGTGATACTGAGCTCAGTTCTGATGAAGATGACATTGATCCATGGGCTTTAATTAAAATGGAAGCCACTCACGCAGGTGACTGGGAGTTGGCTCAGAAAATTTCTGCCTTCCCTGTGACTTATATAAAGGGAAAAAGAGGTGGTGCCTCCACTAAAATTATGTGGGAACCTAATACAAACAAAGAGCTCATAGAACTTCGAAAAGTAGCCAAAGAACACGGCAGAAGTTCACATATTTTTAAAAATTTCCTAGAAGCTATCTTCTCGGCACATGTTTTAATACCCCATGATGTTAAGAATATTGCTCACTGCCTCCTATCCCCGGCAGAATATATGCTATGGGAAAGACATTGGAAAAAACAATTAAAAACATTATCAGACACACGCTAAAGATCCTAATAGGCAAAGTTTTTCAGTTGGACAGCTGGCTGGAGAAGGCAATTTGCAGAAACCCTCAGATCAAGCTAAAACTTTGTCTGAGGCAGCAATACAAGATTTGGCTATTGCAGCTAAGACTTCCTTACTTCTTACCCCAGATGACTCTATCCCTACCCTACACTTCTCTAATATTAAACAAGGAGTAGATGAAAGCTTTATCAAATTTGTGGACAGAATTAAAGATGCTCTGGATAAACAGATAGAGAGCATAGAGGCAAGAAAAGAACTGTTATGCAAACTTGCCATGAGCAATGCTAACGAACAATGTAAAACTATTCTGAGAGCCTTACCCTTGGATACAGAACCTACCATAGAACAAATGGTGGAAAGCTGTACACGTCACCTCTCCACTGAAAACACAGTAGCCCAAGCAGTTGCTAAGGGTATTGCAGAAGGAGTTTCTGGTGCATTTGCAGTAGTGACTTCCCAAGACCAGACCCGCTGCTTTCACTGTGGAGACTTTGGACATTTTATAAAGGACTGTCCACATAGGTCACCTATGCAAATTCCCCGTAACACTTACCACAGACCCCAAAATCAGCAGCGCTTCCAGCAGCGTTCGGGAAACTGCCAGCGGAGCGTGGTCAGGCTCCACGCCAAGACAACAAATCAAAAGCCATCCAGACCCAACCATGCATCATTCCAGGAGATGCCACGTCACAAGAAGGGGATCCAACATACAGAGCAATACAGACGGGAACCCGGCGCCAGCTGGTAACTGCTTTATCCATTGACTTAAAAAAGAGGGATGTTTATCGTGTCCCTACTGGCAAGTATGGGCCAAACGGAGGTCCTTTTGACATTTTAATTATAGGTGATACCGTTAATGGGCCGGATGAAATTTTTGTTTTTCCAGCAGTACAAACAGTACACCCGGGTCAAGAAATCTTGGTCCAGCTGTGCTGCACAGACTTACCATTTTTTCTTTTAAAGGGAACTCCAATTGCACAAGCCTTTCTACTCCTAAAAAATCACAAGGAACAGCTTCCTCTCAACCCTATAGCAATGTGGGCACAAGTTTTGGGATCCAATAGGCCTACGATTGAGTGTGGCCTATCCTGCAAAGGGGAGAAGATCCACCGACTGGGATTCCTGGACTCAGGCGCAGACCTGAGCCTCATCGCACGCTCAGAATGGCCAGCAAACTGGGAACTACAACCGGTACCAGGTATGATTTCAGGGATCGGTGGAGCCACAATGTCCATGCGAAGCAAGCACAACGTGCTCATCGAAGGGCCTGAAGGCAAGTTGGCAACTATCCGCCCATTTGTGGTAAGGGCCCCCATCACCCTTTGGGGAAGGGATGTTCTATCCCAATGGGGAGCTTCCTTACAAATTCCCAGTCGGGATTTCTAATTGGGGCCACTGAGGAGCGCACACTACCAGATACCCCTCAGCTTACCTGGAAATGCCAAACCCCAATCTGGATTGAACAGTGGCCCCTCCCTAAAGTAAAACTGTGCGCACTACAAGCACTTGTAGAAGAACAGCTTGCCAAAGGTCACATCGTCGAGACCACCAGCCCTTGGAACACCCCAGTCTTGTACTACAAAAGCCTGGAACGGACAGGTGGAGGCTCCTCCAGGATCTGCGTAAAATCAATGAGGTAATTGAGGATATAGGCCCCATTCAGCCTGGACTGCCTTCACCATCGATGTTGCCTCGAGACTGGACACTTGCCATCATAGATATTAAAGACTGTTTCTTCAGCATCCCGGTGCACCCCCAGGACGCTCCAAGGTTTGCTTTTTCTGTCCCCTCTCTTAACAGAGAGGCTCCACTCAAAAGATATCATTGGCTTTTTCTTCCCCAAGGTCTCAAGGTCTCACCTACTATATGCCAATGGTATGTTGCTCATGTTTTGTCTCCCGTTCGGAGCCTATTTCCAGATGCAATCATCTACCACTATATGGATGACATCCTGATCTGTGCATCAGACAAAGCCTACGTAGACAAAGCAGTTACAAAGACTATTGAAACCATAGAAAAAGCAGGATTCGAGATCCGTGAAGACAAAATACAGTACAACAACCCATGGACTTATCTTGGATTCCAGATCCGGGAAAGGACCATTGTACCCCAGCAGGTCGTCATCCGAGATGACCCAAAAACTCTGAGAGACTTACATAGTCTGTGTGGATCCATCAATTGGGTACGTCCTCTGCTAGGAATTACAACAGAGGACCTCGCTCCCCTGTTCAACCTTCTCCGTGGCAACGGAGACCTGGACTCTCCACGCACTCTTACAACAGAAGCCCGAGATGCCATCACCAAAGTCCAAGAAGCCCTATCTTCACACCAAGCCCATCGCTTCGAGCCTAGCCTGCCTTTCCAGTTTGTCATCCTGGGAAAAGCACCCCAGTTCCATGGACTGATTTTCCAATGGGATACTCAGCTTCGAGACCCTTTATTGATAATTGAGTGGATCTTTACAAACAACCAACCTACAAAGACAATTACCACCTTCCAAGAAATCATGGCACATCTAATAAAAAAGGCCAGAACTCGCCTCCGTTCCCTTGCAGGGTGTGAGTTCACATGCATATACATGCCATTAACCGGCGGAGACCTGGAGTATTTGCTTCAGACCAATGAAAATCTCCAGTACGCCCTAGATAGCTATAAAGGCCAAATCTCCATCCATATCCCAAAACATAAACTTTTTAATATAACCTTTAATCTGACCCCAAAATTAGTACAGAGTAGAACACCTCTCAAAGCTCTAACAGTCTTTACAGACGGCTCGGGGTCATCCCACAAGTCTGTAATGACATGGAAAGACCCTAAGACCCAAAAATGGGAATCTGATGTCCAAATAGTGGAGGGATCTCCACAGATTGCAGAGTTAGCAGCTGTTGTCAGAGCCTTTGAGAAATTCAAAGACGAACCTTTTAATCTCATTACAGACTCTTCATATGTCGCAGGTATAGCTATGAGGGCAGAACAAGCCCTTCTCAAAGACGTTTCCAATCCAAAGTTACACCAATTGATTTCTGCATTAATACGTTTAATCTCCCACAGAAAACAACCTTACTATGTAATGCATGTAAGGTCACACACTGACCTCCCAGGTATCATTGCAGAAGGGAACAGGAAAGCAGATGCATTGGCCATGGCACTAGAGACTGCTAACATCCCTGACATCTTTGCCCAGGCAAAGTTGTCACATGCATTTTATCACCAAAATGCAGCTGCCCTTATTAGAATGTTCAAGCTCTCAAAAGATCAAGCAAAAGCTATTGTTGCCACGTGCCCGAACTGCCAAAGCTACCAGATACCATCTGTGGGGACAGGAGTCAATCCCCGAGGACTTAACAGCTGCCAGCTGTGGCAGACAGATGTCACTCACTTCCCACCTTTTGGAAGGTCAAAGTATGTGCACGTATCGGTTGACACGTTTTCTGGAGCAGTGTTTGCATCATCTCATCCAGGAGAAACTACACAGCATGCCATAAAGCACTTCCTCCTTGCCTTTGCTACCCTGGGGGTACCAAAACAGATCAAAACAGATAATGGACCTGCCTATGCCTCTCGTAAGTTAAAAGAATTCTTCAGTGACTGGGGAATAGAACACAAGAAAGGCATACCTGCAAATCCCACAGGACAATCCATCATAGAGAGAACACATCAAACCCTCAAAAGAGTCCTCAATCAGCAGCGAAGTGAAACAAAAATCATATCTCCAGTTGAAAGACTCTGCAAGGCTCTCTATGTCATCAACTTCCTAAATGGTACAACATCAGAGCCCGACCCTCCAGTACTTCGCCACTTCGCAAATACCACCCAAGCAAAGCTTGCTGAGAAACCACCTGTGCTAGTGAAGGACCCAGAGACTCATCAAATTTCTGGGCCTTTCCAGTTAATTACTTGGGGGAGAGGATATGCGTGTGTTTCACTACCATCTGGTCCAAGATGGTACCCAGGAAAACACATAAAACCATACCTAGGCACTACAAACACTACTCAGTCAGACACTGACAAGAGTTCCTCTGAGTTGAATACAAGACCGCCTCAAAACCAGACAAGTTCTGCCTGGAGACGAAGGCGTCGCCGAATATCCACGTACCAAAGAAAAAACCGACCCATCCCACGACAGCAGAAGAAACAGAAAAGATGAACAACATTCTGCTGCATCAGTCAAGCTATAAGCCAGACATAGCTTGAACACAAACTTGTCCTCTGAATTACATGTCATTATCTTTTTTTAGAAAATTTTTACCCTAAAACCCCCTATTATTCCCTTTCCCAACTCTTACCAAAAACCCCTAACTTCACACCCACTTACCCATCCCTTGCTTATTAAAAAAAAAAAAAAAAAAAAAAAAAAAAAAAGGGGGGGGGGGGAGGGGGGAAGGAACAGAGAAATGGAATGAAGGAAAAAACCCAAACCCTTTCCTCCCATCATGAAAGATAACAACTTTTTGTTTATATTCCCTATCAGAAGCCTTATCCCTGTCCAGAGATGAAAACTGGTGTTCTCCTCACTTCTGTTTGGATGCTCTTCACCGTACCGTACGCCTGCGGCTGGATTAGCCCCCAGCCTAGTCATAATGTTTGGGTAACCTTAGCAAAAACATTGAAACAGGATAACGTGCTTATCCATGGGCAGCGTTGATAACCCACTTTCCACATGTCTAGTAGGGATTCCTTTTGTAGCAGATGACTGGCCCGTCTATAACTCTGAGCTCCTCCGCACCACAGGATGAGGAAACCACAAGACATGCATCTCTCCACAACCGCGCCGCGATTGACTTCTTGCTGCTCGCCCAGGGACACGGATGCCAAGACTTTGAAGGGATGTGTTGCTTCAATCTCTCATCACGCTCAGAATCCATCCACGCAAACATCCAAAAACTGAGAGAACTTGTGAAGGACTTAAAAATAGAAAAGAACCCAGACTGGGTCAATGACCTTTTTGGTCAATGGGGATTAACAGGATGGGTTGCATCTCTTGTTAAGGGAATTCTGTGGATTTTCATTGTAGTTGTCATTGTATTAGTTATGTTCTCATGCCTTATCTATTGCTTTAAAAGAACTATAGGGAACGCTTTTTTATTAAATACAGAAAGTGGAATTGTTGCAGCCGGGAGGCCTGGTAGGCTTCCGTGGCGGTCAGTTGCTTAAGGGCAGAAATGCCTAGTCATGGTGACTAGGCCAAAATAACCCTTCTCCCGCGCTTGGACCCTCGCTTATCTCCCTGTAAGACAATAGGTCACTTTCTACCCCGAACCATACCATTGGACACCTTTTCAAAACCTCTGTACCCTATAAAAACCCCACTTTCTCCCAGCTCAGCAGAAGCCGCTGTCCCTGGAACCCTTCACGGAAGAAGCTAATAAAGATTCATCTGTGGAACTCCATACGGCGCTTCTCCTCTCTCTCCCTGCGTCTGCCAAGGCACCTTAGCAAGCTTATGAGCTGAGAATCACTGCAAAAGAGCTGATCACTGCTAAGAGCTGAATATCACTATAACTAAGCTTGCTAAGTGTTGCCTGTGCCCGGGAGCTTTGCCGGAGTTGCTTGGACAGGGGGGTACGTAAGTGCACCCCTAACCAGGACCAACAAAGGCAGCCGAGACACCGACTGAAGCTACCGGGGAAAAAACAAAAGAGCACTACAGCTATCAGCAATTTACCCTTGGAAAAGGAGCTGTCAAGTAAATGCCTTCCTATTCACATCATGTGGTAGGTAAAAATCCTGAGCTGATCTATGCCTCATGATTGAGCAGACAGGTCTCTTCCCAGCAATCAATGTTGGTGAAAAACTGATTTTTATGGTACTGACAATCTGATGGTACTAAAATAACATCTCCTAGACCCTCTGGTAATGAAAAATTATCTAAGTGAAAGGAAGAAAGAGTACAAAACATTACAGACTAATATTTACCTTTAAAATTGTAGAAACTTTTTCCCAATAAGTAAATAGTCATTCTTTTTAGTTTTGCTTTCATTAAGCATAGTTGGAAGGACTCTGTTGTGCTTTACCACAGTGGACCAGATTGCATCAGTTGCTTCTGAAGAAGACCAGAAGCCTTGTCAATAGAGTGTGGAATAGAGGACAGTCAAAGTGAAATCAGCTTAAAGTGTCATTCTCCTTACTGAATCAAATGCTAACAGAATATTGACATATTCTATAACCACTGACCTTAGATTTTCATTTTGGGATGTCCATGGACAATGTCCATGTCTTCTGGGTAGCAAATATTCAGTTACATCTATGCTACTAAGTGGTGCTATCTGTACAGAAATGTAAGAGATATTTCTTCTTGTTTTCTTTGGACAGAACACTGCTGTTGCAACTTATGATGTTGCATTTTGCTTGGCCAAGTGGAGATACAGTACGAGCCTGGCTAGTAAAAGTTATAGAGTGGGATAGTTGTTCCCTTATGTAGCAGTTTCATAATAACTTCACTGTATTCCTGTGAACAAAACATCAGCTGGTTCCTTATAATTATCACCTCCTGTTGGAGTCCATGTTTCCATAGATCCTCCGCAGAGAGTGAGAAGTACAGAGATAGAATTAAAACCTTTAGAAAAATTAGAATATATAAAGCTTTATGTGCATAAAGTAGAAATCTAAGCTTTAGTTTCAAGCTTCACATGCCCTAAGTCCTAGTTGTTAGTGTAGAAGGACAGAGCTTCAGGCCTAGTGATAGAGTTTAGACACAACAAAAATAGAGTAGAGTACTGTTTATAATTTTTAGTATGAATTTTATGTACAATAAGATAGAACTTTATGCTAGTAAGATAGAGTTTTGCATTAATAGATATGCTATGTGCGTAGGTTTTGATACTGTTTTTCGTAGTTTTACGAACTTTAGAATTGTGTCTAGATTGGCTAGTGTGTAGATAAAAATATGAATATGCATTTTGTAATTTGGGATAAAAAGCCTCTGGGTTGGAAGTGAAGTGGTCGATTGATCAATCCGATCTATCGATCCAACCTCCACCTTCTGCAGCCTGAGGAAGGAGCCCTGCCAGGGAGCCGAATGGGATTCTAAAGGTACCATCTATTGTCGCTCAGATCAGGGCCCTGGGGTCCCGTCCCTTCCCTTTCCCCCTGCGGCGTTTGCCCCGGAACTCTGCTCAGGGCTGCCGGGGAGTCTGCGAGGGTTCGGGACCCCGGGACCCCTCCTTGCCCCTGCGATCCCATCCCTTCCCTTTCCCCCTGCGGCAGTTGCCCCGGAACTCTGTTCAGGGCTGCTGGGAACTCTGTGTGAGTTTGGGACCTCAGGGCCCCCATTGCCATCGCGTCCCTATGGTTGGGAATCCTGTGTGGTTCGGGATCCTCCATTGCCATCGCAACCCCCGGACGGGAACTCTGTACAGTTCGGGATCCCTCACTGTCATCGCGACCCTGTGATCAGGGACTCTGTGTGGGTTTTGAATCTCGGGGCCCTTTTCTGTTATTGTGACCCCACGGCTGGAAACGCTGCTTGGGGTCAGGAGATAGGAGGCTGATTTACCTGGAGGTTGTAATGTCAGATTTGTGCTTTGCTTATAGTCTTACTAGAGTTTTGCTTGTTAAGAATTCTGTGCTCTGCTTGTTGTTTCATTAGAGTTTTGTTTGTTAGGATTTCTATGCTTTGGTTATTGTTTTATTTGGACTTTGCTTGTTTATGTTTATAACTGATTGTATTGTAAGACCGCTCTTAGAACTCTCGCACCCTCAGATACATGCTTTGTAAATAAACCACTCTGCTTAGATCCTAAAATGCTGTAAGACCTATAAAGACTTTAACCCGTAACACGGCCTCGGCAACCTCCCTTACATTTCTAACTCTCTCCTCTAGTTTTTCATGTTAAAACATGGAATAAATCTTTTTTTCTGAGGTCCATTTCAATGTGGAAGGGTTAACTGAATTTACGTCCCATCTCATCCCATTTAAATTTCTAATTAATGATAATTAGTGAGTAAAAGAGGTAGATGTTCTCCTAAAAAAATTAAAGAACCATGATTCTTCAAAAGCATCACGAACTTTTACAGGAGAAAAAAATCCAAATAATGATTAAAAACCCCATCTCCTTCTAACCCTTGAGTTTTTTAACGATTAAGTAAATACAGTTTTTTTCCTACTTAGAGTATCAGTGCTGGAGAAGATGGAAATGAGTGTCCTTCTTTCACTTACCAGAGACTTGTACTCAAAGATAGCCCCTTTGATATCAGTATATATTGAAAATGTGGAAGCAAGCTGCTTGCATTCTGTCAAAAAACAAAACTGGGGGCAAATTTTTAAGAACATGGAGGTTTTTTCACTTTATGTGAAGATCAGGCAGATGCTGTGTGCTCTGTGGCAGAGGTGGAGTGGGAAGAAATCACATTGTCCTCCCATGAGCAGCACTGCAGGGTTACAAACATAAGACCTGCTGAGAGTAAAAATTATGTTGGAATTTTAGCAAGTATTTTGGCTCGGGAGCCTAAGAATGGATAATGGAAATCACAATCAATTTGTTGTTCAGGAAGTAGCCAGTCTGACTCATGGGATGAAGCCACAAGCAGACCGTGCATGAGCTCATGCAAGAATGCATAAAGATGCAGAAAATCTGTGAAACAAGGAACTTTTAGCAATTGTGGGAAAAATTCTTCTGAGCTAAGGAAGATTTACAATTTTTTTTCAGAAAAAAAGAAATTGCTGAGAGATACACTGAATAAGAATTTAGATTTACTAAACAAAGGCACCCAGAGGCACTTGTGTGGCAGCATTTGGTCCAATTCTGAGGGAAGGGAAGGCCCCTTAACTCAGATGGCTATGCTATTTCACTTTGTATTAAATACAGCTGGCATACAGCAGGGTGGAGTGTGATTCAGAATAAGAGCCTTTAGTTCTATGTTATAAATGCCAATTTAATTCCAATTAATAAAATATAATTTATTAATTAAAAAATTACAAGACAGAAATTTAGGCAAAACCAACAATCGGAAGTACAGTGCCGATGCCCGGGATCGACACTGGGTGAACCAGTTACAGCCTCTATTGCACTGTAACCCCCTCGTTCACAAATTGGCCCTTTTCGGGGTCCCTATTTTATACAGTTTATTTGGCCGGTGGCAGAGGATTTCCCCACAGTTCTTTGTTTTCGGGGTGGTTTTTCAAATGCATCTTGGTCATCCAGCCTGCTGAATGGGGCTTCCCCGCGAAAGGATGAGTGTTAATTTCTTCCCTCGTTGTGTTGTATGAATGGGAGACGAATTTCTGAATGGAGAGGGTCTCCCTCATAGTATCTCTGGTGATGGCTGAGCATTTCACAGTTCTGCTGCCCCTGGAGGACTGATTTCGATCTTGATTTGCCTTTCATTTGGAGTCCCGATTCCCGGCAAGGCATTGTCCTTTTCTGAATAGTGGCCCCTGGGCGTTGCTCGTCCTGAGATTTAGTTGGTTTCCTGCTTGACCTGCTTGCATTTTATTTTACAGAACATATTTACATTCTATATACACCAAAAACAAGAATTAATATACCATATTTATTACATTCTAGAATAAGGATTCTGACTACTGAAAAAATAATTTAAACCCATAATCTCACTATCTTCACAAACCTGATGCCTTTTAAGCTTGAAAAATCTTTGTCCTTGTAGTTTAAAAATACAGGCAACAAACAAATTGCATGGAACTAATACAGTCAATAGAATAAATAAATTTAAAAAGGAAATAAATATATCCAGCTGGTATAAAACCCACAAACAAACACAATAAATAGTCAAATTGAGGAAATAAAGCACCTTTGACTACTTCTGTAATTCCATGTGCCATATCACCTTTTATTTATTATAAAAATAACATATAAATATGCAGCCCAGGGCAGCAGTGGCTCGGAGCACGCAGTAGCTCAGGGCAGCCGGCAGCAGCGGCCCCGCACTGCGGCGACAGGTGAGGGGTGACAACCATGCGTGGAGCAAGCAGCGAGCTCTCCTCTCCCCCCTCCGCTGCAGCGGTTCGGCAGCAGCTTGTAGCCACAGCAGTGGAGGCATGGCGGAGGCATGGCGGAGCGTGGACGGTGCAGGCTTTGTTTGGCACACATGGCAGAGCAATACGAGGTGACCCCAACCCATGGGTTTTCCCCGCGGCTTCTGTGAAGCTTCCCAGTTATTCAAACCCTCGGACTTCCCCAAATCCTTCCCTGTCCTCCCTTGAGGATGACTCTGGCCATGCTACCCCTGAGTGCCCGGTCACTCACAGTCCAGGCCCTACGGCAATCTGCGGCCAATTGCTCGGACCCTATGGGGGAACTGCTGTGAGTTGACCCACCTTCCAATATGGCAGTGGCCATGCCATTTGGAGCCCTCCTCCCCATGCCAGTCCTTCTTTTCCAGTCCCCCACTTCCCTGCCAGTCCCACCCCTTCCTTAAAGGCCACCCTCTGCAGGGGAGGGGGGGGAGGCAGTCCCCTTGGAATGAAGATGGAACTGAGATTTCCCACATTCCTTCCTCCAGTCTCTTCTCTGAGGGGAGAATCGCCAGTGAGCACCTCCCGTCAAGGGGCGTCCCTCTCTAAGAAGCCCCTCCCCTAAACAGAGAAGTTTCTTTCGGAAGAAGGTGAATGAAACTGCAGACTCAAACCCGGAGGTCACGTCTTGCTACCCCCCAAGACAACGGTACCCGAGTCAGCCTTTTTCTGGGACTTGTACAGATACCAAAGTTATAGTGCTAGTGTTTGTAATTCCTTCTGTGTATCAAATTTAATTTAGATTTGATTTGCTTTTAATTTTTGAAAAGACATTCCAGAAAGCTTTGATACTTCAAAGCTTTTGCAGAATATCTTTTCAAACCTTTGATATTACAAGCCCCAGTGTCCCTCACGAGAAATGAGCAGGCAGAGAACAATTCAGAACGTCTCAAATGTAAAAGAAAGAAAACACTGGGCAAACACTTGCCTACCTCTAAAAACCATAGTTTGCTATGCCTGCAAACAGAAAAAGCACAAAGAAAAAAGAAATAATAATAATAACAATAAATATATAGTCCCTTTTCCAAATTACATAATTGAAAATATAAGTAAATTGTAGTTGATATTGTTTTATTGAACTAAGCCATATCTAAACAAGTCCCTATCCATTTTCTATCTGTTCCCTACTCTGTGAACCTTTTAAGTTTATACTGGAGTTTATATATTATTTGCAAAAACAACTTAATAATATTCCTTTGTATTCATTTTATTCTGATTTTAGAAGCAGCTAACTCTTTATGCCCTGATTGTCATTCTCCTGCAAAGGGCCCAGCAGAAGGACACACATGGTTCCATCATAAAGAGTTGATTTTTCTTAAACATGCTTTGTCACACTTCAATTTAGTATAAGTGTATATTTAAGAGATTTATTAACAGGAATTCAATTAAATGTTCCAAATAATATATCTGTAAGATCTGAAGTGTTTTTTGCATTAGAAAAATTGTTTCAAGTCTCAAGTAGATCTAGAAGTCTCATTTAATATGAAGTACCTTGTCTTTATTATGCATAGAATAATTCAGTAACTTTGATCCTGTTATATTATTGATAAAGTATTTTAAAGTCTCACAGTTATGTTAATAAATCTCTTACATTCTAAATTTGTCATGCTATATTATGTAAACTGTGACTGCTTTTATGCCTTAAAAGATCTTAAAATAACTCATATGATTTAGTGTTGCAAAAAAGTATTCATTATTTTGCCTTGATAACATCTGCTGCTAAAGTGAAGTCCTTTTGATTCTCCTTAATAAGTATATGCCTGCTACATACATATGTCTTGAGTAGCAAGAAAAAGATCTCAAATGTCTTGTAAGTATAAATGAATTTTAGTTCCTGGTCTAAAGAACAGTCAAAGAAGTAAGAAGCATCCTTGTTTAGTCATGTTATTATATGCATCAAATCTGCCATACTGGTGTAGCACTAGAGCATCTTGATTTCCTCTGTTCTGTCAAGATTGCCCCTCAAGTTATTCCATGTTATAATCTGCTTACCTATGATTTAAAATACTAATTTAGTTTGGCATTTTCAGTGTTCATTCTAATATTTTAAGTGACTCTCCATCTGGCAATACTTAGAGTAATTTTGATTTTTGCTTTAGTAATAATACTTTCTTCCTTTTATGTTCAGAATTCAGCTTCTAAATCTGTTTTAATAATTTGATAAAGCTTTTATAATTAGCTTGTTCAATTTATTATAAAAATTTAAAAATGTTTTAAAATTAAGTATGATAAAATTAATATGTTTAACCCTTTAAGTAGTCTTTTCTGTAGAAGTAGAAAAGAACTAGATGCACGGAACAAGCTCTTTTCGAAGTACAGAAAGAAGATTGAAGCCTTTGTGATCTACTATCCTGATGTCATGAGTTGCTGAACAGAACTTTTCCAGAAAGACTGCTGATTGCCTCGAGTCATCAGAAGACTTCTCGTCAGAAAATAAACCAGTGTTTTATTGATTAAAGTGTTATTCTATTGTCAGCTTTAATAAGTAAATTGTGCTTTGCAAAAAAGAGGTTGCAGTACTCGAGAACAAATTGAAATATGGTCAAATTAATCCAAGAAATTTGAAAGTAAAAAAGAGATTCTTAAATTCAAGGTCTTAAGTTTGAGCCCTGATCCTAAGTAATTAGCTTGTAAAATTAAATCTTTGTGATTTTAATAATGTTCTTGAATGCTAGAAACCTCACCCTCTTTAAACATTGTTTCCTCAGTTCCTTATATTGAGTACTGCACTATATTTCCCTTTTTTATACAGGAAAGGGACAGATGTTGCGTCCTGCTTTTTAGGTCATATTTATCCATATTTTAATTTTATGGTTCATTCCAGCATTCCCTTGTTTTTCCCCAGTTTTTGGTCCAACCCAGGTGTTGCAATCCTTCCCTTGCCCAATTCGTTAGCATATACCCACGCTGTTTCCCCTAATTCCCCTCTCATGCTCTGCCACCATTGGGCAGTCACCCTGACCCCAACCCCTTCCACTTTTTGTGTGCATAAAAGCCCTCTCCACGTGGGCAAGAGCATCTTGGATCCACCATGCATTGAATAAACCACCTCTGTTCAACCCCCAAGACCCATGCTGCTGTTCCATCTCTCCCTGCGCTGAAAGCATCAATAACCAGGACTGCAGAGCCCATGGGGGTATGTCGCACCCCGTTCAGTGCCACTTCACCTAAAGCACCCCTGGAGTAGGGAGATACCCTGGGGGAATGCTTCAATGTAAGTCACTGTTAAACTGCTCGTATATAATTTTCTCCAGAAAGCAGGAAATATTAGCTCATTATTGTCCTGGGGTGACAGGACATTTTCATGCTTTGTATCCCAAATCGTGGGTTTCTGTTCCCATGTTCTCACTTTGTTTTGTCTATAGCTGAGCCCCTCCCCTGGCTGCTTTTTTTTGGCTTGCTGCTGCTAGCTTAGGCTCGCTTTGCTGGCTTTGCTCTGTTGCTTTCTGCTTTTTTGCTTGCTTTTTGCCATTTTTCTGCTTTTGTTTTTCCCCTTCTTTCCTTCCTCCCCTTCCCTGAAGACATCGGACCTGCTTCGGGCCCTGATTCGGGAACGTCAAGGGACCCCCCCCCGGAGTCTGCACCTGAGAGAAGCTTTGGCACCCTCCCCAGCAGAGACTGCTCACCCTCTCTTGGACTGGTGAAAACACTTGTTGTCATCTCGGACTGTTTTTCTTGTGTTGGGGAGTGGTTTTTTTGTTGTTTCTTAATAAACAAGTTTTTTCCACTTTTCCTCTGAGGAAATTCCTCCCGAACCCGGTGGTGGGGGAGGGAGTTGTGGGGATTTTCCCCTAATTTGTCCTAAACCAGGACAATTATCCCAATAGTTATTCCACATTAAATCTCATAATGAGTAACTCCGAATTTGACGCCTATATTACTTTGAAGAGTTTTTTTACATGCCTTACTGAGGAAAAATGTGTATATTTATCACTTCAAAATAAAAGTATTTGAGGTATATTTCACTAGAACTAGAAAAATATATAAAATTTGAAATGCTGGAAGCTTGCTGTAGTTGTTGCAGCACTGCTGCTCCTTTTCAGTGTTGGCACAGCATGGGCTGCAGCCTGGCCAAGCTGTACCACAAAATCAACCATTTCTTTTCAGATGTCTAGAAGCCAGGCTCTTTTTCAAGCTCCTCTTCCTTTCTGAACATCAGTTCACTGCTTTGTTTCTAAACAGGCATCCACCAGATTATACATTCAGATACACAGTCACAGATGGTTCAGAGACTAATCTGCAACTTACCATAAGAAAGTTGAGCTGATTTCATAATGAGCACAATGAAATGTAAGTACAACCCACACTGAGTGGATTAAGCAATGGCCAACTGACAGCCCTCAAAAGCATCTGTCAGTGAGGGAACTGTCACAGAACAAGGATTATTTTTCTCGTAGCAATATGCAGGTTATTCAAATTCAAAACAAATTCACTCCTTGTACTTTTTGTGAATATTTCGAAACTGAAACCTGCACCTGAAGAAGGTCTAAACTATAATTTAAATGTGAAATCTAAATTATGATACAAACCCCTAATCTTGCTAGGTTTTAAGAAAATCTCATCCTAGTGCTCTCCAAGCCACATTTTAACTTCAAAGTTTCGAAGATATGAAAGATCTACCCTTTTTCAGAAAGGACCTTTTCTAACCACTCTGATATCTATTTTTTTACTTCACCTGCACAAGCTCTAGAAGTCAGCACAGCTAAGACACATCACAGCAGCTATAAAAGGACACTCACAAAACTCACAGGTGGGTGGTATTTGCTGCCACCCACCTATGCAAAACTGATTAAAAATTGTTTAATGCTCATGCTAGAGTTTCTGAACATCACATGTAAAAGAAAAATTTAATTTAAACTTTAATGATTTGGCATAATAAATTCCTGAGAGATTTTTCTGATACAAGCCTATCTCAATTGTAGCTTGACTATTTTAGAGGTTTACTTTAAGTTACATGTTAGTAGTAGATAATTGGTTTTGTTTTTGATACCTGTGCAATTCTGTTTCACTTGCTGTCCTAACTGGAATTAAGCAAGTAGGACTTCTCATGCCATTTGGGGGTTTTTAGTTTGGTTTCAGTTGGTTTTTGGTTTTTGTTTTTGTTTTTGTTTTCATTTTCAAAAGCTTTTCTCACCTACATTGGAAAAAGGTTGCCAAGTAATACTCCTTAATTCCATGGTAGCAAAGTCTCAGGTATATCTAATTTGTTTTCAGAGAAAGTTTGCTCTACTTTTCTCCCTCATAAAGGACAAATCTAATTCTGGTCATATTTTGCTGTTCATTATACCCATGACCTTCAGATTATGGATGTTTGATTTCAATAATTAATATAATTACTACATAGGGTTTTTTTCCTTATGATTATACTGCAATTTTATCTGAAGTATCTGAATGTATGCCATTGCCAGAATACATTCTTCATAATGATATATTCTTTTCCAATAAACCTATACCCTCCCATTTTTTATTTTTGTGTCTGTTATCTCTCTTAAATAAGGAAAGGCTAACCAGTTATTGATATGTCTTTGTGTGTTTCGTAGGAAACGACAGATGTATATTATATAGTTTTTATTTTTATCACTAAAACTGTAGGTTTTTCATCCAGGATGCAATAGGGATTTCAAAAGTATGATTTACCATCTTTCATTAATCTAAGGATCATATGCACTTGTGATTTTCCTCAGATATTCTAAAAATGCAGTTAATAAATATTTTAAGTACAGTTTTTTCATGATGAATAAAATTAAATAAAGCTATCCCAAATGAGGCTTAGAAGCAGAAATTAAGGCAGTATTATTATTTACACCATCCAGAGAGGAAAAAAACCCCAAATATACAGGGAAGAAATCAGAGAAAAGAATTCATAGGATCTTAGAATCAAAGAATGGTTAGGGCTGGAAGGAACTTTGGAAGGGCAACATCATCTAGTTCCAGCTCCCCTACCATAGGCAGGGACACCTTCCACTAGATCAGGTTGCTCAGAGCCTCATCCAACCTGGCCTTGAACACTTTCAGGGATGGGGCATCCATAACTTCCCAGGGCAACTTGTTCTAGTGCCTCACAACACTGAGTAAAGAATTTCTTGTTAACAGCAAATCTAATCTAAACCTGCCCTCTTGAAGTTTAAAACTATTGTCCCTTGTACTGTCATTATCTGCTTGTGTAAAAACTCCCTCATCTTCTTTGATAAACCTCCTTTAGATACTGGGAGGTTACAATGAGGTCTCCTCGGAGCCTTCTCTTCTCATGGCTGAACAACCCCAACCCTCTGTTGCAGGAGAGAGTGGGAGCTTCAGATAAAATTTATTATAGAGATTCAATTTATTATTGAATCCGGAGGTGCAGAAAGGACTCCCTTGTAAACTTCTCAGAAATGAGGCAAATGACCCAGTCTTAACCTCAGACTGTCAATGGTTGAAGTCTAAGAAACTATAGATGTTTTATTGACCTTTGCACAACCTCGTCCTGCAGGATTAATGATAATGATGGCAAACCAGGCATATTTATATAAAAACTAATCATTTGTTAAGATAAATGACTAGACACAAATATCTTAATAAGAATTATTTACTAAACTTTATAAAACCTAAAAATACTAGTATAGTATAGTATAGTATAGTATAGTATAGTATAGTATAGTATAGTATAGTATAGTATAGTATTAGTATAGTATAGTACACTGCACTATATCAAAGCAATTATATTAAAGCAATGACATTAAAGCTAGTAAAAAGAAACAATAATTGAAGTAGAAATTGATGTGACTCATCCATACCACTGACCATGGGCAAAATCTCTTTCATTCAGCCTGTCTTCATAGGAGACTCCCAACTCTGATCACCTTTCCAGCCCTTCTCTGAACAGGTCAATGTCTTCCTGGTGTTGAGGACCCCAAATCTGGATGCAGTGCTCCAGGTGGGGTCACAAGAGGACAGAGCAGAGCAAAGAATCACCTCCCTTGACCTGGTGGCCACCCCTCTTTTGATGCAGCCCAGGATGCAACGGCCTTCTGGGCTGTGAGTGCACACTGTTGGCTCATGTTCAGCTTTTCATCCAGAACCCCCAACTCCTTTTCTGCAGAGCTGTTGTTGATGACATCTACTCCCAGTCACATCTCAGATTCCCTCAACCCAGGTGCCGCCTGTGGTAGATAGGGACAGGCGCTGCGGAAGATTTTGGGATGTAACGGAAAGCAGCAGGACCCTTCCCCCCTCATCCCCTGTGATATGCAATCACCCCTGTGGTATGTGACCCTCCCTAACTCCAGTAGTTTTCCACTCCTTTACTAACCCTAGTCAGACCCACCATCCCCTTGTGACATAGTGAAACCCCCTTGACTATTTAACTCCACGATGTAAGGTAATAAACGCCATTTTGACCATCCACCACATTGGTGTCAGTGTCAATGGACCGAGTGGCTTGGGCAAGGCCAGGCCGCCGTGCTGTCTCTTGATACCAGGTCGCCTGCCTTTTAGCAGAAGGCAACAGCCGCCTCTTGCACTTGGACTTGTTGAACTTCATGAGTCTCTCGTGGGCCCACTTTTCAAATTTGTCCAAGTCCCCCTGAATGGCATCCCATCCTTCTATTGTGTCAGCTGCTTCACTCAGTTTCATGTTATCTGCAAACTTGCTGAGGGTGCTCTCGATCCCACTGTCTGTGTCATTGACAGAGATGTTGAAGAGCACTAGGCCAAAGACAGATCCCTGAAGGACGCCTCTCATCACTGGCCTCTGCCTGGACATAGGTGAGGCTCACTGATTTTCCTGTCTCCCCCTTTAAAAAATGGGAGTGATGTTTACCTGAAAAGCATAATGTTTACTGAGCATTTCATAAATGTTTCCTTTATAGCTGTTCCATTCCTCCAATGAAAACAGCTGCACGCAGCTTGTAGTTGATGGGTTAATGATTGTAATGTCTGTCTTCAGATTCCATATAACTACAGAACAAAAATAACAGAAGTCCATAACAAGGGCAAGTCAGAAATAGCTCATAATTCACTATATTAAAAGCAGCACAGACAGCAATACTTTGAGCAAGTTCTTACTGTGTCCAGGATCTTGCAAGTAGGTCACAGTTTGATACAACGAAAGTAATCTCTGTTCTGTGCCTGAGGCTGGACTCTGTTGATTTAATGTCTTGTTCAAACTTGATGCTTACTATTTGGGAACTGGAAGCACAAGATGGGACCAGAGCTGAAAGACTTTTGGCATCTTCTACTAGTTTCTTCAGAATTCAGTGGAAAAATCTACTTTCTGATCAGATTGCTTCTAATTTGAAATGTCAACATTTGTAATTTCTTGCCAGGAATAACACTGATTAGCTTCAAAATTTTGACAGATATTGCTCAAGGTTTCTTAACTTGTAGTAAATTGAAGAGGAGACAAAGAGAGAGATAAAATAGATGGGGTTTTTGTACCTGGTTCAATATGTGGTGAGATTGTTTCATATTTCCCTCATACTTATGAGCAGCCAGTGCTTAGTTTTGGTGGCTGATCAGTGGTATTTATGCAAAAGAGCTCTACTGCATGTGATGTTGCCATTCTTGCTGGCAAAGTTTAGAAAGCAGTCTAATCTTGTAAATCACATTTGTCATTTTTAGAGGTAGGATTATTCTGACCATAGGTCAGACTTGCAATTTTTGTCCAAACTTTAGTTCTCTTTTGGCCTTTTTTTTGGGAATAGGATGTCTCTAGCCACTACCAACAGTGAACTACAGATGACTCTATAATTTCTAAATCACAGGTTATTTCAGTGATGCATTTGGAAACATGCATCTATGACAGCCAGGCTAAGGATAGAGATGAGAGGCTCAACTTCAGAGCAGGGAGTCACAAAGCTCTGAAATATTGTCTGCAACACTCTCAATATCAAGGCCTACCCTTTAATCACATAAGCTGTGAATATGGCTCTCCAAGCTCTACTTCAGGGAAGTACAGTCAAGGAATGGTGCATACTTGTCGGACTGAAATATTTCTGCCAAGCTTTTTTTGTTTGTTTGCTTCACAACAGCATCTAAGAAAAAGGAGTTAGGGTTGCATTTCACAGAGGATGATGAATAAACACAGATGACCCATGTGTGCAATGTCTAAACTCCAGTTACAATAAATACCTGCTCAGCACATCACTAGTGAATAAACCCTCAGTATTTACTTCAGGGTTAATTGAGCTGTTCTCTTGGCTCTCTTGCCTAGGTCTCTTTCTCACACCATGGGAGGGTAGACACTTGGAAACAGATAGCTAAACTCAGATGTTTTAATCCTCTCCCTCCCAGAGTAAGCTCATGAAACAGAGGGGAAACAGCTATAAAGAAACATCCATGGTACAAAACTACCACAAGCCAGTTGGATGTGTCTGAGACAAGCTGTGTCAACAGCAATAAAACTGCAGCCCCCATTGCTGCCCAGTCAGCAGGCCTCATTCATAGCCTAACCTCAAAGGGACTGACTCTGAGGAAGCAGTTTTGTTTTCCTTCCTCTGTTCCACTGAGACTGCCAAACCCAGCCCAGCTGCAAAGATGCCTTTATGACTCAGACAATTTTCATCAAAAAGGAACCAGATTTATTATGCTCGTTTGGTTATTGCTACCACAAAAAACTGAAGAAACAATGAATCACATCCAGGCCTGGCATAAGAACAGACTGCCCCAAAATAACTACTTCCTTTTGCAACTCAGTATGCATCCATTCATCAGTAGGCTTTGTCTGGTAGCCAGTTTGGAGCTCATGGGCTAAACCAGGTTACAGGCCAAACCAATTTTAATCATTTATTTTTTTTTCAAATCAGTTGTTGTGAGACAATATTGTTATAAATGCTCAGCCTATTTTCACATTAATAAAATAATTTTTATTAATTTAAGAAAATATAGAACAAAAATTTAAACATACCAGCAATCAAAAGGACAATGTCGATAGACCCAGGATCGGCATCGGGTGAACGCCTGTCACAGCCTCACTCTGTTCATGAATTCCGCCCGCTTCAAGTCCCCTTATATATTCTTTATTTTGCCTAAGGCTGAACAGCCGTTTCATAAAGCAATTTCAGTTTTTTTACTCAGTCTCCCTCCCCGCTGAATAGGTTCTTTGGAGGAGAGATGAATACTAATTTCAGGGTTTAGGGTGGATGAATACAGGTGTGTCTTCCTTGGATGTGTTGGCTGAGATTCGTGTAAACATTCAATGACTGAACCTTCAGTAGTCCTTGTCGCCAGAAAAGAGATGGCTCCTTCCTTAATGGCGGTACTTAACTTAAAATCATTCCCTCCACCCAGCTACACATTTGTCAATTTCTGAAAAGCAACCTTTACAAGCCTGGGCCTGTCCATTTCTAGGGCAAAACCCCTGCTTATAAGTTAACTGTATTTTATACTTATTTTCTTACCAAAATATAATCTAAAAACATGAATTATCCCTGGTCATCTATAACAATATGAAGTAATTTACTAAAGTCTCAGTGTTCTACAAATACTCCATGTTATGAACAAATTTCCCCGTTGGGAGGGGCTGGGCTATCCCTGTCCTAGCCCCATAGGCGAGACAGTTGCTCCATCCCCCCAGAGGAAAACACAGAGCACCCATTAGCATATTAAAAGAGCTCTGAGCTCAGAATGTAACCCCACCCTCCTCCCAATTTGTGCCATCTCCCTGCCTTTTAGAAAAATGGGGTTTTTTCCTTTTTGCAGAGAACCCCATAGCTGGGGTGAGGCTGCTGTCCCTCAAAAGCAGCTGGTCCCCTCCCAGCTAGAGGTAACCCCCACACCCCAGCAAGTTTGAAGACGGAGGGAAGCTGCCCCGAAGGGAAAGGCGGCATTCTCCTACCTCATTAAAATGTGAAAAGGAGAGGATCCTGTCTGGATTGCCCTGTCATTGTTCGCTGTAACTACCTTTTTTAAGCAGGAATACCTCGGCTTCGGCCAGGACAAATGCATATGCATTTGTATATGCAAATAAAACCGCCCCTGTGAATCCTGGGAGGGTTTTTAGAGAAACTGCACCCCAAGACAAGAAGCTAGATGTGTCAGAGGAGAATTAGAGGGTGCCCTGGCAGAGCAAGAAGTGGACGCACCCCCTGGCCTGGTTTGAAGATTCACCATGACCTATGAGGAGTTTGGATGGAATGGGAACCAGCTAGCTGAGGTGACTGAGCCAGAGAAAGGGAAACTCTCGAAGGTTTTCCGTGAGGGTAAAGAGCTGACTCTGCACTCCAGTGGCAGACACCCCCCCCCCCCCCCGCCACTGCTCTGCCTTCTGATGGTTGACCAGAGAGAACTCCTAGCTGTTCCTATGGGAACAAGGACTGTGGCATCTACTGTTTGCAGTGGAATGACGAACTGGGACAGCACCTGCTCTTTTGGATGGCTGCAGCAGTGTGGAAAACTCCAATCTGACTCTGCAATCCTGCTGATGACTCTAATAATGAACTGATCACTTTAATAAAGGCATATGCCCTGTTCTTTTCACTCCAGTTATACTCCGGTCAGTAATCCTACGTTATTAAAGTCATAATAGAAAAGAAAAACAAACAAAATCAGATTGCCTAGAAAGCATCTTTTTAAAACCAAATGCTAACTGCTAACTCAGAGGTCAAGTTTTATTTTTAATAATTTTCTATTCTTTGAAACTGAGAAGAATGAAGACCTATAAAATATATCTATGAGCATTCTTTCTTGTCTGTATAAGGAGAAATAACTTTCTTGCTTTTGTGTATGTGCGCATGTAATGAGAGTGTTCTGTGAATTTCCAAAAAGAAGTTCCATTCGTTCAGTAATCTCTCCCCTGTTTCTATAAAACCTGGAAATAAACATTCTCTGGGAATATTAGATTAATTAGAATGAGATCAAAATAAGGTAAAAAATGAGATGTTTATTCTCTGACTTCACAGTGTTCATACATATTTATCCCTTATTTTTTTCAGAAACTACAGCTTTTTAGCCAATCCATCTTTTCTGCTTGAATCTAAAATTATTGTTTCTTCTCACCCAAAAGCATTTGGCAGTAACCGCTGCTGCCAGTCTTGGTGTCCTTGATTTCTCTAAGACCTAGCACCCTTAGATGTATCTAAATATACATGTGTTTGGTCAGATATATCACTGTTTCAAGTTACAAACAGGTGCTAGAAGCAAGACTAGATTTTTTTTGTCTTTCCCTTCATTACTGAATCATCCTTTTCTGATTTGCCTTCTATATTTACAAAACTTTTATGTTGACATTGCTCTGCCTCTCTAAAACACACCAGTTCATTGTTGGCATAAGCATGTATTCCCCTGCAATTTCATACATTAAGCTGACATTCACACTACCTTGGAGACCAGCAAAACCACCACAGATCTATGCCTTGATCCTCCTTTGGTCAAGGATACAGACTGCACTCATCAATCCAGCAGTTGAATTACAGGATGATTGGGTAGGCAAGGCATTGGTAGCCCTTGCACTTTTTCTGTTAGGGCAGACAGGCTCTTTGCAGGTACTTCGTGAAGGTCAAGGGGTAGTAAGAAAAGTCTTCTCTGTGGTTGGAAAAACTTTCCACAGATTAAATTCTACAGATTAAAGGAAAGCAACTCTGGGCGGTAATAATACTGCCAGTAATTACTGGCAAAAGACAGCTTCCTGCCTCCTTTTAACACAAGAATGTTAAATTTATGTTTTGGACAAGTACCATTTTAGTAACTAATAAAATAAAAAAATAAATAACAAAAAAAGACAAACAGCTAAATTCTCCCCAGTTTTAATTTGCATCTCTCTGGCCAGAAATGGTTCAAGAACGAATTCAGCAATGAAATCAGAGTTTTAAAAATGTTATAATGGTTTATGTGCTGAACTTCACCTTCCTTTGCCTTCACAGAACTCATAGAGGTGTCTGATAGATCCAGATCCAGATGCAGAGAGTGGATTAAGAGCAATGATCTGGAGCTGGCTAGTAGCAAAATGAGCATAGGGGAAGACTCATAAAAATCCCTGCCTTTTTTTTTTTTTTCAGTATCTACATGGCTAAGGATCCATTAACTCTGTCTAGAAGCAGGTTTTCAAGTGTCTGGAGGGAAAAACACTTAGTTCTACATATCTAGTTTGATTATATGAATATCATGCCCTGTCCATATACTCAAATAGCAGCATGGTACCATTTACTGCACATATATCAATGAATAAATACAAAACTACAGCTATATGTTAAATACAAGTTCTTAAATAGAGCTGATGTTTCCTGGAAAATAATAAAATAATCAGAACAGTGCACCATAATACTAGCCTTGGCAATGATTAGGCTTTCAACCATGTCTTTCTTTCAGATTATATGCTGAAGGATTCTAATATTTCTATTTATCTTGGGCAGTTTTTTCATGTTTCTGAATATGCAAGCTGGAAAAATCAGGCTTTTAATAGTGTGGAAGCCCAGAGTTACATACAGCAGCCATTAACAGTGTACTTTTTTGTTGCCACAGATCTCAATCATCCCTTTGTGGAACATGGATTGTGTCCATGTTATTTATTCCACACATATAACTGTCACACCAAGGATAAATGTATTTCATGACTCAGTAATGATTAAATGCAGTCCCCCAAATCTGAAGATTAAAAATGCACATTTCATTAATTTTTAAATAAGTTGATATTTTGGAAATGGTTGTGCTACACAGCATTGCAGACATAGTGGATGAATGTCAAATATTAGATGAGATAAAAAGAATCTATGTAATTTAAATTCTATTGATAACTGAGTTATGTTAAGAACAAATCCATGCACAATAATCACCTTGCATTCATCTATTAGTCTATCCATGGATCTGTGTGGCACTCAGACTGCCTTTGATTTTTCTGCACAGAACATTTTTCATTCATGAAATAGTACAATCTTATTAAAAATTGATTCAGAAACATGTTTAAAAATTAAACATATTTATGAATTAGGGTTGCAGTGATAGAGATCTTAGAGAATAAGTTTTGCTAAGCTGGAAAAAATGAATGTGAAGATCTCTGCTTCTACCTGTTCAGCTGTAAATATTTCTGGTGACACTATCAGCAGATTAGCAGATTTCTTGAACTGAATCAATTATTACTTTGCTCTTGTTCCTGCTGTGTTTACCACAAACCACCTGTGCAGCAAAAAAATTACTTTTTTTCACTTTATCCTCAAGACTTTGAGATTAGCTGGTATTCTAAAAGTTATTTCTTTGGTAGTTGCATAAATAGGTAAGTTAAAAAAAGAAAAAAATAAATCAAAAAACCCCAAACTTTGTTTCTTCTCCCAACGGACATTTACCTTTTCTCCATCAGAAACCAGAAGGCTGAACAGAAGCCAGAACAATGTCAAACTAACCTGAGAAATGTCCAGCTCTTTGTCATCCTGTGAACAGATTATTTTCAAGTTTAGTTTGATTTGGTAAGAATGGCCCACAACAACAGAAACTCTGGCTTGTGTCAAGTTATGTCATTTACAATTAGCTTGACATGAGCTGCCTAGACAAAACCAAGCTTTGTGTTTGAATTTTTATTACCCAAGATGTAGGACTTGACTTAAGGTGGCTTGCACAGAGCACCAAGTAGAATAAAAAAGGTACAGATTTTTATTAGCTGCAACCAATGCCAAAATTTTAAATTATCACTGAGATATATAAATTTAACTGAGATGTGTACATAACACGATAACTTCAGGAATATGGCTCATATGTGAATTTTAGGATTGTTTACATCAGCAGCATAACACAAAGGAGTGAGGAGCAAGAGCTGATATCTTCATGATGATCATACCAAATAAATGGTTCTTTGTAAGGAAATAACATAAAGGCCTTTCCAAACTGGAGATTTAGGGCTGAATTTGGTCATTCTGTGTATATTAAGATTTACAATAACTTTATACTATATTTATACTTTACATTACATTAATTATGTTAACTCACAAGATTAATTCTATGGTCTACATGTTCTTAATATGTTCAAAAGTATTCAAGCAAAATTATTATAAATATGGATGATAATCATGTAAATGCAGATTTGTGAGATTTTTGTTGCTTTCTGTGTCAGGTTAGAATACAGGAAGAATTATCTAATGGGGATTTTTTTTAAGTAATTTTGACACCAATCCCATCCAAAAGTTGTGAGGTTAAAGATGATTTGGGAAGGGTGGGAAAATGAGAACAAAACTGTCATAACAGTCTTATACTGTAATACTCAATTTAGAACTATCTGAAAGAACAAATAATGTCTCATGAGATACAAGAATAAAATTCCAATTTTAATTCCTTATAAGAAAGTTGAGAAAGAGACACATGGTGTCTTCCCTCTGGGCAACATATTGTAGTGATTAGAACAAAATCTTTTCTGGTTTAATCAAGGTTTTTTCTCTAAAATGTGTAACAGTTCTTAATGAAGGGTGGACCTTACACCACTGTGGTACATACTATCTTATTTTAACCATAACATAATTTGAAATGCTCTTGTGTTTCCAAATGAGAAATACCAAAACCTGAGGTTTTTCTCCCCAGTGTCTTCCTAGAACTGTCTTTTATTTTTCTCCCCTAAGCTACAGAAAGTCCTGAGCATCATGATCTCAGGTGACACCGTGCCAAATCCTTTCCCAAAGTATCTGAGGTGACATGACAGTACATTACACAGTGAAGTAGAAAATACCACTATTGTGACCTGATGAAACCTAAAAAGAATGCTTTAGCTTTTATATCATAGATTATTCTGACTTTTAGCTAGATAAAAGTAGAATACTTTGATCCAGCATTTTCATTTGCTGTTATCCAGAGAATAATAGGATGACAAAATTACCCCCTAGAATTTTTGCATAAGCCCAACAGACAAAGATATAAAAATATACTCTGTGGGGATTTTGATATACAAGACATCTATAAAAGGATTCAAATGCATTGTAAAATAGAAGCATTTATATTTCAATTTTTGCATAAATTGATTGTACCTAGGAAAAAAGCAACTTTGTTTTAAATCAAAAAAGCTACATTTTAATCTAATGTGAACCTTTTTCAAAACCAACTCATATTAGTTGAAGGTTGAGCCCTTCAGACATTATCCACCTCAGTACAACTCACAGGCTTTAATGGGATCATTTAAATATGATGACTATTTCAAGGTGAACAGAGGTGAAAGGAACAGGTATCAGATATATGCAATAAAGTGGACACAAACAGAACAAATACTGTAGAATAATTTTGTTTTCCTAATATAAAACATGTTTATATTATCTGAAAATTTTGATTTTATCAATGCAGTTGAACCAGGAAATATATTTAGAACCCTCTATTTCTGACCTCATTCACACTGATTTCACACAAATGTGATTTCATATACTTTAATTGTATTATTTTTGTTTTTCCTCTCTCCAGACAGTCAGATCTAAACCCTTATTATCCCTTCAACTAAATTACTCATTATTTTAACAGCTTCCTGCAGTCAAAGTTTCTCAGCATGTATCACATTTGTTACATCTCCCTGGGGAAATGGTTTCTTCTCCCTCAGGGACCCCTGGAACCCCTGTCATGTAGTCTGACCCTTCCTTCCCCTTCTGACCCCATTGGCTGTGTGCCAGCTTGCCCCTCCCTCAGAAATCCTGAGAAAAGGCCCTGTCTCCCTGAGATCACCCTCTCTCTCTCCTGGGACACCAACCTGGAATAAAGATCTCTGCAGCAAAAAAAGGGTGAGAGCCTCTTTTGAATCCTTTTCCTGTCTCTCTTGATATAATCCTCCTAGGCCTGAGAAGGACTGAGCTAGCTTAGACCCTTGAGGGGAATAAGGAGGGTTATTTATCAATTGGCCCCCAACCTGGGTTTAAATATAGAAACCCATGCGGAGCTGGAGACCTTTCAGGGTCTTAGAAGCTTTTTGGGAAGTTCAATTACCCTAGCCACTTTGGCCACATTTTGTTGCTATAGGTGGGTAGGGATAAGCTCGTAGCTTGTGATTTTGCCCAGTCACGAGTGAGCTAAAGACAGGACCTTCAGTTGCTCCTGACTCAGCATATGCTACCACGGACCAGGTAAAGACCTCCGTTTGAATGGTACCGCAAACTGGGAGGGCGTAATTTTACCTTTGCAAGTAGCAGCGGGTGACTTTAGGACCCAGCGGCTAGGAATTTTTTTTTTTCTTTCGTTTCCGATTGCCGCGGCCCGCCGGCCCGTGGAGCGGCTCCGCATAGGAAGCCCTGCTTTTCGGGGAAACCCCGGCCCGGGCACGTATCCCATCGGCCAAGAAAGGCTGCGGGGACCCCCCCGGTGCCACCGGGGCTGGAGAAACGGCGCGAATATGCGACCGCAGCCCCCGAGTTTTCCCCGCCTGTTCTCTCTGGTTATAGGAGACACAGGAGTCACATACAGCTGACTGAAGCAACTGGAGGCTGGATTTGAGCAAATAGCTTTCAGTAATATTGAATCATGGGCATACAGCTATCTGCTCCTCAAAAGAGTGTATTAAAACAACTCCAGGACCTTTTAATTAACGTTAAAATTTCCAAAAGGCTGCAAAAAAAATTTGTTCGCTGGTTAGAACATGAATTTACTGAAGCTGAATTGTTACAGATGGATACTGTTTCTTTTTGGGACCACGTGGGTACTGAGATCACAGATAAAGTCCAAAATAATGATCACGCCGCTTCTGTATTTATTCCCATATTTTTACAAGCTCGTAAACATCTTCTAGAATTAAGCAAACCTACCCAGGAGAAAAAACTTCCCCCAAGTCCTCCTCTCTCTGATCCACCTTTATATCCGGGTTTACCTTTGTCCCGGGATCCTTCCAACAGAGACAGTTTCTCTCCGACTGATCTTGGTGGGAGGGAAGCGGCGGCCCGGGGCTCCTGCCAGGCTGCAGAGCCCCTGAGGGTCCCTCTCCACGTGGCAGATAACAATGGCGGCTGCCATGTGCTCCGAGCTTCCTCCCACAACCCCTTCTCCCCCCTACCCCCTCCCTCTGCCCCCGCCCCCGCCCCTGCCCTCTATCCCTGTGCCAACCCCTGCTGGCCTCCGGCAGCCCCACCCCACCCCTCCTCCCCCTGCCTCCCTCCCGGCTGCTGCGGCAGCACGGAGGGGGCCGGCCCCCCCTCCCCGCACAGCCACGGCGGGGGTTATGATTGCCACACGGCAGGGGGAGGGGGACAGCCTGGGTGGCCCAGCCAGCACGGAGAGAGCATGCCCCCCCTCCCCAACCCCCAAGGGACTGCAAACGCTGTAACTTCAGTGTCCCCAGGCACAGGGATACCGGCAGCAGTTCCCAGTCCCTTGGCAAATGCAGATGAACACATTTTCTCTGTTGCTCCTGTTACATATGTAGGTAGAAGGCAAGGTTCTAGGCAATACCAGCCACTCTCCTACCAAGACAAGAAAGAGCTGTGCAAGGTACAGCGTGAGTTTGGGAGGGACACTCCCATCTTGAAAGGGATGTTTAGAGCCACATTTGATTCTAATGAAATGGTTCCTAGTGATATTAAAGACTTATTCAGATGTCTGTTATCTCCCTCAGAGTATGATCTGTGGGACAATATGTGGAAAAGAGCTTTAAGAACAATTTTACAGGAGATTCAGCAAAACCCTAACATGGCTAAGGACACTGAGAATAATGATATTACATTTGAACATCTGTGTGGTGAAGATGCCTGGGCTTGCCCCGAAAAACAAACCCGAGTGTTATCCAAACCAATATTACTTAAGATTAGCACTGTAGCAGAGAAAATGTTTTATCAGCTACCATCAAGGGAAGGGAAAGGAAGTTATGTTAATGTTAAACAATTTGCTACGGAGAATTTCTTACAGTTTGTTGATCGTCTGAGGACACAGGTGGAACACCAAGTACCAGATCCCGTGGTGCAGGCAGAGCTGATCAAAGAGATGGCTCAAAGAAATGCTAATGAGACCTGTCGTAGAATTATTCTCAGTCTCCCCTTAGACCCTCCACCTACTCTGTCCCAGATGATAGAAGCTTGTTCCAGACGGGCAGAAATGTTCTGCACATCTGAAAGACATCCTGGACCAACACACCCACAGCATACAGCCCCTGCAGGACCACACCCAAGCAGGCAACCGATGCCACCAGACCAGCTGCAGCGCATCATCTGCCTCCGCTGCAGGAAACCAGGACACTTCGCCAGATCCTGCCCTCAGACCCAGAAGCAGAAGAAATCCCACAAACAAAAAAACTGAATTTACAGCGCGTGCCCGCTGTTGACACTACAAAGCGCAAAGATATAAATATAGCGGGACTCACATTGGCAAAAGCTTCTCTCTTAAAGAAAAAGGGGGGGGAGGGCAGGTCACGGGGTGTGGGGGTGCAGAAAAATGTAAATGCTAAATGCTCAACTAACAAAGTTTGGCAACCACTTGGCCGTTTTAGACTTGTAACTACCAAAAGTTTCCATTTCAGATCTACTGAGTGGATGGTTATAACAGTTGACCTGTCTAACATCTCACAGGACCTGACGGTTTACCACATGGGATTGGACAGTGAGTATTTTGTTATTGGGGACATGGCACACACACCCTTGGAAATTGAGATAGCTCCCATGACCATAAAGGGAAAAATAATAGGCCTCATGTTGTTGGCTCGTTGTATGCACCCACCCTTTTATCTGGTAGCGGGGCAAATTCTTGCCCAAGCCATTCCGGTCCCAGCAGAGATCACAGCAGACGGTAAATCACCAGAGGTCTACTGGACAGAGGTGGTGGGGGAACCTAAACCCTCTACGGCGTGCAACATTACGTATGGGTCGGAGCGCCTCCTAGTGGTAGGAGTCCTTGACACGGGCGCGGACATCACTATTCTGCCACAAAGCATGTGGCCTTCGAACTGGGAATTACAGCCGGTGGCAGGCAAACTTCAGGGCATAGGAGGAATAACATTGGCAAGGATTTCGAAAAACGTGGTGCAAATTGAGGGACCTGATGGAAAGGTGGCGAATGTCCGTCCTTTCGTAGCAGATTATAAGGCCCCACTGTGGGGGAGGGACACCATGTCTCAGTGGGGAGTCCAATTGGTCATTCCTAAAACACCCCAGGATTTTTGCAAGTAGCCACTGTGGAGCGCCCTACCCAGAAGTTAAAGTGGTTGGAAAACACCCCCAGATGGGTAGCACAGTGGCCTTTGAGCAAAGAAAAGCTCAAGGCGCTGGAAAAACTCGTGGAAGAGCAACTGGCTCAGGGACTTATTGTGGAGACAACAAGCCCCTGGAATTTCCCGATCTTTGTAATAAAGAAACCGGGGAAGGACAAGTGGAGGTTGCTTCATGATCTACGAGAAATTAATAAAATAGTAGAAGACATGGGACCCCTCCAACCAGGAATGCCCACTCCAACAATGCTCCCCCGAGATTGGAAATTGTCTGTCTTAGACATCAAGGACTGTTTTTTCCAAATTCCATTGCACCCTGAAGATGCCCCAAGGTTTGCCTTCTCAGTTCCCACTGTCAATAGACAGGCCCCAATGAAGCGTTATCACTGGAGGGTCCTTCCCCAGGGTCTCAAATCGAGTCCTTTCATATGCCAACAATATGTAGCCTCATTACTGTCTCCAATACGCGCACAGAGAAAAGAAGCCATCATCCTTCACTACATGGATGATGTGCTAGTGTGTGGCCCCAATGACTCTATACTCCAACACACGCTTGACCTAGTGGTTAAAGTTTTAACCTCTGCTGGATTTCAATTACAGGAGGACAAGGTTCAAAGGATGCCACCTTGGAAATACCTGGGCGTGCAAATCAGTGCAAGGACTGTTGTTCCACAGAGCTTAGAAATTGGTTGCAATCCAAAAACTCTAGCAGATCTCCACTCCCTGTGTGGGTCTTTGAATTGGGTAAGACCCTGGCTAGGCCTCACAAATCAAGATCTAGAACCCCTCTTCAATTTATTGAAGGGGGAGAAGGAGCTGATGTCTCCTAGGGAGCTGACCCCAGAGGCGAAGACAGCAATCAAAAAGGTACAAAAAGCCTTGTCAGAGAGACAGGCTCACCAGTGTGAGCCAAAGGTGCCTTTCCAGTTCATTGTTCTAGGAAAACTGCCACACCTGCATGGTTTGATCTTTCAATGGATCAAGGAAGAGAGAGATTCACTCTTGATAATAGAGTGGGTTTTCCTCTCCCACCAAAGATCCAAGACCATCACAGAGCCACAGGAGCTGATAGCGCAGCTGATTCGGAAGGCCAGGGTAAGATTGTGTGAATTGGCAGGTTGTGACTTTGCATGCATTCACCTCCCGGTCAGACTTTCGGAGGAGGGAAAAAACTCTCCTGAGAGATTGACCAAAGAGATGTTTGAGCATTTGCTGCACAGCAATGCCAGTCTCCAATTATCTCTGGACAGCTACAGGGGACAAATATCAGTCCATGCCCCGTCCCACAAGTTGTTCAATGAGGAATTCCACCTCATTCCTCATGAGAAAAGGAGTCGGAGACCACTCAAAGCTCTCACAGTCTTCACAGACGCATCGGGGGCTTCCAACAAGTCGGTGATGACTTGGAGGAACCCACAGACTCAGCATTGGGAAGCTGATGTTGAGTTTTTGGAGGGATCCCCCCAAGTGGCTGAACTGGCCGCAGTGGTAAGAGCTTTTGAGAAGTTCTCAGAACCAATCAATTTGGTAACTGACTCTGCCTATGTGGCGGGAGTAGTGTCCAGAGCGGAGTAGGCTGTGCTCAAAGAAATAGAGAATGAACATCTCTTCAGGTTGCTTTCAAAGCTAATCTATTTGGTTTCTCATCGACAGCACCCGTTTTATGTGATGCATGTGAGGTCACACACTGATTTGCCAGGTGAGATCGCAGAGGGGAATCGCCAGGCAGACTCCCTTGCTGCACCAGTCGAAAAGGCACATCTCCCTGATGTCTTCCAGCAGGCAAAACTGAGTCACCAACATTACCATCAAAATGTGCCAGCCCTGATCCGACAATTCCAGCTAACACGGAGCCAGGCTCGAGCCATTGTAGGTACCTGTCCGAACTGCCAGCTCCAGGTCATGCCATCGATGGGCATGGGGGTTAACCCCAGGGGCCTGGGCAGCTGTGAGGTATGGCAAACAGACATCACACACATTCCTAGTTTTGGTCGCCTCAAATATGTTCATGTGAGCATTGACACATATTCAGGTGCAGTGTATGCCTCTGCCCACGCAGGAGAAAAATCCATACATGCCAAGCAGCACCTAGTGCAAGCCTTTGCAGTGTTGGGAATTCCAAAAACAATCAAAACTGATAACGGCCCAGCATATGTGTCCAAGGAGTTCCTAGAATTTGTCCAGCAGTGGGGAGTGGAGCATAAAACTGGCATCCCTCACTCCCCCACAGGTCAAGCTGTGATCGAGCGTGCACACCAGACGCTCAAACAGGTTCTGGCTAGGCAGAACTCCTCGGCTTCATGGATGATACCACAGCAGAAGCTCTGCAAAGCCATGTTCACCATCAATTTTCTGAACTGTTCATTTGAAAACATGAGTCCACCTGTGGTACGTCATTTTAATAGTGGTAATCAGTTTAAATTGTCTCAGCGTCCACCGGTTTTGATTAGGGATCCTGAAACTTGGGAAACCAGAGGTCCCTATGAGCTGGTGACCTGGGGTCGTGGCTATGCATGTGTGGCTACTCCCTCAGGCCCTCGGTGGATTCCCCAGAAATGGGTGAAATCTTTTGTCCCCAAAAATCCAGCTCCAGCAGAAGGGGATGAGAAGCAAGTGACTGATGCTTCAAAGAGAAGACACCGCTGGATGGAAGAGAAAGAACCTCCCTAGAGGTGGATTCCTTCTGGCAGAAACAGGAACCTTTTTAACATATTTTAAAAATGTTTATTTTTCCCTTCTAGAGAAAACCTACCTCCCACTCAACCCTATGATGAACCCCATCCAAGTTGTCATCCTGCTAATGCTGAACAGTCTGGCAGCTGCATGGATCATCCCTCAACCACGTCAGAACGTCTGGGTAACCCTGGCACAGACATTTCAGCAGGAAAACATATGTTTGTCCACTGCAGCAGCTAAGAACCCTATGTCTACCTGTCTGGTAGGAATTCCTTTGCAGGCTGGAGAATTTCCAGCAGGCTTGGACAAATACAAGTCCAACGAAATTCCAGAGGCACACACCCCACAACCACACAAAGATCATCAAAAGCAAGGTGTGTTCGCCATGAACCCCTTAGCGGAATGGGTGCAGGGTTTGCCCAGGGTAGCTCATGAACCCCAGGAGTTAGAACTATTGGGTTCCTCCCCTGCCACATACTGCATCCAGTTCTCTATCATCCCAAAACCCCCTAACACTGACGAGTACCACCTTATAAGGCAGTTCCGGGGAGAATTTACTGCAAAGAGGTGGTGTCATAATATAAGCCACATTGCACCAGACAACCCATCTCACTCCAAACCCAGAAGCCTCCCTAGAGGATTGTTCTTGGTTTGTGGGGATCGGGCATGGGCAGGAATTCCATCCCGGCTTTTCGGAGGGCCATGTACCATAGGGCGATTGTCCGTGTTGACACCCAACCAAACTTTAATTCGTGAATGGACACACAAAAACAAATCGGCTGACAAAATTCAAAAAAGGAGTGCTGACAATTGGGACCCAAATTGTAATTCAGACATTTTTCATTGGGCAAAGTCAAAAAGAGTTGCTGTATCCCTGTTTCTTCCGTGGGTAGCAGCAGCCAAAGCTCTAGGTGAATTGGGCCACCTAGAGTGCTGGGTGGTCAAGCAAGCTAATTTAACATCCATCGCCATCAGCTCCCTCCTAGAAGACGAGGAGATTACCAGACAGGCCACGATCCAGAACTGCGCTGCTATCGATTATCTTTTGCTATTGCATGGACATGAATGCCAGGAATTTGAAGGACTCTGTTGCATGAATCTGTCCTCAAAGGCTCCAAACATCCATGCTGCCCTCCGAAGCATGAACAACATGATCGGACAAGTGAAGCAAGAATCAGAAGATTGGATCAAGGAACTGTTCAAGGGCTAGGGATTCACTGGGTGGTGGACTTCTGTAGTCAAAACAATTTTGTTACTTTTTGTTATCCTTTTCCTTGTAACCATAGCATTCGGGATCCTACGCTGTTTGATTTTCAAGGCTATTAATGGCCTCATATCTTCTGCCTCAGAAGTCAACCATATAGAGTTGGCAAATCTAAAGCGATCTGATTTCCCTACCAACCATAAGTGGTGGGAAAACCCACACTCTGTGTCAAACAGAATTTGAGAATTTCTCTCTGTATCTTTTTAAACAAAAAAAGGAGGAGATGTTACATCTCCCTGGGGAAATGGTTTCTTCTCCCTCAGGGACCCCTGGAACCCCTGTCATGTAGTCTGACCCTTCCTTCCCCTTCTGACCCCATTGGCTGTGTGCCAGCTTGCCCCTCCCTCAGAAATCCTGAGAAAAGGCCCTGTCTCCCTGAGATCACCCTCTCTCTCTCCTGGGACACCAACCTGGAATAAAGATCTCTGCAGCAAAAAAAGGGTGAGAGCCTCTTTTGAATCCTTTTCCTGTCTCTCTTGATATAATCCTCCTAGGCCTGAGAAGGACTGAGCTAGCTTAGACCCTTGAGGGGAATAAGGAGGGTTATTTATCACACATTTCTATTTCTTAAGATAGAAATGTAAAGCAGCTGGAGGTCTGCCTGATTTAAAGTCCAGATTTGCTTAGAGGAAGCAAAGATGATTTTACGTTTCTCTGTTCACTGATGACATGTGGTCTTTTAGCTACTTCAACTATATTTAGAAAGACTTATCAGGCAGCATTGCTGAGAAAAGAAACACAAACTAAGGCCAAGTCTCAAACAAGGTAATCAAAGTTGCTCATGTCCTGCTGAGGAACTTCAACCACTCTGACATCTGCTGGGAAAGTAGCAGAGAGAGCAGTAGGCAATTCAGGACTCTCCTGGAATGCATGGAGGATAACTCCTTGAGCCAGCCAACAGAGAGCTCTGCTAGAGGTAATTCAGTACTGGATCTGACCAGCGTCAGGCAGGTAATCGGGGACATCAAGACTGGAGGCAGCCTGGGCTGTGGTGATGGTGCATGAGTGGAGTGTGCAGTCCTGAGGGATATGGCTCACAAAGGTGTGAAGTTAGGCCCCTGTACTTTAGGAAAGCAAACTTCCAGCTTTTCAAGGATATAGTCAATAGGATCTACTGGGAGACTTCCTTCAGGGACAAGGGAGTGGAAACAGCAGATCTTTAAGGAAGTCTTCCAAAGGGTGTGGGGGAATCTAAAAAGCAGGAGACCCCAAAAGGTGCAAAAAGGCCCCAGAAAGTATACAAAAAGCTGAAGGAAGGCTGGGAACCTCAATACTTTCCCATGGAAAGCAAAGAAATTAGGAACTATGTGAATACATATATATCTATCATAAGGAACAAGATCAAGGACTGATTGCTGGTTCAGAATGTAAAAGGTCTTAGATATGTGCTTTGCAAAGATAGAAAAAGTTTCAGTCTTAAATAATGAATTATTGTGTATTGTTTCTTAGGTTTACAAAAGTTTTTCTGTTAATATTAAACCCACGTGGGTCTTTCTCTTATTTGCTAGAATAATATGACTCTAAACTTCTTGTAAACTATTGGTTGAGAAAATATCTAGAAAAAGGCTTCACATCAGCTGTGCTTTTGTCTCTGATCTAGCTTTACATGGATTTTGTTGTTTTCCTGTGTCTCTTGCTTATTGTTTGCATGATACGGACAAATAATAAATCCTAAGTCTTCAACTAGACAGAGTCCCATCCTGTTTGTGAGACCATGACTGATCTGGCAAGGGTGTATGAACTGGCAATTCCCATGAGCAAAAAATCAGGTGAGAGACCAGCATGGCTGAGTGGGGAACTGCTGGTCAAAGTAAAAGGAAAGAAGCAAATGCACAGGCAGTGGATGCAAGGAAAGTACCCTGGAAGAGTACAGAGATGAAGTTTGGTTGTATAGGGGTGAGGAAGACCAAGGAGAAGCTGGAACTGAACCTGACAAGGGATTCAAAGAATAACAAGAAGGGCTTCTATAGCTATGTTAACCATAAAAGAAAGGTGAAAGAAGGTGCACCCCTCTGAAAAACAGTAACAAACCAGGGACAGTGGATTAGGAGAAGGCTGAGGTAATAAACTACTTTTTTGCCTCAGTCTTCAATGGCAACTTCTCTTCCCAAACCCCTTGAAGGGATGAACAGCAGGATGGAGACTGGGGAGCGAAGTGCCTCTCACTGTAAGTGAAGATCAGGTTCATGACAGCCTGAGGAACCTGAATGTACACAAATCTATGTACACAGAGCTATGAGATCTAGCCCAGAATCCTGAGGGAAATGGCTGATGTTGCCAAGCCACTGTCCGTGATATTTGAAAAGTCATGCCAGTCAGGTGCAGTCCCAAGGGACTGAAAAAAGGGAAGTGTTGTACCCCATCTTTAAAAAGACTTGGATTTTAAAGGTGTGAGTTGTCAATCTAATCCCTGAAAAGAGCTATGTGCATACTTGCTGTGGTGTGGAATTAAGTTCATGGTTTATTGGGTTTGTGCAGGTTGATTGTACAATGATATGTTCCTTGTACCCCATTTTTCCCTGCTGGTATTATCCTGTAATTCCCCAAAGTCATGTAGCTATTCAGTTATTTGTCAATCTTTTCTCATAGTCTGTGTAAACCCCTTCCTGTTGTCCCTGATTGGTTTCTGTAATGTCACCCCATGTTTGTACCACCTCTTTAGTTGAAACCCATTGGTTGTAACCTCCTTACCACACCCCATTTCACTGCTGTATAAAACGGCAGGTCAGAAGAGCCTCGGGGGCAGTCTGAGCATCAGGCAGGTGGTAAGGAGGTCCCGTGGGACCCCCAAATAAATCTGTCATTTTACTGGATTGGCTCCTCCCTTCTTCTCCATCATTGTCAGCATTCTCCACCGCCTCACACAGCCTCTCAGGACAAGAACTCACAGGGATCAGCAGGCTTGCGTGACTTGCCTAGCTGTACCCTTTAGCCTGCTGCGGTGTCTGAGCTAGCCTGGGCAGGCAGAGAGACTGAGTTCTCTTAAAGGCACCACGACACATACTTAATTTCAGCACAAGTAATCTGCTGAATAATCAGGTGTTGGAAAAGATGATGAAATATTTTCACATCTTCGAAGGTTGAAGGTTGGATGATGAACTGTCGCTGTTAATCTTGCTCAAGTAACACGCAGAGTCAGGAATTTTTTGGGAGAGCAGAAGCAGCAGAGGAGAATCCCTGATTTGTTTATTACTTCCTATTATATACTTTTAGCAAGGTGACCATGGATTGGAGAGTGGTATTCCCACCTCTCAACCACATTGGTCAAAGGGACTGTCACACAATCATTCTTCTCCTTGAAGAAGAATGTGAAAACAAATAATATTTACAAATACAATCTCCTTGTTTACATGAAACGAGCGTGAGAAGGTGCACACTTCTACTTTAATATGAACGCTCAGCAAACTAGGAAAATCTCATGGTGACAATGAACCACTCAAAATTTTAGTATTTTATCCCCTATTTACAAGATTGAAGCAGTATCTTATTGCAAGTGTGAATACTGAATTATAAATTAAAAAAAACACAGATGAAAAGGCAGTCCAGGACATTTGGGGAAAGATGCAAAAACTGAAAATCTCAGTTCCTAACTACTTTACTTGGAAAACTAAAAATAAAAAGCAAAAATAGGTCTATATTACTTGAAAATAAAAAATAAACTTTTGCATATTTCTGGCATAACACAACAATTTAACTTCTTAAGTATGTCACTTGACTTACATCAAAATCCTGAGAAAGACAAGGCTACATTTTTTGACCTGTAAGTTGCCTACTTCCTAATGCTACAGCCTGTCTAGAAAAAGAAGGAATAATTTTGAATTTCTTAATAAATTTCCATGTGAACAATTTGTCTAAAATAACCTTCACCTAAGCCAAATAATTTCTGGATTAAATGAAAGTGAAACACATCCTTTCTACAATTGGTATAGGACCTTCTCTTTTTTGCTCCCCATGCTGAATCTCTACTAGAAGAATCAGTACACACTATGGAACAGAATCTAATAAGTCCAACAAAGAAACAAGATTATGTCTTATCTGGTTTAAAGGGATTTTAAAGGCTCCTGCTGAGCACTTAATACTTTGGACTTAGTCTCCTACTGAGGTATTTTGTCAGCCAAAGATAGAATGGGAAATGCATCAATGTTTAATTCTATTTTGGCCTCCTTGTTCCATCTCAGAGTGGGTTACGTGCAGCATTTCTTGTACAAGATACTTTGGTGATGCTATAGTGGATATAGCTGTATGTGTCTGTGAGACATACACCCATAGGAAAGGAAGATCAGGGAATGATCTCGCCTGCAAGAACCAAAATCTGCCTATTGCCCAGCTGTTGGTTTGCTCTCTGGCTTCTGCTTGGACTCTGCACCTGGCTCTCTCCAGAGCAGTTCATTTAAAGACGTTGCACAAGGTTATAGGAATGTCACAGCATGAGTTTTAGATCCCTCTGTAGTGCACAACAATTATCACAGTTTCTACCTCATATAGCAGAACATCTTAGAGTCTAAACATCACCTTACAAAACAACATGGGCAAAGGTTTGATTCAAAGTTACTTGAATCAGCGTAAAATCTTAGGATTCCAATAAGCTTGGAAAACAAAAGCCAGTCTGGTGTCATACCTAAACCTTCTTTGGCTTCTGAAATGGATCTGTGTGAGTGGTACACACTAAAGGATAAATCATACACGTGTGCAGACTAGGGGAGGTACCATAATAAAGTGGGAAACTTGTGGCTTTCCCAGCAGTCATGTCTATCTGCTCCAATACCATTTTAGTGAGAAGTACATGATTCCAGCACTGAGTAGAAAGCCATTCTGGAGACAAAATGAACCAGGCAGATAGTCCCAGAGACATGATTTTAAACAAAGATAGGTTTTGCCAGTCAAACCAAGTGAAGCAAACAAATGAACTCAAACTGACAGCCCTCATGACAGTAAACTTCCAAGTTCTGAGAGTTAATCATGCTGCATTTTGACAGATCACTGATAAAATCTTTCAGATTTGCCTTGTCAGTCATTTTATTAGCAGACATCTAATGAATAGCATATAAAGTAGGCTTGTTAAGTATAGTGCCTTCTGACAGTTCAATTTAAAAGTGAAGGGTATAGAAAATTCACTCCAGAGCAATTGTCAGGTTTTCCCCAGGAAAAGCTTGCTTTGTGTTAACAGTCTGTACAGGTCTGACAGGGATGTTCTCCATCTCCGTGACCCTGGCTGCCACAGAGATACAACAATTTCTTTAGCAAAGAAGTGGTCAAGCACTCAGGCAAATATTACTGGAATTATGACATTACCATGTTCAATCCCTTGCTTAGGAAAGATAATTAAAATATACACCCTGAGGTGTATCAGTTATATTGGAAACTGATTTTATTGCAATTTTTATTTTACTTTCATTACAACATGATTTATGAGAGGAATTATTAGTGTCAATAATTTAAGCGATCTCTTTTCCCAACATAATACAGTATGTAAATAATAACATCTAGCATTAAACTTACAAAATAAAGTGCATTTTTATGAGATATTTCCAACTGACTTTGGAAACAAAGTATAACAAAACAAAAAAATCCATGCTGAATGTTCAAACCTTTAAGAAAAGAGATTAAAGCAGATTCAAAGAAGACTCCATTGATATTTTTATATTGAAATATTTATCTTCTCACATAAAAATACATAGGCCCATAAAAATACAGCATTGCAAAAAAGCACAGACAAAATGACTGAAATGCAAATAGAACAGCTAATTACGGGAAATGGATAAAAGACCAATTTTTTAAATACATATTCTGAAGGACTATGGTTTTTGTGAAGGAACCTTACAGGTGGTTTTCATTTGCAGTCTCCCAATTTTTTGAGCTATGTTGGTTTTAAAAACGGAAACTCAACTAGTTTTACAATTATGTCTCTCAAACAGGATAGGGACAAGTGAGGCAAGAGTAGATCAAGTGTTTGCTGATGGGCAGACCGGGCTAACACTAAAGAACTTTCACCTCCTCTTCACAAGATGATTTCAAATCCTTTTTTTTTTTTTTTTCACCTGCTACTTGATAAACTTATTATGGTTATGAACTCAGATATATTGCTGTCCTTCTTCATGACCTATGAACATGGCAAGGGACCAGACTTGTGATAGAAGACTGGAAGTAGAATAAGGGCACATAGGTGAAAGGGGGCAAATGAAAAATACAGAAGGCACTTCTGCACAGCTTTAAATAGGCAGAAATATAACAGTTCATAAGGAGAAGTTATTGTAAAAGCACAATGATGGCCCTTCCATGTTGTGTTTTTTAATAATCAGCTAAATTAAATAGTCTACAGTGGCTTTCTAAGGGGAAGGGCTGCATGGTTTCTAGACAGTGATAGGAAGATGTGAAGAATACTGATTTCCTGGAAAGCATGAATCTTCAAAAGGTAGCCCTTTCATATGAGAATGGAATAAAAAAGGGAGAAACTTTTAAAAGCCTGTAAGGATTTGAAACTACTGTTTCTAGTGTCATGTTGAAAGGTTCAACACATGCAGAGTCCTTATTTCTAACAGTGATTCTAGTGGTGTTCAGAAATTGATTAAAGATTTTAATCATGTAAATGTTAATCCTGATTAGTAAAATAAAAATATACAATAGATATAAAAGGTTTCATAGGCTGATGCTGTTTATATATAGATGTACTCTGGAAACTCTAAATCCAAGACTTTATGTAACTTCAGCCAGAAAGTCATATCTTAAGTTTTAATGTAGATTTTTCCCTGCAGACACAGGGATATGTTGCATGAAAAACAGATGCTGAAGAGTAAGGCAATAAATACAGCCATATAGAAAATCCAAAGAAGTTTCAGCTGTTTCAATGCCCATAGCAGACTAAAGAGTTGTCCTCTGAAAAATTATAGATATGATTACTCCATGACTTTGCAACCTCTACAACCCATAGCAGTGTGTACACTGCTGCCAAATTACACTTTCATGTTTAAATAAAGGGTGGCATTTTATATTCATTGGGAAGGATATGACTGAAACATGAAAATTCAACATAATGGAAGCTACAATCTCTTTAGATCTAAATATCTCTTATATATTAAGCAGAATAAAATCCTTGGAGAAGTGAGCCTCCAGCTATTTTTTTGGAAAGGACTTAGTACGCTTCTGAGAATTAGCATCTAGTAACTGATTCTGAAGCTAATCTTTCTTTACTCATATAGAGAGAAAAATGATCTTTCTTCATACCTCTACAAGAACTAAATATGGATGAAGTCATAGCTGTGTCAAGATTTCAACATGTGTACCAATGAAAGATAAATTACTTTTAAGAGGTCCCTTAGCACAGAAGCTCCTCAATTTGATAAAGAAATCCTACAAAAAATCCTCCTTCAAAAGGAAGGAAGAGGCTCTGACTGTACCTTCAATTCAGATGAAATCCATCAACACACAGCTGCTCCACCAAGAGTCAATGAATGCTGACCAGAGAAAGATTTCCTGTGAAAAAGTCAAAAAACTGTTCAGGGACATCTATCTGACAGCTGATCTCATCTGTTGTCTTCTGCAGGACTACCACCTCTGCCTACTGTCAAAAAAGGAAACAGGGGAAGCCCTGTAAGAATCAGTTATTTCCTTAGAGTTAGAGCAGTTTGTGAAAAATATTGCTCCCTAATCTAAGAAAAAATAAAGTAATTTCTCCACCATTTCAACAGCAGCATCTGTATCTGTCTGCTATACATATTAGAAGTTCATAGAGGTAGTTGCCTGTATCATATGCAAACCTATAAGATAAAAACAACAAGTTAAGAGAGACGTGTACTCAAGGGGAAAAAACAGCCTTTTAAAACATTGTTTTAAAAGAAATACACATTTTAAAATAAAGAAGGAATCATACAAACTCGATTGTACATGGAATTATTTGAAACACTTTGGAAGTTTCTGTAAGTATTCGCTGATTTCAAACATTTCCAGAAAGACAGTCATCTGCAGAGTTGCTGATCTTGGAGAGGACCAGAAAAGTAACTGTCTAAATTCCTCAAAAAATATAAAAATAATCTATTAAAAATTACTGTGCTCACAGAAAGATGAAAAGCAAATTGAATGGACATCAGCAGCCAGTCTCATAAGTATCCAAAGAGTAATTTGAAAATCTAACAACTTCACTGCCTGAGGAGGCTGCCAAAGCACAGTGTCATTGTCAAAACAAATACTTTAGACAGTTGGATAGCCAGATCTGTGACAGCTGTGACAGTCTGATGACTTAAAAAAAAAAAAAAGAACAAGAGAGATATGGCACTTAATCAAACTTACCAAGACTAAAACACACTCCTCTACTTTGTTACTTTAAAAGGACTAAAGAGCCCTCATGTTTTTTTAGAGCAAATGTATTTTTCATCCTGAATTTTGTCATTCTGAGGGACAGATATTCAGTCAAGTCTTTCCTTCTACAAATATTTGTTGCACCAAAAAGGTCAAACTAAAATTATTGATTGCTGATGCGTTTCAGAATATCAAACTCATGCAGTTGGGGTGGGGGTGGCTGTTTCCCATTCTGAATGAATAACAGCAGGTCTGAAAATTCTCAACAGCCCAGACTGGTGGAACAGCTAAACTCTTTACTGGTCCTTGAGAGACTGGCATGTTCTTAGACACTCGGCTATTGTGACTTTATCACAATATTGGGGATCAAAATATATGACAGATTTGGGATCAGGGAGTTCATTATGGTTTTGACCCACTTCAGACAGGTAGAAAGCATGGGACTCACATAAGGATGAAAGAGATCTCCCTCCTGACCTGTCTTTCCAGGGCTCTGGCACTGATAGCACTGCAGTCTTCTGTCTGAGCCTGCAGCATGCCACAGCTCAGCCTTCTGCAGATCAAAATGGTTTAGATCAGCTTAAAACCTTCAGCTCTGTACAGCAGTGCAAGGCATGTCCCACAGGTGGAGACTGACCAGAGTGATACATATGAACATGGCCTGGGATGCCTACAGCCCTGGGCTTTGGGATACCTAGCGATCCTGGCATTGCCAGGGTGGGCCGGTAAAGAAAAGGAGCACAGGACACACACATATAAGCTACTACAAACTTAAGAAATATTACTCAGAATATTTCAATTATTACTTCTGGCTCTTTTATGCATGCTTCAATTTCCAGTTATTGATGGCAAATAATTACTGACACTTATGAGAAATTTGTGCAGAGCAAAGCTCTTGAAAAATACTCATTCAGGTCCTTAGGTTCATTGTGGAAGACTTTAATCATCACTATCACCACCATGTGGACTATAAACAGCAAATCCAGTTAACAAGGGCATAGAAAAGGTCAGAACACTGAAAAAATGTTTTTCTTTCATACTTATCTTAAAACTCAGACATAGCAGTAACTTCAGGTTCATCAACTTACAATGACTACCATTAAAAAAAAAACCCATTATACTTCAAATCATTCAAACACACATCAAAATACAGATGTAATGGACTAGCAGAGTAAATTACTTTTTTGTTAGTCTCAGTCTGTGATCCCCTAGTTGGCAATAATGATAGTTACGGGGTGTTTTTCAAGACTTTGTCCCAAGAGTCTAAAATTCAAATATGTATGGCACTAAAAAACACCATATCCCTTTCAGCCTTCATATTCTGCAAATCTTCACATCTCTAATCTAGTCACATTATGGTCACAACAGCTTTGCCAGATAGCTCAATTACTTAAGGAAAGCCATACCAATGTGTCTAGTTTTGTTCAGATTTGTAATCCAGATTTATTTTTTTAGATAAATATACAAGCACCTAATTTCCCATTCAGCAGCTTCAGTCATTTGCAGACAAGTGATTTGCTTGTGGATTATAACAAACCACTCAAACAAACAGGGCTTTATAGTTTAAATGACTTCATATGGATATTGCCAAGTGGATAAATACAAGACATTGTTTCTTGTTTTAGACCTGTTCCTGGCACCTTTCTAGTTTATATGTTTTCCTATCAACAATGAAGTTCAGCTACTTTCACCGTGTTGGCTGTTATTCATATTTGGTTACCCACAATGACAAATACTGCTCAACTATGCATCCATAAAGTTGTCCATGAGGGTTTTGTAACAAAAGCAAAAAAGGTTCAGAGATAAATGATTTAGTCTCCACGGCTCTTGGAAGTTGGTCAGCCTTTGACTGCTGAAAGACTAAAGGAAATGCATCTTGCTCTCAGTAATGAGTGAGGAGGGAAGAATCTATTTCTTAAAAGTAAAAGATTACCTAAACTCTGGATCAGCTCGAATAGGGGTTTCAAGATGCAGCTTTGTAGGAATTTGATAGATTTCACATCATTGGCTGACCAATTTATTTTCTGCCAGCCAAAAAATAGTGTGTAAACTGCACTGCCTGGTGACTGATGCAGCCAAGGGCAAACAATGAACCGAGAATAAGAGAAAAGATGAAAAGAAGCTCTTCTGGCATAATGATGTGAAAAATCTGGGATGTTAATTCGTGTTCTTATGGGTTATGGCATGTTAGAAATTATAAAAAACACTATATATATGTTATATGGGAATATAGTTTCAAGTTTCAGTCTGCCTTGAAAATTCGCTGAGACAGAAGCAGGCACCACCCTGGAATTTACATTTTGAAAGAAGACAAAGGACTTAGGGGAAACCCTGGCCTTCTCTTTGGCATCAGAAAAGGACACATTAAGATAAGCTATCAGTCTTCCCCTCCCTGGATGACAGAGCCATCAGAGCACTATGATCAGCTATCCCAGCACCTCATAAAAAGCGTTGAAGCACCTTCTCAGAGCACCATCATCATCTAAATCTCCGGAGAACTCTTTCTATTCATAAACTTTGGTGTTTATTCACTCACGGGAAACTAGAAATTGACACCTTGCAGCAGAGGAGACTCCTTTCAGTTCAGCCAGAGAAGACTATGAATTCGAATAACTAGCTTGGAAACAAAAGGACCATGAGGAAATTTTTGCCAGAGGCGGAATAAAGTGTATAAAAACTAAGCCCCGAACAAGGCAAATTTGTGAACTCAGGGGGGACGGCAGTTGGCCAGATACCGTGTCCCAGTTCACCATTGATGATTCCCGGGTCAATCGTCAACGTATCTCCGCTGTGGGTGGTTTTGCCGAAATTCTGTAATTCGATCCTTTTTAATAAACCAAAAATTATAATTTAAATTGGTCTACTGTATTGGCATTTATAACAATGAGAAGAAATGGTCCTTCATCATCCTATCAGGCCAATGGCTCTGCAAGTTATAAATCCCTGTCCTCTGCCTCACAGCCTGGGATAAGCACAGCAAAATAAATTCATTAAACTAGTGTTCAGAGTGCTGCATGTATTTTTATGTGGTAACAGGTTTGTTTTCCTGACAACTTTATAGAAATGCCTCTTTTGTTGGACTTAATCCATGCAGATATAAACTGAGCTGAGTTCATGATATACATTAATATCTATGCAACAAGAAATGTGAAGCATACTTTATTTGATAGTGTAAATCAGTTTCAATGCCAGTTTGAACTAAACAGTGCTTTTTCATTGCCTCTGTGCCAGATTCAAAAGACAGAAGCACTCTACTAGGTCTCATTTCCTTTTGAATAATTCAGACCAAACGAAAGTTGGTTTATGATTTGCTGCAGTTTTAAACTCGCAAAGTAAGTTTAATAAGAGAGTTACTGACTTCAATTGTCTGTTTTGCAATCAGGATATTATTAAAACTAACTGTAAAGAGGGCTCTGGACCTTTGATTTTTAGTATTGGGGAAGAATTGCTCTTCGATGTTATTCATACAACACTATTTTATATATATATCTACACCCACTAATGAAAGAAATTCTTTAATTACTGATGATAAAGAATGGCTCCTCATTGAATGGTGTGTATCAAAACACTCCCCCATGAACAGACCCTTTTTTGTATTATTTCTCACAGTTTCTGTGCATTCAGAATTGCAATCTGTAAGCAAAAAGCAGTTTCAAGGTAAATTGTTTTGACATTAACTCTTATTTATATTGCAATATGATTTGTATATACATCCATCAAGTAAACATAAAATTAACTGCCTGTGCAAAATTTCTCAAGAAACTACCTTCATCATGATATAATGTATCTATCATACTTACCATTTCTCATGTCATATGTCAGGAAAGAATTAAACACTGCTGTAAGGACATTTAGTTTTCATGTGAAGTAGCTTTCTTCTGTAAAGATTTATTTTAATCTGAAACTATTCAGTGTGCAGTGTCATAAATTTTTAACACTGATTAATGAAACTCATCTGTCATTAACACTCATAGTAATATTTAAATTCAAATAAAAAGGTTTGAAAATTCAGTTAGTGTTTTCATAAGAAAATAGATAACTAAATTGCCTATAATACAGGAATTGAGAGAAAGTTGAGAATAAGTTGTAAAAAAATCTCCTAAAACCACAAAACAATTGGAAAACACATTCTTGTATGTTGGTTTGGAATATATTGTACTAATATGAACATTTTATGCTATGGGTATCCCTACAACCTCTGCTGACCCACACTGAAATTTGCAGTAATGTAGGCTTCAGGAGCACACATGAAAAATACTAATCTTTCAGAAAAACTGTTCCAAATCACCCAAATTTTTAGGAGGATTAGATAGAAAGGATTCAGTTTCTTATAAGCAATCAAATTTTTACTGCATGCATGTCCTTTGGGTACCTACTTCTTTATTTTGTTACTTTAATTTTATTTTGCTCTAATTGTTTTAATTGAAATGGAAATAACATTGCTAATAAACTACTAGCTCTAGGCTTCAAATTACTGTGTTCCCTGAGGACTTCTGAAGTTCAAATATGAGCACTTGTTCTGAAAATCTCTAAATATGGTGCACCAGAGGCCACAAGGTCTGACGCAGAGCTGCTTACACAAAGACTACATTACATTATATGATGCAAGTACCTGAATTAAATGTTATTTCTGAAGGGAGGGTGTAAGCCCAAAGTGTGCTTACCTACTAAACACTCCTCCCCACTCTGATGAGCTGTCCTCTGAAAGAATGAGAGTGACAAACAGAAGATTTATTCTGTAAGTGCAATTAGGTTAACTGACTAAGATCAAAATGCCTCTAGCAGATATTTGTTGTACACAGAGCGTAGAAGAGTGCCCTGTAGTCTAGCACAACAGAGAAGCATTAACTCCACCCCTTTCTAAGAATGAAGTAATTTCAGAAAGCAAGCTGGTTATACAACATAGTATACATATGTATACGACTTGAGCAGCGCTAAAAATTCACCTTGGTACAACAATGCCCCATAAAGTCCATAGGCCTGGCTAAAATCCCTGTGATAGCTAAAATCACTGGATGGAGGGTGGGCAAAAGGGGTGGACACCTACGTGGTTCAGGGGAAAGGGAGGAGAGAGAAGGACATCAGTTATCTGCAGGTTCTAAGAAATCTGAACTGCTTAATTGCCATCTCTAAGATACCTGATCAGAGTGCTCACCAGTAATCAGCAGGAGGAAAACTGGCATGGACGGGTCTCTTTGAATTAACAGAGTCACACTGGAGAGTAACACTTAACTCAAAGGCACACTAAACCTGTGGAAAGTTTCAAATGTGGAGAGACTTATGAGACATTAGTAGGCATTTCACAGAAGCCAAAGTAAAACACTGTGTCTTGGTTTGAGAGACAGGTATCTGCTAGGAAGGGGGCAGGACCTCCCTAGAGATGGAGAATTTGAATCCCCTTCCTCCAAATTATTCTAATTTAAAAAATTAAAGGGGCTTTCAGGCAGAGGTATGGGGATAGGAATAACGGTCCTTTACTAGTATATATGACAAAACAACAAACAAACAACAACTACAGTATTAATAATAAACAGAACCAAGAACCTTGAGGGCTTTCTTTCACAAAAAAGCCTGGGGCAGTTTGATCTCGGTGCCCCTGCAGGACTCCGAGAGGCTGAGCTGGAAGGGTGGAAAGTCCCAGGTTGGTGGATGAGATGAGGAGCTCTGCACTGGTAGCTGGAATGGCAGGGGGTATCCCGGCAGGGCTACAGAGTAGCAGGAAAGCCTCAAAGCTCCGAAGAAACAGCGGTGGTGGGGGAGGGCTGGAGAAAACGAGCTCAGGATTCCTGGGTACAAGGGCAGATGACGGTAGATTTCCCAGGAAGAGGGAGAGTGATGGCCGTGAACTCTTCCTGCAGCGAGGGGCAGCTTGACTGTCTTCCTCTATGCTGAGAGCAAGAGTGAGCCACTGCCCCTCCCTCCCCCCCCCCCCCAGCTTTGTCTTTTTACCTTTCCCAAAACTCGCTTATCTCTCTCCTCTGAGGGACACTTCCAGAGACTCAAAAACAATAGGTGTAGCCTTGTGCTGCCATGTCCTTCTACTACTCCCTTTGTTCTGACTAAGTACTGTCATTAAAGTTTCTTAGAAACTTATGGGAAAAAAAATCTCTAAGTGAAAAAGAGGCAAATCTAACCCCCAACACACTGTTAGAGCTCCTATGAGATATAGATAATGTACAACAGCATGGGATATTTCTATACCACTCTCCTTCTAATTCAAGAGTAAATGTTTGCCAGGATACCAGCAATCTGGAATTGATTGTAATCCAGAGAAACAGTCAACACTTACATCTAGCTATGTAAAAACATTTGCTTCCTCAAGACTAGGAAAGGTTGGGAGCAACATCAGTGGGAAAATATAAATAGACAAATGTATGTGATTCTCAATACAAACTACTGACTTTGGGATATTTGGAGGCCTGATCTAATCAATCACAGTTCCCCCACCATGAAGGGATAAGTGTAGCCCAAGCTCTTCTGGTTCAGTACAAAGTAATGAACAGCTGTCAGAAATACAACAAGCATTCATCATGAATTGAAAAGAAGAAAAATATTAAAATTAAGAGCATTTAAATATTCTACAGCAAATTGAGAAAGGTGGAAAAAGATGAAAGGTAGCCTTATGAAAGCACAGAAAACCAAAGAAACAGCAGCAGTGACCTAGAATCTTTAGCAGGTGGCAGCAAGATGCTAATAATGACAGAGTTCATGATAAACAGTACCAAATATTTAAAGTTCGAGTATAATAGCTGAAAACCCTATTAAATTTGCCAACCATACAAATCTTGTACTGCAAAATACTCACCCGTATTCCAGAGCCAGGAGTGCTGCACCTCCTCACTCTTCCCTGCAGCACAGGAGGTGCAATCCAGTGCCCAGGCAGTGGGCTCTCGCCATCACACAGAACCAACAGGGCATTGATGGGCTGTGAGCATAGCTAGGTGTAGTTTTCTCCCTCCTTGATCCTCTTTCCATGACTGGAAACTAAGGAGTTGTTTGCATGATGGATAGGGAATGAGGGGTTGCTCTGCAGTAAATAATTTTGGGGTTTTCATTGTGTTTCTGGTGTAATTTTATAACAGGGAAAGTTCTTAGGAACTATTCCCATTTTATTAGGATGTTTACATAAATATTGAAATATCTTGCTAAAAAACAATGGGTCTGTACAGGAGTATAACTACTGTGAGCAGAAAAACATATTAATGGCATGGAGGCATCTGCTTATAGAGGTGACATTAGAAAATTATATATTCCTATAACAATACATGAGATTAGAGAGCATATTTGGAACACCTTCAAATTAGATAGACTATTTTCTGCCTGTGTGAGTGGAATCTAAATTACTGAAAAATCTAGTTGGCCTTTAAGTTATTGTAAACATAAAGAAAAAGCAATTCTCTGGCTCTTCAGTAAAAAAAAAAAAAAATAGCCTGGCAGGCTAGGACTCCATCACCTCTCCTGAACTGATTAAGAACTTACCTCTGTATGGTATTGTTGCTCTTCCCAGCTGGAAAAAATGTAAAGGGAATAAAATATGATATCTCATTATTCTGCCAAGTTTGATACTCTGGATCATCCAAGCGTGTTTTTATAAATAATTATCCACATGCTTCTTTATTTTCTGAACAAAAATCTGTACAAAGGGTTGTTTTCTTATTCTCACCATGGATGAGTTCATCCAGAAAAATTAGATGTAATTTCCTGTCTAATGGCTTGCTTCCCAATTATATTTCTGACTCTTCACAGAAAAGGATTTTCATTTTTCTGAAAAGAAAAAGACAGAAGGAAGGATGGAAGGAAAGAAAATGTCTTGGAACTGAGGTGACCTCTTCACCATACAGGGAACATGAATTACTGTAAAGTAAATACCTTTGTGCCATACACACATCAGTCACCTCTTCCCCACACTGTTCGCTATCCCAGACCTAAATTCCACCTACTTGCAAGGTTTAGGTCTAGTCAATGATACATAGCTCTCATTTCATTATGAAATCAGAGGGAAAAAATGAAATTTGAGTCCTAGTAGGAATCAGAAAAAAAACATTCATGAGGGCAAGGAATGCTCATTTAACACATTTGGAAGAAATACTTAGAGAAATCTGACTTTAGAGGACCCACAGCACATTCTTTCCTACATTTTATTCCACCTTCCAGCATCTTTTAAATGTATTTTATGAAAATTTCTAACCTCACAAGGAGGGTAATCATCAAATAACACCATAAAAACATTTTCACTACCTTTCCTTGAGTAACGAAAGAAATAGTAAAACAATAGAAATGTGTTTTTTCCCCAGAGATTTACCTATTTAAAAGTATTTCTTGTTGAATTCTGTCTGTGTAAAAAGTGATATAAAAGCAGTATTTCGAGGTTTTTCTAATTCCATCAGACAGAAAACACTAAGGGTCAGGTCAAAATCTGATATTTTCAGGTTTTTCTCATTATTTATGTAGGTTTAGATATAGGAATGAAGTTAATGGCACAGCATTATGAATCAGTATTAACTAAAGTGAAAATTAAACAACTATCAACTAACATTTGGCCAAAGGTATAATAGAAATTGGAAGGTAAGTTTTTATGCAACAGAAAAAGAAAGAAAATTACTTTTTAAAAGGACTTGAAATACATTTTTGAAATAAATTAATACAATTTTACATCTCATCAAACTGCAGGGATTATTTTAAATTAATCTTCTAAAATCCACTTTTAAAAATCCTTCTAGATGTATTCTGTGGTTGAGATAAAAACTCAATTCCATTTTATTTTTTAGCTGTTTGTTTTCCTGGCAAAACAGACTATTCTATTTTAGATCACATGAGCTGCTATTAGAGTCAATGAGTAATGCTATTTCTTATGCAGCAGGGGTTTAGTCAGTCCACATCATCTGTGGTTTATCCAAAGGGATTAACCATTTATAATCAAATCCAGGTGGATTAATCATGCACTGGATAGGAAGACTCAGAGCTGGTGTGATGTAACAAAGGTACTACTCTGTTTCCAGGCCACATCACATACAGAAAAAGGTTAATCTCTTCTCCATTGTGCAGAATTTATCAAGCCACACCCGAAGGCCCAAGCTAGTCATATTCACTGCAAATTAGTTATACTGAGCCCATTAAAGTATTGAAAAATATGATGCAGAGACATGGGTGGTAGCATGAGGTCAGCTTGAGTACTGTAGGATTTACAAGTCCCCCTTCAGATGCTTCTGCAGCTCAGAGCAGCTGTGCATAAAGGACAGAAACAAACCTTGGCTGCTGATAAAGGGAACACTGGCTACATTTATCATGGATCACACAACTTAGAAATTCAGTGTTTGTTTTGGTACTGCCCTCTCTAATTAAGTGGCATAGTCAAATTCATGAAGTACTACACTCAGGTATAAGCCTGATGCTACAGGAGCAGAGCACTGGGGGTTTTCCAGGCTGGGTCTGAGACAGCACAGTGTTAGGGCTGTAAACAGCAAGCCTGAGCTCCATGTGTTGAAGAGAAAGACAGAAGTCTTCCTGAGCTATATTCCTTTCCTCACATCTGTACAAGGCCTGTCTACAAAATCAGTCATGATCTTTAACTCTGCTCTCATTTTCTGCACTGGCTATTGTGTGATGATTTGGAAGGGAAGAAAAAAAGCAAAAAAACAGGTAAGAAATGAGTTAAGAGGAGAAGCTCATTTACCTAGTTGTTTCATGTAGAACAAGTCAATTTTCTTCTTGGCTTAAAGCAAATATTTTTTCATCACCTTCCTTATGTGCAAAACATTTCTTTTGGCTACAAAATCTAAGAAACAGCTGAAGGTGAAGCATGAGTTCAAAGACTAAAAGTAATATAAAGCCATTTGAATGCCACACAACAAAACAGTTTGCTAACAGATCACAGACACAGGAAATATTTTTGTTTTGCTTATCAAAAGCAAGTCAACTACACGGTTGCATGGAGCATGAGTAAATTGTTCTTATAATTTCAATCATCTCTCTACCATATCACTCACTGTGCTCACACACTGAAAAAAAAACCCCAAAAAAATCTACATCATGCATATGACAGAGAAAATTTTGAGTTTTTATTGCTTCTCAGAAATTACTTATTATTTTTAAAAGCCTAAAAGAGAAACAAAATCACCACCTGTATTGTCCAGGTCTTTGTAATAGGAAAACCTTTACAGAATGTACTTCAAGGCATTCCTGATTATGAAAGAAACAAACAGATAAATGCAGATTTTGGAAATCAGCTAACTCCCTTACAAAGTTTCATCAACAATCCTGAAATCATTTATGTGTTCAGACATAAAAGGAATCTTAGTAGCTGTGATTGCATATTTTACCACAGTCTAATTAAAGCCCACATCGATTATATATACTGTCTTGTTTACAGTGAACAGACATAAATCAACCTAGGGAAAAGCAGGCAGTCTATTTCCTCCCCCCACCTGCTGACTCTACCACCAACAGCTGGAGGAGAGGGCAGTTTCACAAGACAGAAGAATGATAAGTTATCTGAATTTCTCCTTTTGCACCTTTGGACCAGACTGGCTTTTCTCACACATCCTTGCAGTTCTCCAAGCACTAGTACCTGTACGAATAAGGGTGGCAGAGATGCAATGCATGGGTAGATGTGCCTGATCACTGTGCCCCAGAGACTGCACCCAGCAGGTTCTACTGGGAATGAGTGGTTTACTTCCACAGGAAAGACCAACTCTTGGTTACTCTCAGCTCTGGGAAGAGAGACACCCTACCTAGGGAGAGCAGTCTCCTGCCTCTGCTTTGGTACCCCACACACCTGCCCTGCTGGGGGACAGTGGTGCTGTGGCTGCTAGCAGACAGACAGACAGCTGTGCTGTGCACACCAGTGGACGTGGGTAGCTGCAAGTCAGCTCTGGCCATGAAATGGAGAGAGAATTTGGTTGACCTGTGCTTGTGTTAATGAGACCTGACAAAACATGGGGTATATGAAGTGGGGCACTTACTTCCAGAGTAGAGCAGAGCTGGCTCTGGACACCCAGGAGTCTGCCTCTTTACACCATCTGGAAAGATGCATTCATCTCTACCTACTTTGCACTCAATTACTGCAGAGTGAAAGTAAACAGAGTAGTCCTGCATATTAACAAAAAGCATACTGGAATTCCACCTCTGATTCTTCAAGCAACTTCAATGCTAGAAAATAAAAAGCATGACGCCTCCCTAAAATCACAGCCAGGTACATCACACAGAATGAAATAATTGTTTCTAATGATACACATGCACACCAGTTCTCATTCTTTCCAAGGAATGGTGGAACAAATTCACCAGGACATAGATGGAAAATTAAGAGTGCCTCACGGTTTTTTTGTATATCCTGACACAGAGCTTCAAGTGAAAATAAACAGATAAAATGTGGCTGAGTTTCTCAGGTATCGTGGGCATGATATGCTCACAGATACGATTTGAGCTATTCTAAACTAGGCCGAACTAGGCCTCAGGCCTGGGTCTAGTAGGCCGCAGAACGTTCAGCATACATAGTAGCAGATAAACTTATCTGCTACTAGGAATGTGTTAAGGTATGGACACTTACAGCATAAAAATAATGGCACTAAATCTCTGTAGCTACCTTAACCCTGGATTGTTTACATACTTCTGCATGTCCACTGCCTACCACAGTGCACCTGCTAAATGTAAACAACTCACTCTGTATATAACCCACCATCTCATGGAATAAACCGGAGTACGTGCTTAAAACCATACTAGTTGGTCTCACGTCGCTCTAGCCCCCCGGTCTTACCAGAGCTCGGCTTCAATAAAACAAGAGAATTTCTGAGAAATGAGTACCTGGTGTACCAAACATGTACCACTAGATGCTCCCAAGGAATTTTTTGGGGCTACCAGTTGCCAACAGGGGTTGGACTCAGGGTGGTGTTTCTTGCATCAGCTTAGGTGCTCTGACTTGATATAGTGCAAGAAAATGAAGTATCTTAAGGAATCTGAAGAAAACAACTGACTGAAAAGGAATTAAGTGCAGAAAGGACCCAATTAACAGATGTTCCCCACAAAATTTCTGCTCTACTTATTCAATTAATAATAACTTCAGTAATGTAGGGTCAAGAAATTAAGAAATTGACTTCAAGCACATTGTGGACTTGGCATTCAGTGGGATATGGGATCTCTCCTTTAACTTGGAAGGAACATTAATTTGAATTTGAATTTCACATATCCTGTTTATGGGCTCTGAATTTTAATGCAAGATTCATATAATAGTTTAGGCTGGTGGGGGAACCCTCAAGGTCATCTAGTCCAAGTTTATGCTTAGTAGAACTAACTTCAAAGGTTGTTCAGGACTTGAGGCAGTGAAAAAGCTGTAGTGTGCATATTGTGCAGCCTCTTTGAGTAAGTTATTGTTACATTCCCCTGTGGGAATGATTTCTCCCCCCTCAGGGACTCCTAGAGCTTGTACCATGTAGTTTGACCCTTCCCTCCCTTTTTGACCCCATTGGCTGTGTTCCAATTTGCTCCTCCCTGACAGGAGCTGAGAAAAGACCCTGTTCCTCTGTGCATGCCCTCTTTCCCTCTGGAGACCACCTGGAATAAACATCTTACTGCAGCTAAGGGTTAGAGCCTCTTTTGGGTCCTTTTTCCTGTCTATGATATATTCCTCCAGAGCCTGAGAAGGCCTGAGCTAGCTTAGACCCTCGGAGGGGTTAAAAAGGAGGATTTATTATCAAGTTATCCCAGTGTTTAACCACTCTCATTGTGAAGTATTTTTTCTCATGTCTAATCTCAATTTTCTTTGTTAAAACATGCAAAAATTGAAACTATTGTGTCTTTATTCTTTCAGTGTTTACCTCCAAGTTATGTTAAAAACCCCATCCTTTCTGTTCAGGTAACTATGAATCTGAGCTCCCCACATTCATGATCAGCCTAACCATTAAACTAAAGCCAATCTCAAAATGTTTATTCCTCCCTGACTAACTTTTTTAAAAAAATAATTTAAAATGGCAAGTTATTAATTTCAATACAAATTAACTACTGCATATATGTGATGGACTTTGTTATTTTTGTAATACATTGCTTGTAATATTTTATGACTAGAAGATTTAGACACCAGGTCAGTGTCAGAGCATTCCCCTATTCATCAGAAATTGTACTTGTTACTGAATGAAAAACCTGCCTAAAAAATTAACGTTTTCCTGCTGTACCTTCATCCTGGTACAGCTTAACTGTCATTGTATCTGGAAAAAAGAAAATAAAAAGAATACCATACACCTCTGCTGAAAACAAGTCAAGGGCAATAAACCTTACAGGTGATTACAGATTCTAAGTGCTCAAATAGTATGCCAACACTTTATAAAAAGTAAAAGTAAGAAACTGAATTTTTAAGTTATGGACAACAAAATGTCATTCTCTTTTCTTCCATTAAAAAGCGAGATTATTCTTGACCTTTGGAGAAACCCAAAGTTCATTGTAAAGAAAAAACAGTGGCTGCAGATTGTACAAAGCTAAACAAGAACAAAGCCATTCTAGTACAAGTCCAATTTAATATATATTCCTCAAGGACTTTTGGTGTCACTTGCCACATATTTAGAGCTGTCTTACACTGAAAAAGTTATAAACAAGTTATTGTTTTTCTTAATTAAAAGAAGTCCTTTTACAGTGCAAGGACAAAAGTAAGTTATCTCATTGCAATTCAAATTCAAAATTCAAGAATAAGTTAAAAAATTGCCTTTGTGTCCTTGAAAAATTTTAACACCAGGTTCTGATACAGAAAATTCAAATGATGGTGGTGTTTTTCAGTGGTGACTGAGAAGTAATTGAGTAAGATAAACAAAGGTGAGCATTATACAGTACATTTTTCAAAGCATATTTTTACTTAACTGAATAAATGAGAAATTGGCTTATACCCCTATTTACCCTTGGTTCTATCTTCATAAATTTTGAAAGGTGAATTACCACAAAAGAGTTCTGCAATCACTAATATTCAGTGATAAAATGATCAGCAAATCTGCAGATAGGAAATTTCTAAACTCAGGCAGAAATTGAATGGTATTTTTGGAGATTTTTAGGGGAAGCATGTCTGGTATTTTGTTTTCTTTTGTAGTTAAGGTATGGACCAGCAACCGAAAAGCCCTGTAATGTTTATGTAACAATGTCTACTTTTGAAGGGCTTCTGGAAAAGAAAAATCCCCGCCTTTCCTGCTCTTTCCTTGTAGCCTTCAGTCTTTTCTGTAGATTGTTGTACTGGAATACACAGTGATGACATCAATATTCTTTATCAAGCATCTACTGTTTGTGACTGTGGAAGAATGTCTTTTCCTGACTATTTTCACTATGTTCCTGAATCTGAAAATAAATTGGTAGCAGTAACATTAACTTGGACGCACACACAGAAAGGACTGGATAAAATCGATCCACTGATTCTCATAAGTTAAACTAACATTGAAATATCAGCATTTGTTCCTGAAATATCAATTCTTGTTGGAGAACAGCTCCCCCATCCCAAAAATGTCATAGAATTTCACAAAATAGCTGAAGAAATAAGAAATCAATTCCTAGTACATAATGCATGACTGATAGAAAATTAAGATGTGCTTGAGTGACAAGATAGAAAATGAGATGAAGACAACAAAAGAGGTGTTAAATAAGTCAAAAAATAGAAAACAAAATAGAAATATATGAAAGCAAATGAAGAATGGAACCGTGAATTAAATTATAAGAGCAGGAAGAATTATGAAAAGCAGAGTAAAAAGATAAAGATTAAACAGCATGAAGAGTATGAAGCAGTAATAGGATGAAAGGTGTAATGGGATCTGCTGCATAGAGTAATAGAGAAAAGCAATAGAAGGATATAATATGGAAAGAGATCAAGTGTTTAACTTTGGAAATATTACTTGCTTACAAGGAAAATGGTAACTTATGCATCATATTAAGAGAAGATTTGACTATATCTTCAGTTAAAACATAATGCTAAAATCTTCATTTTTTTATGTAAAAAATTATTTAAACTAAAGACATAATAAATAAATGAACAACTCCCCTTTCTTCCCACGCCCAACAACCAAAACAGAAGATGGTGCTCTGAGGTGGTCCAAAAATGTTACTTGTGCTTTTGTGGTACTTCAGCACTGAGGTTCTTAAATGTTGAAGCTTATCAAATTCAACAGGAACATTAACCAGTCAATTAAAAAAGGAAACAAAATATATTGAAGCTGTTCTTAACTTTTTCACCAAGCCTAATACAGACTTAGATTTTGATGACATGTTTTGCAATGTGGAAGAAACTGTAAAAGTGAGATGTTTATACCAAGGGCATTGATTCAGAAAATGAAGCTAATTTCTACATGATAAATATGAGATTAATAGAAAAAGATTGCTGGTTTTGTGCCTTTGAAACACAGAAAAAACAGTCCTGACAAACATTGGTACCCATGGGTTATCCAGTGAACTGATGCAGGATCTATAGCAGGGAGGCATGAAGTCAAGTTTAGGAGAGACCAGGCACAAAAGGCATCTATGAAACAAGGTATTTGCAAAAAAAAAGTAATATTAAATCAATCAACAAAATTTGGATATTTTTTCCTAATTCTTATACTAGAGCAGAACGTTGATTATATAGGCTGAGCAGGTTTTATTTAATTTTATATTCATAATTTTAATTAAATACATAGAGTGCCTGTATGTGTACAGCTGTCTACAGCAATTTTTTTTGGTGAACTCACATAAAGGAATGCAAGGACATATATTTATTTGGCTTTTTAAAAAAAATTATATTAATTCATTCGGCTGTATGTATCCTAATCCTGAGGATTAACCTTGAAGTTACCAATCGCCCTCAGTTGTTAGATAAAAAAATAAACTACTGCTACTTGTGTTGTGCAAGGAGAAGAAAGTCAGGCTGCTGCTGTATGCCTTCTAACCCAGAGCACAGAATAAAGGGTATAAGACCTAAGTTTGCTGGAGTGAAATGAAAATGTCTTGGAAAGAGGTGAAAAACAGTCAGGGACAAAGAAACCTGGAGAAGAAAGGGAAATCAATGAACTGGCTAATTCAGTGTCCTTACAATCATCCCTGATCTGACCTTTGCATCTTAAAAAATTCTTTGGAGCAGTTGTCTGGCCCCCTTTACTATCATTATTGTATGTTTTGTAATAGCAACAAACATGAATCAAGTCTATTTAGTAGGATATGCTGCATAAATGAGGAGAAGAAAGTTTCTTCTGTTGTGAAGTGAGAGTCACAATAATCTGTGCAAACAGATCACCAGGGAGAAGCAAATGCACAGCCTCAAAGTAACCAACCTGAAGTCATTACAGATTAGCAAAGGAGATCAGGTACATACAGTGTCAAACTATTTCATCCTGGCGTTAAGAGTTTTTAATGCAATAAACAGTATGTAATTGTTATTGACTCACCCATTTTATTCTTTTAATTCCTTCTGTTTAAATGGTTTCTAAAGTCTAAATAGAAATAGTAGCTCTTTTCATAGTACCTGTGTAATCAGTGTTATAGGTAGTAGGACAGCTGGCAAGCTAGGAAGGAAAGGACAGGAAAGCCAGGAAAAATATAAGTAATAGCAAATGTCTTCTGTGAACAAAAACATGAAAGACCACTGCAGCCATTATAGGCATATTGACCTTAGAAATAAAGAAACTGCAAGGTAATTTTCTTTTTTGTATCCCACCCCATCTATGGCAATTTGAATGTCTATATTTATGGAGACAAATCTTCTCACTGTGTATTAACCTCCTTTTGCCATTATCTGTATCCTGTAACCTCTGCCTATTTGTCCTTAGTTTCTGAATGTCTCCTTCCAGTCCTGATCTTTTATTGAACCTTTGGCAGGTGTCTTGGATGTCATAGATCCAAGGTTGTAATTGCTTATCCATCAGTGGATTGCTGAAATACTGGAGTTTATAAAACAGCAGCATTGTGCTGGTTCAGAATAGCTGACATTTAGAAGACATGATCTTCTAGTATTATAAGACCCTTGTAAAGCTCAGGTGAACATATTTTCAGTGGATATCATCTAGATCTATAAGCTTGAGCTGCAAGTGCACTACACAGTGCACTGTATATAGTACACAGTGTTCTGCAATATAATCCTTTGGTGTAGCACATGAAAATGCCCTTAAAAGATGAAGAAAACAGGCTAGGGTCCTATTTGTTACATAAGACAAGTGTAATTGTGAACTATTGTCATCTATAGTTTCATGACATCTACTGACGTAGTGTCAGAGATTAAACTATGAAAGAAGGAAAGAGTACTCTGAATAATGAAATTCTATTTATAAGCATGGTCTCATTTTGTAAGGAAGATGTGTAGAAAAGACAAATAGTTTAGCAGTGACTCATAGTCAAAGAGATCATTACTGGAATTACAGGTAATTATAATTTCTGAGAAATTCACTCCTGAGTTTGGACAAAGTGTCAAGGACTTGATTAGCAATCTACCACCTTTATAATGCTGTAGAAAGCACAGGAAGCAAAGAGGGCAGTCAAATCAACCTTCATTAATCTTGTATGCTTAAGCTTACAGCTCTTGTACAAATAGAAAATTAGGATAAATTACCAAGAGCCAGTGTTCTGCCAGAAAAAAAACCCAGTCTCAACCATGTTTTTTGGCATAAAATGTTGACAGTGTTTTAATCCATATTAACTATCTGTGCTATATTGTAAGTTTGTCCCACAAGCAGATGGCACTCCAATTACTCATAGTTGTAACAGACTTTTTCCCCACTTCAGAGAAAACTACTGTGAGCTAAATTTTAAGCAACAAAGTAAAATTTTAAAATTGCCTTCAGTTGGTGAGCTAACTGTGAAGGACTTCTTAATCCTTCTACCTGTATTCTTGTGGAAATCCTTTAGGTCTCTTTTTATGGCATATTGTTTCCTCATTATATCATCAGATGTGTTTTCATTGAGCTCGAGGCAGATACATCAAGCTGCACAAATCACAGTGTCCCTCAGATACAATCAGATTTAGAATAAAAAAAGAAGGAAGATACTGTAATTCAAAATGTCTTCCTTAACTAAGATATGTGTCTTCAAATATATCCAGTCACCAGACTTGAAAGCTGTTTTAAACCTTTTTCTTTAGCATCCTAAATGCTCACAGGTCTTAAGGAACAGTAGCAGGAAACATTTTAGAGCCACCAAATTAAAATCTGAATTTGCACCTGCAAATCTTCAGGGAGGTGATATTCACTTCTGATGGCAATGTTTAGTCCAACCTGTTAATATTCTGTATGTTGGTTTCTTATTGTCCTAGTTTGAGGGGAAGTGAGTTTTTTCAAGAGGCTTTGGTCAAACCAATCAGTGGTCAGGTTTGAATGTTGGCATTTTTTAGTAGCCACTGAGAGCTTGGACACGCCTCCGAGGACACAAGGGGTTAAAAGCAAGGACTCTCAGAAAGTCTGCCTCTTCTGGATTCCAGCTTCAGCAGGGCAACACCTCCCCTGCCCAGCTTTCAAGGCTAGGTGGGGGAGGGGAAACACGTGGTTGAGCTAGAGGAGAACCATGCTTCTGAGCCGAAGTGAGCTGGAGCCCCAGGGGGAAGAGAGTGAACAAGCTTTGAGCTGAGCTGGCCCCATCCAGGATGGAGGGGTGGAAAACTGTAGAGGTGCCTTCCTTCCTCCCTCCTCCCCTCCCTCCCTGCCCCACCCCGGGAGAAGATGCCCAGCTGCGAGTGGGAGCTGCCGAGGCAAGGAGTGCCTGAGCCTGCAGCCCCCTGCCGGGAGCCAAGAACTGTTAACCCTTTCTGAGGCAGAAAGAAACTTTTCCCAGACATTGATTCTCATGGCTAGTGGTTTCAGCAGAGAAAGAGAAACAGCCTGGGACCGAGATGATAAAATCAGAAGATGAAAAGAATCCTGGATGGGCAAAGAATGAGAGGAGTAGCTTTCTGAGCTAGACTTTTCTTGCATAATGTTAGCCATAGACTGAACTTGAGTCTCTTTTGAACATAAACTGCATTTTGGGGTGGATGTGGCCAGCTCGACTTGCTGCAGTGGAGCGAACAGAGAAGAGAGGAAGAGGGTGTGGTGGTGCCCTCTGCCCTCAGAGAAGAAACCCTCGGTCCCAGGGGAAAAATGGGGAGAGCCTAGCATGCAAGCATCCTTAATAAGAGCCCTATATGCAGCTTTGGCCCATGGACAGTAGTGAGAACATTGGACATGGAGAAGAGGGTGTCACCACAGCAGCCAAGTAGTGCCACGAGTGACACAAACACACATAAAGGGTGGACCTGTGTTTTTCTGAGAAGCAGTCTGTGGTGTGAGAAAGACTCCTCTCTCCCTTGCCGAATTGAAGATTAGTTTTTGAGTAGTGATTGATTTAAAACCCAAGGTTTTAGTGCCATGGAGGGTAACGTGTGAGGGGTAGAAATTGAGAGGAGAAGAAGAAATGCTCTGGGAAGGTTTCATTTCTGTTTTGTGTGTGTGTTTAGAGTTTTCCTTTCTATTCCTGTTCCTATGTAATGTAATAAAGTTTTGTTCTCTGTTTTCAAGTTTTAAGTCTGCTCTGCTCTGTTCTGGACCACATCTCACAGTAGCTCATTAAGAAAAACATACACTCATGGGTGCATTAACATCTGCCCAGTGGAAACCCATGACACTTATGAACACCAAAACCCAGGTTTTGAGAACTCTCATGGTTGTATTTTTGCATTGTAAAATTAGTTTTCAGATATGATATGTGTAAATCTCTCACTGCTAAAGTAATAAGGCAGAAAACTGAAATGCAGGATTGGGGTTGAAACAGGTCGACTGAACCAAAATAAATAAGATCTGGTTCCAGTGACATTTTCTGTTAGAGCTTAGAAGTGATGATGAATAAAGAAATATTAAAACAATATGGTTTTCACTAATAAAGGTTGCTATAAGGTATAAAGGACTGAGCAGTCTGATTCATACTGGAACAACATTTAGCTACAGGTCATTCTCCTTTTTCTAGGTGGAGCTGATTTATAAGGGGTAGGAGATTCCTTAAGGACAGAGAATATTAATAAAAAAGTGTTCTTTTGGATTTTTTAAACCAATGCATTAAAAAAGAAACCTTAAAAATGCATTTGAAAATGTCTGTGATAGAGAAGAAAATTATCCCACCTAATGTGTCAGCTTATGCAAGTTCACCACAGAGACAGCCTACAGAGAAAAGGAGGTCTTTGAGTTGGTCTAAACCATTGTGATAACCTGTTCACAGAGCAAAATTGTGCCCATACAAACAAGCTTCTCAGTTTGCAAGTCTTGGTAAAAAATCCACGAAGCTGATTATGTAAAGCTTAGTGTTAACCCACAGCTGCTGATCACAGTAAATGCCATTAATTCACATCCTCTAATAACAGAGAGGAAGGATGTGTATGGCACATTGATCTTCCCCTTGTTAACTTCTGCCACTTCTGTGCTAAACCACAAAGAAGTTCCATAACCCTTTCTGATTTATGACATAGAAAGCTCTAATTCAGGCTTATTCACCAGAAAATGGGCTAATTAATTTCCTTGTATCCTTGATACGCAGAGCTATTCCTTTTAGGAAAAAAAGTATGCTTCTGCATTTAAAATTGTGCGACCATTACATGATGTCACACTCTCCTATCAGACCACTGAAGTGTCTACAGTTAATAATCTAGTTTCAGATAAGAATGAATTGCTTTGAAAAAGTAACTAATCCCAAATTTAAAAGGTATTTGATCAAATTTGAAATCAAAACATTACACTTAAAGGCCAGATTCTCGGCAAGCATGAGTGAAGACATAAAAACTTACACAAGATGGCCACTGGGCTCTTAAGCACAGGCACCTGACACTAAAAATGCTTGATGCTTTTTTCACCACACTGCAATTATTTTAAGCAGAGTCAACTTATCATTGAAGTTATTGCTGCAGTATTATACGTATTAAAAATACCAAGAACAATCACTCATCTTGTTACTCTCCTTTGTTTCTGTCATAAGTAGATATGTTTACAATATGTTTAATCATGGAAAAAAGTAATTTAATCAACTCTGTGAATTTTATTCACTGAATGGTAGTGGATCTGCCAGTCTTATCATGTGTGCTTTTAATTGTCCTTTCCCTGTTTATTTTAATGTTCATGTTCTTCTTGTCTGCGCATTAGAGAGATACCAAGTTTACCTGGTACTCTTAACACCAGTAGTAATGCCATGTACCATCTGGAAGGCCATTTTTTTCCCCAAGTCTTGCAGAAATACCCAGATTATTTTTTCCTCTGGTGTAACCAAATTCTGGAAGTCAGTATTATAGCAAGTATAACCACTGTGCAATAACTGGGAATTCTTGCATGCTGCTTTTCCACTAAGTCATTTACAGGATTTACATACTCCCAGCAGGTTAACATTTTACCTTTTTTCAACTTTGAAGGCCACTTTAAGGAAGTTTGCCATTTCCTTTCAAATTCATTTTGGTTGATCAAACATACCCTGGGAAAGACAGAATAATAAAAAAAAAACCTGTCTATGGGAATACACAAGACAGAGCATAAGACTTGATTAGCATAGCTAGTTTGATAACCAAGATGCCATGGCAGGAACAAACAGAACTGTGAAAATTACAGGAGATGGGATTACACCTGCTTACGGGAAGAGAGAAGATTCAATCAACTTCTGCAAGCAAAGAATTGTTGTAAAATGCGTGAGTTTTCTGTGTGATTTTTAACCTGATTATTGTAGTAGAAATCATTAACCTGTTTGAAATAGTATATAAGCTTTTGGGAAACCTGAGTAAAATTGAATTCTGATCACCGAATCAGTCTTCCCGTCTCTCATCAATCGCCAATAATTGGTGCTCCGTATGACTCGAGAAGAACCGGCTATCTGCTGGCAATTGGCGACGCCCCTGGAACTGATCGTGGCGGTGAAAGAACTGTGTTTGGGCCCGCAATCATCTGTACGCCAGACGTGACAGGTGAGCCAGGGGAACTCAAGGTATGGGACAGGACGTGTCCAACGAGAGAGACGTTAACAAAACCATGCAACGCTTGCTGAGCAAGCATGGATCCCCAATCCTTAAGCAGGACCTTAAGTTGCTCCTACAATGGGTGTCACGCATGTTCCCCAATACCACCCCTTCCTCTGTTTTTACTCTCCACTACTGGGACAAGGTCGGCATAAAGCTCTACGACCTGGCTACGCTGCCTGGCCACGAGCCAGAGCTACGCCTGCTTCCTGCCTGGAGGGCGGTCATGGACACGATTAAAAAAGAGGGGGGGAGCGAGGCAGCCTGCGATACCACCGCGGAGATGGCCCCGGAGGCCGTGCTAGACCGAAACCTGCGCAGGTCCCGCTCCCCTTCCCCCATCTGCACCCCCTCCCCGACGAATGCCAGGGATAGAGCCCAGCAGCCAGCTGCAGCCCCACCGGGATCCCACCAGCCACCCCAGAGCTAACCGCTAACCGCTTATAGGGACTCTGACTTTAGCAGTGATGGAGAGCCTTTCGACCCCGGCCCCAAAAATGATCCGGACTTGCTCCCTTCAAATATGTATAACAATTGGTTACAGATAAAAAAGAAAGCCTTTAAGGACAGAGACTTTGCCTTTATTTCACTAATCAATGCTATTCAAGTTTCACCAAATGGCCAGCTTTTACAGCAAATCATCTCACAGCACGGGACAGAACGAGTGCAGACACAAGTCCCACAGCCAACCCAGCAGCTGACACAGTAACCAGGAGCAACCTTCAGCTTCCAGCCGGCCCAGCCCCCATCCACTGAACCGTCTCCAACCTATGAGAAGCCACCCCAAGAAGTGCAGTAATGTTGTCTAATTGCTCAGTTTTTGTCTCCCTACAGAAAATCTATGGACTCTTCCCTGGTCCTCTCAGGAGTGGGTGGAAACAGTCAAAGCTATCAAAGCCAACACCTGGTACAGATCACAGGGCCTGAGAGGAAAGTAGCTACTGTCAGTCCTTTTGTGCTGTCTGCGCCACTGGTTTTGTGGGGGAGAGATGTTCTGTCACAACAGGGAATTTTTATGCAGTCAAATCTTGTATAAAGGTCATTAAAGTGCACGACTTTAAAACTAACTTAGAAAAAAAAAAAAGTTTGGTAAATAATGTCTCCTAAGTTCTTAACAGGAAAGGGGGAGCCGAGGATGACACCCCTGCTGAGAAGACTGCAAAAAGCTCTTTTATGTTTTCAATTTTTTTGTTCTTGATGAACTCTAAACAAATGGTTACAGCCTTTGAGTGAGAACTTAATGCAGAACTGCTTCTCTCCTTCTCTTGTTTAGTTTGTCATCAAACCGAGGTTGAATGCAAATGTGTTGAATGTGAGATACTGTAGTACTATGCATCTCATAAAAGACGAGGTATTTGCTGTCAATGTGATCCATCAAGACACATCAGAAATAATGCACAAATTCAATGATTAATGTGTGTATATAAGTTTGATCCACCTGAACAATTAGAGCACAGTGGATTACTGCCACTGAGAATAAGGATATATGATGATTTCCTGAATATCATGATATTTACTGAGAATTGTTTCTAGTGCTCAGACATAGCCTGTTAAACTTAGATGTTTTTGACAAAGATTGTGATAACCAGTTTGATTTTTAGTTCGAAAGACATCTCCCTGGAAATATTTGGGCTGGCAAATAGGCATGCATTCTATTTCTGCACAACCCTTGCAAATTTCAGCTGAAATCAACACATTACATGATGCACAAAAACTGCTGGGAACAATAAATTGGGTCCATCCATTGCTTGGGATTTCAAATGCAGATTCAGAGCCATTGTTTGCCCTCCTGGGAGGAGAGCTCAACCTCTTATCACCCAGACGCTTAAACAGAGAAGCACAAATTGCGCTTCAAAAGGTAGCTGATGCTATCGCTCAGAGGCAATCAGCTAGGTGGGCTCCTGAACTGCTGCTGAGGCTAATCATTCTGAACCCTAACAAACAGCCTTATGCCTTAATATTTCAGTGGGACTCAGAAAAACCAGACCCTCTGCTAATTATCGAATGGGTCTTTTTGCCTAACAATATTCCCAAGACTATTTCCATGCAAGATGAACTTATGGCCATGTTGATTGTCAAGGCTCGTCAAAGACTGACCTCTTTGGCTGGGAAAGATTTTGATCGTATCTACCTCTCACAGTGTTTTATTTTAATTGGTTGCTACAGTTGTCTGAAAACTTGCAAATTCCTTTAAAGAATTACCCAGGGCAGATATCAATCCATCCGCCTAAACACAAATTATTGAGTTCGTCTTTTAATTTAATCCCCAAGCCAAAGAGAAGTGAGACTCCTTTGCAAGCTATGACAATATTCACAGATGGGTCTGGGAAAACCCATAAATCAGTGATTGTATGGAGGGACCCTGAAACTGGAACTTGGCAATCTGATATTGCGGTTGTTGAAGGGTCTCCACAAATAGTGGAACTAGCTGCCATGGTCAGAGTGTTTCAGAAATTCAGCACACCTTTTAATTTGATTACTGACTCCGCATATGTTTCAGGTATTGTACAGAGAGCAGAGAATTCTGTTTTGAAAAATGTTAAAAATGACATTCTTTTTTCTTGGTTAAAACTGCTGGTCTCCCTGTTAGACCAAAGGACGGCTCCTTACTTTGTGATGCATATCAGGTCACGTTCCAATCTACCCGGCTTTCTCACTGAAGGTAATGCCCAGGCAGACTTGTTAACCTTATCAGTGCAGCATGTTTTGCCTAACAAAATAGAACAAGCTAAACTGAGTCACTCCTTTTTCCATCAAAATGCTGGGGCTTTGGTAAGACTTTTTAAATTAACTCCAGCATAAGCCTCTAATATAATTTCTATATGCCCTGACTGTCAACGTTGCTCCCTTCCTAATGTGAACACAGGGGTCAACCCGAGAGGTCTACAGAGCCTACAAATTTGGCAAACAGATGTGACACACATTCCTGAATTCGGCCGCTTGAAATTTGTGCATGCTTCTATTGATACCTTTTCAGGTGCTCTGTTTGCCTCAGTTCACACGGGAGAGACAGGGAAAGACGCCTGCTGTCATTTTGCTGCTGCCTTTGCCACCTTAGGAATTCCGCAACAGATTAAGACAGATAACGGACCTGCATACATTTCCCATAGAGTTGCAAACTTCTTCTTCTTATGGGGTATCACCCACAAAAGAGGGATACCTCACTCACCCGCAGGGCAGGACAACCAATTATAGAAAGCACCCATGGCTCTCTCAAACGTCTTCTGTTACAACAAAAGGGGGGAACCGGGGACACTCCTGCTGAAAGATTATGCAAAGCCCTGTATGTTTTTAATTTCTTGAATTGTTCAATGACAGACTGAAATCTCCCTATGACTGGGCATTTTACATCATCCACATCGCTTTCCTGCAAGGAGAAACCACCAGTACTAATCCGTGACCCAGAAACGAGTAAAATCCTTGGCCCTTACCCTTTGATCACCTGGGGGAGGGGCTATGCTTGTATCTCCTCAGAAAAAGGACCTCGCTGGATTCCGGCAAAAAACGTGAAGCTGTTCCGAGAACCTCTACCGACAGCTGACGGAGTCCAGGACTGAGCCCCCGGGAGAGGAGGAGGAGGAGGAACCCCACTCCGACTGCAGTTGATGACATCCTTTGTTCTACCTAGAAAGGAAACTGAACTTTTGGGTTTGATGTCTGTGTAAAGGGTGTGGGAATTGGTGATATCACAGAGCCCTTTTTGGCAAAAGCGTAATGTAAAACAGGTATAAAGCCATTGAATTTTTAGTTATAACTGACCACCAGAAAGGATAGTCCTTGAACGAGGACCAAAAGGGAATAAGCTAAAAAAGGTTTTTTCTTTTTGCCACAACATAGTTCTAAACAAACAAAGGCACCATGGAGTTAAATCAGATGCTATACTTATTAGCATTGCTTGCCTTCTGTAGCACAGCCTGGCCTGTTGATCAACCCAAAACAAATGTTTGGATAACTCTGGCTAATGCAACCAAACAAGATACCTTATGCCTGGCCACAGCATCCCCAGAAAATCCATTTTCAACCTGTTTAGTCGGTTTCTGGCCAATACCAGAAACTACCAAAAGCATAGTACAGAGCTCAAATCCTGTTGATACATGGGATCAGTGGACTCCTTACCTTCCTATAACACCCTTGGAGCCACAAGATTTAGAACTCCTGGGTTCTGTAAAAATGCATTTTTGTGTTAATTTTGATTACACGGGAAAAAATCAGTCAAAAGCCTGGGATGTTTCTCCCTATCATCCTGCATATAAGAATCAGACCTCTTGGTGCAATTACACTTCTGGCAGCCCTTCTAAATCCAGTAACGCCCCACTGTGGCTGCCATCAGGAATGTTTCTGGTTTGTGGGGATCGGGCCTGGGCTGCTATCCCTTCGCACATAAAGGGAGGTCCCTGTAGTTTGGGATGACTGACTGTGCTAACACCTAATATGTCCATGATTTTACAGCACAAATATCCCTGCAGAATAAGGCGCAGTCTGCAGGCATTTGATGAATACTGCAATGATGACTTGTCTTTGTGGTCTGTGACCCAGATGAATTGGGCTTCTTCACTTTTGCCAGGACAGGCTGCAAAAAAGGCCTTAAGTCAATTAAATAAGATAGCCTGCTGGCTGGCAAAGCAGACAAATGCCACCAGTTCAGCTTTATCAAATTTATTAACAGATGTTGACAGTATAAGGCATGCTACCCTTCAAAACCATGCTGCCATTGACTTCATCCTCCTTGCTCAGGGCCATGGATGTGAAGATTTCGATGGAATGTGTTGTATCAATCTTTCCGATCACTCAGAATCTATCCATAAAAGCATTCAGCAGCTAAAAGACAGTGTGTTCAAACTAAAAGTAGAATCTGGATCTTGGCTAGATAACCTGTTTAGTGGCTGGGGTTTGACACCTTGGCTAAAAGATTTTCTTAGGATAGGAATGCATGCAATGGTTTTAATAATAATTGCATTAGTTATGATACCTTGCTTGCTTCTATGTGTGCAGAGATTAATTAATAAAGCCATCAAGGGGATATTCTTGGTTAATACAGAAGGGGGAGATCTGGGAATACACAAGACAGAGAGTCAAACAGACTTGATTAGCATAGCTAGTTTGATAACCAAGATATCACCCTGGAGGCCTAACCAGGAAAACAGGCTGGAGACACAGATCTGGGTGCAACAACAGCAGCAGGGCAGAAGACCCGGTTTATTTACAAAAACCTACTTTTATACTTTTACTATGAGGCCTGTGGATTGGAGGAAGGAATTCCCACCTCCACATCACATTGGTGAAGGGGACTGTCACACAGTCTTGTTTGTCCCAGCAGAGAATGTAAAAACAATGGCTATGTTTATAGAACATAGCTGATGTTTACATTAAAAGAGCGTGAGAAGGTACGAACTTCTCCTTTAATATGAACGCTCAGCAAAACCGGGAAAAACTCATGGCAACAACCAAGATGCCATGGCAGGAACAAACAGAACTGTGAAAATTACAGGAGATAGGATTACACCTGCTTACGGGAAGAGAGAAGATTGAATCAATTCCTGCAAGCAAAGAATTGTTGTAAAATGCATGAGTTTTCTGTGTGATTTTTAACCTGATTATTGTAGTAGAAATCATTAACCTGTTTGAAATAGTATATAAGCTTTTGGGAAACCTGAGTAAAATCGAATTCTGATCACCGAATCAGTCTTCCCGTCTCTCATCAATCACCAATAACCTACCTCTGCTCATCTGGCCAGGAAGACCGTAAAGAGGGTGTAATTGCTACCCCTGCCTGCTTGGGACTGCTGAAGGGCTGACTGCTGGTTTCCTTTAATCACTAACAGAAGCATGATTCTTTGAGACAGGAGTGTGTGACATACACCACAGTTTCTTACTTCCCTTTCACAGCTATGTTTTGTTTTCTATTTAAGGAGAATGCACAAAGAAAGATGTGCTCAAAAGGAAGCCATCCTTTCAAAAGTCCTTCCAAATACAAAAAATGATCAAATGGAAAAAGTAAATCATGAAGAAATCTGTTAAATTTTTTCAGACAACAACTGAATGGGAAATAAGTGTTGGGTTGCACAGGGGAACAAAAAAGTCACACGTGTGATATGAGCACCTTCTGTTCTTTGCAGTGAGTAGGAAGGGACCTGTAATCATGATAATTACAGGTTTAACCAAAAGCACATGCAAATAGAGAGGGGGAAGGTGGCAATTCAATGTTATTTAATCAAATGTAAAGTCTGATGGTTTCCATTACACTTTTTCCACTAAAATCTTACGTATGTACTTAAAAATATGTATGTTATATGCAGAGGGTATCTAAAAATAATTACAATTATCTGGATGTTTTCCAAAACTCTGATAAATTTTCTAATTACATTTCTATCTCAAAAATCAGGTTCTGATTGTGTCTGAGGTGTTTAGTCAACCATACTGCTAAATGCCAATAAAATTAATAAGTTATCAATATGGGGTCTTTTGTTTTTTCCCCGGTAGCTTCAGTCAGTCTCGGCTGCCTTGGTTGTTCCTGGATGGGGGGTGCACTTATGCACCTCCTGCCCAAGCAACTCCGGCAAAGCTCCCAGGCACAGGCAACACTTAGCAAGCTTAGTTATAGTGATATACAGCTCTTAGCAGGGATCAGCTCTTTTGCAGTGATTCTCAGCTCATAAGCTTACTAAGGTGCCTTGGCAGACGCAGGGAGAGAGAGGAGAAGCGCTGTATGAAGTTCCACAGATGAACCTTTATTGGCATCCTCCATGAAGGGCTTCAGGGACAGCTCTTCCCCTGAGCTGGGCAAAAAGTGGGGTTTTTATAGGGTACCGAGGTTTTGAGAAGTGGTCCAATAGTATGAGTCGGGGTAGAAAGTGACCTATTGTCTTACAGGGAGATAAGAGAGGGTCCAAGCGTAGAAGAGGGGTTATTTGGCCTAGTAACCATGACTAGGCATTTCTGTGCCTTTAGGCGACTGACCGCCAGAGAGGCCTACTAGGCCTCATGGCTGCAACAACTCCACTTTATTTAATAAAACGGCATTCCCAAAAGTTCTTTTAAAGCAATAGACAAGGCATGAGAACATAGCTAATACAATGACAATTACAATGAAAATCCACAGAATTCCTTTAACAAAAGATGCAACCCATCCTGTTAATCCCCATTGACCAAAAAGGTCATTGACCCAGTCGGGGTTCTTTTCTATTTTTAAGTCCTTCACAAGTACTCTCAGTTTTTGGATGTTTGCGTGGATGGATTCTGAGCGTGACGAGAGACTGAAGCAGCACATCCCTTCGAAGTCTTGGCATCGGTGTCCGTGGGCAAGCAGCAAGAAGTCAATCGCTGCCTGGTTCTGGAGAGATGCAGGTCTTGTGTTTTCCTCATCTTTTAAAAGATCACTCAGGGCAGCAGATGTAGCGTTGGCTTGCTTACTAAGCCAGCAGCCTAGGTGATTTATTTCACCAAGGGCCTTAGCTGCAGCTACCCATGGTAAGAATAAGGAGACCGCAATTCTTTTTGGTTTATTCCAATTGTATAATTTAGGATCGCAATTTTCATCAAATTCAGTATAGGATCTTTTGTGGCAATTTGCTTCACTTTCTTTTTTCCAATTATGTAACAAGGTAATATTTGGCGTGAGGGTGGAAAGTCTCCCAAGGCTACAGGGACCTCCCTGAAGGCGTGAGGGGATCCCAGCCCATACTCGGTCACCACAGATGAGAAACATTCCTTTGGGTGGTACTTTGGGATGGAGAGAGGATACAGATATCACGCGAGTGGTGTAATTGCACCAATCCGGATAGTTATAAGCTTTGTTAATGGGTGATATGTCTTTTCTGTATGTGTTTTTTACCTGGTCAATTTCTGGCCCATTATTCTTTGGATGTCTAAAGTAAAATTTGACACAGTATGTTGCTTTGGTGGACCCCAGCAGGTCCAATTCTTGGGGTTCCTCTAGGGCATTAGGTAACATTTTTGTCCACTCATCCCAAGTATCTACTGCATTGGGTCTCTTACCTGTGGTGTGGAGGAGCTCTGAATAATAGACGGGCCAGTCATCTGCTACGAAAGGAATCCCTACTAGACATGTGGAAAGTGGGTTATCAAAGCTCCCCATGGATAAGCAAATGTTATCCTGTTTCAATGTTTTTGCTAAGGTTACCCAAACATTATGGCTAGGCTGTGGGCTAATCCAGCCAAAGGCATACAGTACGGTGAAGAGCATCCAAGCAGAAGTGAGGAGAGCACCAGTTTTCATCTCTGGACAGGGATAAGACTTCTGATAGGGAATATAAGCAAAATTTTTTATCTTTTATGATGGGAGGAGAGGGTTAGGGTTTTTTCCCTCATTCCTTTCCTCTGTTCCTTCCCCCCTCCCCCCCCCCCCCTTTTTTTTTTTTTTGATATATATAAACAAGGGATGGGTAAGTGGGTGGGAGGTTAGGGGGTTTTGGGAAGAGTTGAGAAAGGGAATAATAGGGGGTTTTAGGGTAAAATTTTAAAAAAAGTAATAACGTAATTCAGAGAACAATTTTGTGTTCAGGCTATGTCTGGCTTAAGGCTTGACTGATACAGCAGAATGTTGTTCATCTTTTCTGTTTCTTCTGCTGTCATGTGATGGGTCGGTTTTTTCTTTGGTACGTGGATATTCGGCAACTCCTTCGTCTCCAGGCAGAACTTGTCTGGTTTTGAGGTGGTCTTGTATTCAGCTCAGAGGAACTCTTGTCAGTGTCTGACTGAGTAGTGTTTGTAGTGCCTAGGTATGGTTTTATGTTTTTTCCTGGGTACCATCTTGGGCCAGATGATAGTGAAACACACACATATCCTCTACCCCAAGTAATTAACCGGAAAGGCCCAGAAATTTAATGAGTCTCTGGGTCCTTCACTAGCACAGATGGTTTCTCAGCAAGCTTTGCTTGGGTGGTATTTGCAGTGGCAAAGTACTGGGGGGTCAGGCTCTGATGTTGTGCCATTTAAGAAGTTGATGACATAGAGAACCTTGCAGAGTCTTTCAACTGGAGATATTATTTTTGTTTCACTTCACTGCTGATTGAAGACTCTTGAGGGTTAGATGTGTTCTTTCTATGATGGATTGTCCTGTGGGATTTGCAGGTATGCCTTTCTTGTGTTCTATTCCCCACTCACTGAAGAACTCTTAACTTACGAGATACATAGGCAGGTCCATTATCTGTTTTGATCTGTTTTGATCTGTTTTGATCTGTTTTGGTACTCCCAGGGTAGCAAAGGCAAGGAGAAAGTGCTTTATGGCATGCTGTGTAGTTTCTCCTGGATGAGATGATGCAAACACTGCTCCAGAAAATGTGTCAACCTATACGTGCACATACTTTGACCTTCCAAAAGGTGGGAAGTGAGTGACATCTGTCTGCCACTGCTGGCAGCTGTTAAGTCCTCAGGGATTGACTCCTGTCCCCACAGATGGTATCTGGTAGCTTTGACAGTTCAGGCACGTGGCAACAATAGCTTTTGCTTGATCTTTTGAGAGCTTGAACATTCTGATAAGGGCAGCTGCATTTTGATGATAAAATGCATGTGACAACTTTGCCTGGGCAAAGATGTCAGGGATGTTAGCAGTCTCTAGTGCCATGGCCAATGCATCTGCTTTCCTGTTCCCTTCTGCGATGATACCTGGGAGGTCAGTGTGTGACCTCACATGCATTACATAGTAAGGTTGTTTTCTGTGGGAGATTAAGCATATTAATGCAGAAATCGATTAGTGTAACTTTGGATTGGAAACGTCTTTGAGAAGGGCTTGTTCTGCCCTCATAGCTATACCTGCAACATATGAAGAGTCTGTAATGAGATTAAAGGCTTTGTCTTTGAATTTCTCAAAGGCTCTGACAACAGCTGCTAACTCTGCAATCTGTGGAGATCCCTCCACTATTTGGACATCAGATTCCCATTTTTGGGTCTTAGGGTCTTTCCATGTCATTACAGACTTGTGGGATGACCCCGAGCCGTCTGTAAAGACTGTTAGAGCTTTGAGAGGTGTTCTACTCTGTATTAATTTTGGGGTCAGATTAAAGGTTATATTAAAAAGTTTATGTTTTGGGACATGGATGGAGATTTGGCCTTTATAGCTATCTAGGGCATACTGGAGATTTTCATTGGTCTGAAGCAAATGCTCCAGGTCTCCGCTGGTTAATGGCAAGTATATGCATGTGAACTCACACCCTGCGAGAGAACGGAGGCGAGTTCTGGCCTTTTTTATTAGATGTGCCATGATTTCTTGGAAGGTGGTAATTGTAGGTTGGTTGTTTGTAAAGATCCATTCAAGTATCAATAAAGGGTCTTGAAGTTGAGTATCCCATTGGAAAATCAGTCCATGGAACCAGGGTGCTTTTTCCTAGAATGACAAACTGGAAAGGCAGGCTAGGCTCGAAGCGATGGGCTCAGTGTGAAGATAGAGCTTCTTGGACTTTGGTGATGGCATCTCGGGCTTCTGTTGTGAGAGTGCGTGGAGAGTCCAGGTCTCCACTGCCACGGAGAAGGTTGAAACGGGGAGTGAGGTCCTCTGTTGTAATTCCTAGCAGAGGACGTACCCAACTGATGGATCCACACAGACTATGTAAGTCTCTCAGGGTTTTTGGGTCGTCTCGGATGACAAGCTGCTGGGGTACGATGGTCCTTTCATGGATCTGGAATCCAAGATAAGTCCATGGGTTGGTGTACTGTATTTTGTCTTCACAGATCTCGAACCCTGCTTTTTCTATGGTTTCAATAGTCTTTGTAACCGCTTTGTCTACGTAGGCTTTGTCTGATGCACAGATCAGGATGTCATCCATATAGTGGTAGAGGATTGCATCTGGAAATAGGCTCCGAACGGGAGACAAAACATGAGCAACATACCATTGGCATATAGTAGGTGAGACCTTGAGACCTTGGGGAAGAAAAAGCCAATGATATCTTTTGAGTGGAGCCTCTCTGTTAAGAGAGGGGACAGAAAAAGCAAACCGTGGAGCGTCCTGGGGGTGCAGCGGAATGCTGAAGAAGCAGTCTTTAATATCTATGATGGCAAGTGTCCAGTTGTGGCCAAGTTTCTCAGGTATCGTGGGCATGATATGCTCACAGATACGATTTGAGCTATTCCAAACTAGGCCGAACTAGGCCTCAGGACTGGGTCTAGTAGGCCGCAGAACGTTCAGCATACGTAGTAGCAGATAAACCTATCTGCTACTAGGAATGTGTTAAGGTATGGACACTCACAGCATAGAGGTAATGGCACTAAGTCTCCGTAGCTACCTTAACCCTGGATTGTTTACATACTTCTGTATGTCCACTGCCTATCACAGTGCACCTGCTAAATGTAAACGACTCGCTCTGTATTTAATCCGCCATCTCGTGGAATAAAGCGGAGTACGTGCTGGAAACCATACTGGTTGGTCTCACGTTACTCTAGTCCCCGGTCTTACCAGAGCTCAACTTCAATTGGCGCCCGAATTCAGAGACTGAGCCCTGGATGAATACTGAAATATAAGGCTTAGATGCTGGAATATAAGGCTTAGATGCTGGAATACATGGCTTAGATGCTTTGAGATATAAGGCTTAAATGCGGAAAAGACCCTGCTTGATTTAGGGGTGTGTGTCTCGCTTGCGGACTACTATACTGAATTTGCAGGGCAGGCTGGGGAGCGTCGGCTGATTGGATTGTTCAGAAAGGCTACAGTGCCACCTGCTGTCAGCGGAGAGAAGGTAAGAGCAGCGACGCGGATGGAAACATTAATGGAAAGCGATTTCATAGCTGCTACGCAGCTTTTAGCGTCCATTGTCTCGAAACGGGGCAAAAAAATCAGAGACTCTGATATAACTCAGCTGGCCCATTGGGCTAAAAAGAAAGGGAGGTTACATCAGCCCTCGCTTTTGTTTAGCGAGACGGAATGGAAGGAAATCGGAGACTTACTGTGGGATTTGGTAGTTTCACAAGGGAAAGACACGAAACTCTGCTCGGAGTTAGGCGTAACTTGGAAAAAAGTTATAAACACGTTGCAAACCTTTGCCGCGGAGCGCAGAGCTGCCCAAGCCACGATTTCTGCTTTGGAGAGAACGACTCCTTGCTCTCCTGATCCGGGGGCTGTCCCCCCCCAAGCGAAAGCGCAGAAAAAAGTATCCAGAGTAGCGAGATTTTTCGGGATTAATTCCACGCATCCGGTGAAAGGGAACGCGGCCCCTCTCTGTTCGTCCCTCCGTGACGTGGTAGATGTGGCCAGCCATGCGGTCGAGAAACCGGGCGAGAAGCCGGAAATGTCCTTGCCGCGGCTCAGCGAGAATGGCGAGGGGAAGGAGACGAGCCAGCCGCCAGACCCCAGGGGCGTGGCGAAAGAGGAGGAGATAGGCGGAGCCGGCAGTGGCGCAGGGCGGGCACAGGTGACGCAGCAAGGAGGCGGACTTAGAGGCGGTGCCACCGGCGGAGCGGAGCCAAACCCCTCCCTGCCGGAACGGGAGCTGAGGTCAGCTGCCCACCTGACCAAAACAAAAACAGAAGACATGGCGGCGCCCATGTCCCGATTGGACACCGCGGGTTCGATTCAATCCGAGACCCCTGCGTCCCCGCAGCCTGCATCAGCGGGACCCGATACCCATCCACTAGCGTCCCACTGTCCTCTGCCGGAATCTGATTCCGATGAAGATGTTTTGGAACCTGACGGCCGTTGTGCGGCTCAAACGCCGGAAAAGCCACAGAGATCAACGGAGCTACAGCAAATTATAGCCAAGCTTGCTAAGCTCTCAAACCGGCAAAATCAACTAGAGCAAAGGACAATCGAGCTATCCAAAACATTCCCACAGAAAACATACAACATGCAACCTTTGTCATCTATACATAACCAGCAGACACTGCCATCCAATGCCCAGCAGATGGCGCTGCCTGCCAACCAGCCTGATCCACTTCTAAACCACTGGTCAGAGGTAAAAAAGAACGCCATCCTAGATAAGGACTTGGAAGCGGCCAATGTTATAGCTTGCCCTGTGGTGATCGAGCAAAACGTTGCTGGATGGCAACCACATGAATGGAAAGTATTGCAATCTGCAAAACAGACGGTCAGCCAGCATGGAATTCGTTCAGAAGCTTCTAAAAGTATTATTCAATACATTTTTACAGCTGACCTCTTGTGCCCTGCTGACAGTTCCAATATTGCAGCACTTCTGCTCACGCCATCCCAATTTCTCATCTTTGGAAGAGAGTGGAGACGGCTGGCAACCGAGGAAGCTAATAGGCATCAAACAGTGGGAGACCCATTTTATGGGATTCAGCCTGACATGCTGACGGGCCAAGGAGCTTATGCTACGACGAATGTACAGCTGACTTTTCCCATTGAAATTCATCAGCTGTCCCAGTCACTGGCCTACAGAGCTTTGATGTTGGTGCCAGACAAGAAGAAGCCTCCATCCTATGCTAACGTCAAGCAAGGAGACACAGAATCTTTTGCACAATTTATTGATCGCCTTTCTACAGCTTTGAGAGATGCTCCAGATTTGCCTGATGAGGTGCGAGACCATTTGTTTCGTTCTCTTGCATTTGAGAATGCTAATGCACGCATGAAAACCATATTAGCCTCCCTCCCTCAAGGCTGTGGCGTTGACGAAATGCTAGTGAGAGCAGCGAGAGCAGAGCAGACTAACCAGACAGCAGCTTTCACAGCGGCAATGCAGAGTGCAATGCAGCAACAGGGACATGTTATCGCAGCTGCATTGACAGGAAAGCCCTTTAGCCGTTTTCCTAACAGCAAAAAATCATCAACAAACTTCCCTTGTAACCACTGCGGTGAACCAGGTCATTTTAAGCGGACCTGCCGGAAGCCTGTTTGGTGTCACAGATGCAATGTGGACACTCATGCTACAGAGGTTTGCAGAAAATCGGGAAACTTCACAGCCAGCGCGCCGAGGCAGCGCGCCAAGACACAAATCGATGCCTCCGCCCACCAGACTCCAAAAATGACTCCTTGAACCAAAACAGACCTGCTGTGTGGAGAAGCGTTGGTGTAGACATAACAGCAGCAGAAGAAGTCACTTTGCAAGATAAGGAAGTAACCTTAATCCCCACTGATGTCTCTGAACCCATTTATAATACAATTTCTTCAGCTGGAGGTTTGATATTAGGAGGAGCCTCCACGAGCAAACAGGGTATTATGGTATGGTGGTGCCAGGAGTCATCAATGCAGATTACACTGGACAATTAAAAATAATGGTTTATGCCCTGCAGCCTCCTGTGACAATCCCAAAGGGGAGCAGGATTGCTCAGATCATCCCTTTTGAGAACATCCTGCCACGTCACCGGGCCCAAAAGCAGCCTGCGGAAACCGAAGGCGGAGCTAGGAGCTTTGGATCCGTGGGACACAATGTTTTCCTTACAGTGGATTTACACGAGCGGCCACGGATTGCAGTGAAACTGCAACGAGGCGATGAAATTATTGGCATGGAACCACTTCCAGACACCGGCGCAGACATATCTTTAATTAATAAATTACATTGGCCTTCTCATTGGCCTCTGAAATCCCCCTATACCCGTGTTGTGGGCGTAGGAGGCCTGACTGTTCCCTCAATAAGTGCAGATCCTATTCGGATCATCTTTGAAGATGGACAAGTGGTTGTGGCTCATCTATATGTTGTGCCAATGCATGAAGAGATTCTGGGACTGCTAGGCAGAGATGTGCTTTCCCAAATAGGGATGGTTTTAACTACTGACCGGCATTTTCCTTAGTGGCCACTGCAGAGCAGCCACCCATTTTAAAAATCACCTGGTTAACTGGTACCCCTGTGTGGGTTGAGCAGTGGCCAATGACAGAGAAGAGGCTGCGAATTACCAAGCAATTGGTGCAGGAACAATTAAAAGCGGGTCACATTCGACCCTCAGTGAGTCCATGGAATACACCGATTTTTGTCATCCCTAAAAAATCAGGGAAATGGAGACTATTACATGACCTTCACAAGGTCAACGAGCAGATGCAAGCGATGGGTGCTTTGCAACCAGGCTTGCCAGCACCGACTATGATTCCTCAAGGGTGGGACATTGTGATCATCGATTTGAAGGACTGTTTTTTCACTATCCCACTCCATCCTGAAGATACTCAGTGCTTTGCCTTCACTGTGCCATCTATTAACAGAGCAGCTCCAGCACAACGGTATGAATGGGTAACTCTTCCTCAAGGAAGTCGTACCTCACCTACCATGTGCCAGATTTTCGTCAATTGGGCTTTGCAGCCAATTCATCAGCGTTTTTCCAATGCAATAATTTATCATTATGTTGATGATATCCTCATTGCTACTAAAGAGCCTCTGCTCACAGAGGAATTAAATTGGCTAGTCACACAGTTAAAACATCGCAGTCTGACTGTGGCCCTGGAAAAAAAACAGCGATCAGCTCCGTGGAAATACTTAGGATGGTTGATCACAAGCGCACAGATCCGGCCGCAGAAAATTACTTTACACACCAACATTTCTACATTATATGATGCTCAGAGACTTTTTGGAGACCTGCAATGGGTTCGCACCATTGTAGGAATTAACAATGATGACTTGCAACCGCTTCTGCCATGGCTACATGGTAATGATGCCAGTAGCCCTTGACAATGTACCCCTGAACAGCAACGAGCCTTAATCAAGGTATCAGAAAAGCTACAACGTGGTTGGAGCATTCGCCGTATAGAACACCTCCCACTATCACTGTTCCTCTCCAACGCAGATGCCTGTCCGTTTGCCATCATTTTTCAATGGCAAAAGAAAAAGGGGGAACACCAGTCTAGGTTAAAGTCGACAGCTGGGGTGATTGAATGGGTGTTCTTACCGGTGCAGCCAAAGAGTCGTGTTATGACAAGAACAGAAGCCCTTGCCGTGCTCATCAGGAAGGGGAGAGATAGGATTTTAGAGATCGATGGGGAAGAACCGGCAGATATCAGTGTTCCTATCAAAAATGAAGATTTGGACTGGAAGCTGAGACATTCTGTGGAGCTGCAAGAAGCATTGTTAGGTTTTACAGGTGTGGTTCACAATCGACAGCCAAAGGGTCCGATGTGGACTCTGATTGTATGCCATCAGTGGCTGGAGAAGCCTCTGTGTTCCATGACACCTGTGGAAGGCAGAACAGTTTATACAGATGCTGGCCGAAAGACACAAAGAGCTGTGTGTGTGTGGAAACAGCAAGGAGAATGGAAGCAGCATTTAATCCACAGTGAAGCCAGAGACAGCTTGCAGACCCTGGAACTGGGAGCAGTGTGTTGGGCTTTGCAAACCTGGAATAAGGAACCTCTCAATGTGGTGTCAGACTCTTTATATGTGGTTGGAGTGGTACAGAGGATCGAAGATGCACTCATTAAGACCACTCAGAATCAATGTCTCGGAGAACTATTTCTACGACTGAGGAGTATACTCAGACAGCGTCAGCATGCCTTTTGCGTGATGCACATTCGTAGTCATCAGTGCAGCAATGGTTTGGGAGAAGGCAATGCACGGGCAGATGCTGCAGTCAGTTGCGTTGCCCATGTCCCTCCTGAAAGCAAATTTGTAAGAGCTCGCAACAGCCACGAGAATTTCCATCAGAATGCTAGAGCCTTGCGTCGTCAATTTCAAATATCCATGAACGATGCACAAGGGATTGTGCGTGCCTGCCCTCATTGCAGTCATCATGGGCCAGGTCTAGGCCTAGGCACGAACCCTCGAGGCATGAAAGCCCTAGAACTGTGGCAGATGGATGTAACACACATCCCAGAGTTTGGAAGGTTGAAATATGTTCATGTTACTATTGACACCTACTCCAAATTCATCTGGGCCACGGCACAAACTGGGGAAAGAGCTCTGCATGTTGAGAGGCATTTGACTGTTTGCTTTTCAGTGATGGGAGTGCCTGCAGAAATCAAGACTGACAATGGTCCAGCTTATGCGGGACAACGAGTTGCTAGGTTTCTGCAGAAGTGGGGAGTCAAACATACTACCGGGATTCCTCACTCTCCTACTGGCCAAGCCATTGTGGAACGGGGTCATCAGACACTGAAAGAGTATCTCGCAAAGCAGAAACAAAACAGTGACCTAGACGTGACCAATCGCTTATCTAAAGTACTGTTCACTTTAAATTATTTATGTCTAGCAGAAGGACGAGAAGAGCCTGCAGTTGTCATCCACCACCAGGCTGTGAAAGAAGGGAGACCACAAGCAATCCCAGGACTTTACGTATATCATAAGGACATGCGAACGGGTGAATGGCAGGGACCCAGTCCAGTCTTGTTTAATGGTCGCGGTTATATGTGTGTTTCCGCAGGAGAAGCAGGACCTGTCTGGGTGCCGAGTCGCTTTACTCGTGCGTGTCCACAAGAAAAGATACCAACCGGCGGTGACATTCCTAGAGACACTCACAGAGACAGCGAGGACTTACCTGAAGCACCTCAAGAAGACGCGGAGAGTGCTGAAAATTGACTGTTTTAACAATACTATATCATTGCACTGCAATAGCTTGATAATTAGAGACACGATAAGTTATTGGTTAAGGTTTTAAGTTAACAGCCTGTGTGCTAAACTGTTTGCTTTTCACAATGGGTGAAATGTTAAGCATGAGGGTGTTTGTTTTAATCAGCGTGGTAGTAGGAACAAGAACAGGGATGTTTAACATTGACACGAGGGAGAACATGTGGGTTACTTGGGCCAAGCAAACTAAACAGGATTCCTTTTGTTTATCTCTAGCGACGCCATCCAATCCTTTTAGAACTTGCTTGATTGGAGTTCCACTGACCTCCATGGCAGAGTTCAAGTTTTTGACCCCTGTCAGCATTGACCCAAAAGGTGCTTTGGGGCCACAAGCTGCTGCCATAACGCGAAACCTTAGAACTGCTGGTCCAGAGCCTCAGGAGTTTGATCTTTTAGGTTCTGTGCCAGGGGACTATTGTTTTGTCTTTGGGCGTTTTACAGTAAACTCAAGTCTATTAATCATAGACGAGCAGCAATTGAAAGGCCACGCTACGTGGCTATCCCCTCATTCACCATTGTATTACAATTACACTGAGTATTGTAATAATTGGGTCAGATCTGTCACACAATTGACAACAGCTGCTAAGAGATTGCCACCAGGAATCTTTCTAGTTTGTGGAGACAGAGCATGGTCCACAGTACCTCCAAACAGTGTAGGAGGACCGTGTTATTTTGGTAAACTAACTCTGTTCGCACCTAGCATTCATCAGGTTCTAGGCTTGCCAAAAAAGGCTCAACGAGTCAAACGCAGTATGTCTCAACTAAGCCCCAACTGCAGAGATCAAGTTAAGTTATGGCAGCCTGCAGCCGTGATCTCAGCATCCGTTTTTGCCCCAGGAGTTGCTTCAGCACAAGCCCTCACACAACTGAAACATTTAGCCTGCTGGACAGGGAAACAGATTAATATAACGACGAAGTTGTTGAGCGAGCTTGCTGAAGATGTTAGTGGCATTCGCCATTCAGTGCTCCAAAACCGAGCTGCGATTGACTTCCTTCTTTTAGCTCAAGGGCATGGATGCGAAGAGTTTGAAGGCATGTGCTGCATGAATTTATCAGACCACTCACGGTCGATACATCAGCAGTTAGCGCAGTTGAGGGACAACATGAAACACCTTGTAGTTGAAAGCACTCCGTTTGATAATTGGCTGAAATCTTGGAACCTCACCGGGTGGATTGTGGATTTAATTCGTTTTGGTATAATGATTTTTATTGCTGTCATAGTGGTTTTAATAATAGTGCCTTGCTTAATACAATGTATGCGCAAATTAGCCAATCGTGCCTTAACGTCGGTTTGGATAGCCCAAAAAGAAAAAGGGGGAACTGTGGCCGAGTTTCTCAGGTATCGTGGGCATGATATGCTCACAGATACCATTTGAGCTATTCCAAACTAGGCTGAACTAGGCCTCAGGACTGGGTCTAGTAGGCCGCAGAATGTTCAGCATACGTAGTAGCAGATAAACCTATCTGCTACTAGGAATGTGTTAAGGTATGGACACTCACAGCATAGAGGTAATGGCACTAAGTCTCCGTAGCTACCTTAACCCTGGATTGTTTACATACTTCTGTATGTCCACTGCCTATCACAGTGCACCTGCTAAATGTAAACGACTCGCTCTGTATTTAATCCGCCATCTCGTGGAATAAAGCGGAGTACGTGCTGGAAACCATACTGGTTGGTCTCACGTTACTCTAGTCCCCGGTCTTACCAGAGCTCAACTTTATCCAGTCTCGAGGCAGCACTGATGGTGAAGGCGGTCCAGGCTGAAGGGGTCCCATGTCCTCAATTACCTCACTGATTTTATGCAGGTCATGGAGGAGCCTACACCTGTCCGTTTCAGGCTTTTGCAGTACAAAGACTGGGGAGTTCCAAGGGCTGGTGGTCTTGACGATGTGACCTTTGGCAAGCTGTTCTTCTACAAGGGCTTGTAGTGCGTGCAGTTTTACTTTAGGGAGGGGCCACTGTTCGATCCAGATCGGGGTTTGGCATTTCCAGGTGAGCTGAGGAGTATCTGGTAGTGCACGCTCCTCAGTGGCCCCAATTAGAAATCCCGACTGGGAATTTGTAGCAAAGCTCCCATTGGGATAGAAAATCCCTTCCCCAAAGGGTGATGGGGGCCCTTACCACAAATGGGTGGATAGTTGCCAACTTGCCTTCAGGCCCTTCGACAAGCACGTTGTGCTTGCTTCGCATGGACGTTGTGGCTCCACCGATCCCTGAAATCATACCTGGTACCGGTTGTAGTTCCCAGTTTGCTGGCCATTCTGAGCGGGCAACGAGGCTTACGTCTGCGTCCAAGTCCAGGAGTCCCAGTCGGTGGATCTTCTCCCCTTTGCAGGATAGGCCACACTCGATGGTAGGCCTATTAGGTCCCAAAACTTGTGCCCACATTGCTATAGGGTTGAGAGGAAGCTGTTCCTTGTGATTTTTTAGGAGTAGAAAGGCTTGTGCAATTGGAGTTCCCTTTAAAAGAAAAAATGGTAAGTCTGTGCAGCACAGCTGGACCAAGATTTCTTGACCCGGGTGTACTGTTTGTACTGCTGGAAACACAAAAATTTCAACTAGGCCATTAAAGGTATCACCTATAATTAGGATGTCAAAAGGACCTCCTTTTGGCCCATACTTGCCAGTAGGGACACGATAAACATCTCTCTTTTTTAAGTCAATGGATAAAGCAGTTACCAGTTGGCGCCTGGTTCCCGTCTGTATTGCTCTCTATGTTGGATCCCCTTCATGTGACGTGGCGTCTCCTGGAGTGATGCATGGTTGGGTCTGGATGGCTTTTGATTTGTTGTCTTGGCGTGGAGCCTGACCATGCTCCACTGGTAGTTTCCCGAACGCTGCTGGAAGCGCTGCCGATTCTGGGGTTTTTGGTAGGTGTTACGGGGAATTTGGATAGGTGACCTATGTGGACAGTCCTTTATAAAATGTCCAAAGTCTCCACAGTGAAAGCAGCGGGTCTGGTCTTGGGAAGTCACTACTGCAAATGCACCAGAAACTCCTTCTGCAATACCCTTAGCAACTGCTTGGGCCACTGTGTTTTCAGTGGAGAGGTGACATGTACAGCTTTCCACCATTTGTTCTATGGTAGGTTCTGTATCCAAGGGTAAGGCTCTCAGAATAGTTTTACATTTTTCGTTAGCATTGCTCATGGCAAGTTTGCATAACAGTTCTTTTCTTGCCTCTATGCTCTCTATCTGTTTATCCAGAGCATCTTTAATTCTGTCCACAAATTTGATAAAGCTTTCATCTACTCCTTGTTTAATATTAGAGAAGTGTAGGGTAGGGATAGAGTCATCTGGGATAAGAAGTAAGGAAGTCTTAGCTGCAATAGCCAGGTCTTGTATTGCTGCCTCAGACAAAGTTTTAGCTTGATCTGAGGGTTTCTGCAAGTTGCCTTCTGCAGCCAGCTGTTCAACTGAAAAATGTTGCCTATTAGGATCTTTAGCGTATGTGTCTGATAATGCTTTTAATTGTTTTTTCCAATGCCTTTCCCATAGCATATATTCTGCCGGGGATAGGAGGCAGTGAACAATATTCTTAACATCATGGGGTATTAAAACATGTGCCGAGAAGATAGCTTCTAGGAAATTTTTAAAAATATGTGAACTTCTGCCGTGTTCTTTGGCCACTTTTCGAAGTTCTATGAGCTCTTTGTATTAGGTTCCCACATAATTTTAGTGGAGGCACCACCTCTTTTTCCCTTTATATAAGTTACAGGGAAGGCAGAAATTTTCTGAGCCAGCTCCCAGTCCCCTGCTTGGGTGGCTTCCATTTTAATTAAAGCCCATGGATCAATGTCATCTGCATCAGTATTCAACTCACTATCACTAGTGTCCTCAGATGAGGAGTGTTTTTTCTGGCGTTTTGGAGTGGCATTTTGCAGGGGTGTGGGGTGCTGGAGAGAGGGTTGCAAGACCTGGCTACGGGAAACGCAGCTAGGACGGGGTTGAGGGGCATGTAAAAGCGGTATGCTACCATGGGGTGTCTCAGAAGTGCCGTGAGGGTTTCGTGGCTGCAGGGTCTGGGGATAAAGGAGTGGCGGGGGGGTGGGATTGCATGGGGCCACATTCGCTACAGAGGGAGCAGGGGGGTGGGGTGGGGCAGATTGGATAGAAGCAGGCACGGTTACATTCGGAGGTACCGCGGGGGGAGGGTGATGGCCACACATGAGATAAGCAGGTTCTGCAGGCTTTGCAGGCACGCAGGGAGGGTTTGGGAGAAGCGCGAGAGAGGGGAAAGCGGGCAGCGCGGAGTGGGGAGGTGGGGACAGCATGGAGTTCGTGTTCTCTGTCCCCAGGAGGGCGGCTGAAGGTGGAGGGGTGGAGGCGGGGTGCTTGAGAAGAGGCAGTGGGGGTGCCGGGGCCTGCGGTGGTCCCGGGAGCGCAGGGCGGGAGCGGAGGAGGAGAGGCAGGCACGGCGCATTCGGGCCCTACCCCCCTGTGGCCGGCATTTGGAGAGAGAAGGGGAAGATTAGCATTTGAAAGGACGGTGTCTGGTGGGAGAGTTAAAGTTGGAATGCTCTCCGAAGGGGGACTTTGAGATTTCTTAATATTTGTTTGTTCTACTACTTTGGTAATATTATGAAAAATGGGTAGAAATCGTGTAACAGAGAAGTCTCCATTAATTTGGGAAGTGTCTATTTTTATCCCCACTGAGTCCCAAAAAGAATCTAAAGTGATAGAGTGTGTATTAGTATCTGGAACCTGGGAAATAATCCATTTTATAAACTTTTTCAAGTTAGTTTTTAAGAATTTACTTTTAGAGAAAGAAGGGTTGTTAAGGGATAGAATTTCTAAGATTTCTAAATATAAGTCTCTCTCATTCTGGGATCGTTTAAATTTACTATTTTTTGATCCCATTGTAATGTGGTTCCCATTCCCCTCCCAGCAGAAAAAAGAGAAAAAAAAATAAAAAGAAAAAAGACCCAAGTAAAGTAGCGCGCAAAAAAAAGGCTGTAATCTACTTACTCTTCAGCCGAATGTGGGTCAAAAACTGCTGGTAGGGTGGTCTGCCAATGTCTGTCTTAAAAGTCATCACTGCAAATGTCCTCCCCTTCGTTCTTCTCCCAGCTTTTACTGCTGAGCATGATGTCTTACATTATGCAATATCCCTTTGGTCAGTTGGGATCAGCTGTTCCATCTATGTCCCCTCTCAACTCCTGGTGCACCTCCAGTCTCCTCACTGGCTGGGTGGGGTGAGGAGCAGAAAAGCCCTTGACTATGCAAATCCTGGTTAGTAATAACAAAAACATCTCACTGTCATCAACACTGTTTCCAGCACAAATCCTAAACAGCCCCACACAAACTACTGTGAAGAAAATTAACTCTATTATAGCTAAACCCACCACAAATCTCTTAACATTTTTCTCACCCTCAGTTTTGTCCTGCCATTCACATATTCTTTACAACCATGTGCTTGTTTGAAACCAAAACCAGTGAGAGACTTCAGGTCAGAAATACAATTTAATTGGAGAGAGAAAAAAAAAAGTGAAATAAAAATAAAAGCAATAGCACAAAAAAAACCCACTGACAGAGTCAGAATATAACCTGACACCCTATTAGTTAGGGTGGTGGTAGCAGTCCAGATGAAGCGGTCATGTTGAAGCAGTGATCCTTTAGAAAGGTCTGGTAGCTCTTGTCCTCTGGGAATCCAGTGGGTAAGGCCTGCTGTGCTGTCCCAAATCCCAGATTATATCCAGGTGGGAATGCTTGGCTCCTCCCCCTGGGCAGAGCATCTCACAATGGAATGATATGATTCTATGAGTCATGCAGTGGGTCCTTGATTGCCCATTAAACAGAGATAGCTCCCGAAGGGAGTTACCAATGAGTCATGGGGTGAGGCCTTGATGGCCCATTAACAGAAGATAGTGTGGCAGGAGGGGGCAAGAGAAACAGCTCCTGAAGATGGTGATAGAATACATGCTTTGGGTACATCTTACACTGTAACCTAGGACATAATCCACCACTTATTCTATTACCATCTATATCATACCTGAATCAATACATTCTTAGAGATAAATATATATATAAATATAGCCAGAATGAAACCTTACACCCAGTTCTCACTAAAAATTATGTTTCTTTGTGGTACACAATGGATTTCCCCATCGTTCTGCATTACCCACCAAGTGTAAACAGGTTCTTGAGCAAAAACAATCCCACGGGTGGGTCTGCCTTTTGCTGAGGTGGGATTAATCCAAACAGTCTTTTCTAAAATACCTTTCATGTGTACCACAGGGACTTTATCTCCATCCACTGTGTGCAAGGGTTCAGACTGAGCTGGACCACCTCGGTTGATGGAGCCTCGGGTGTTGACCATCCAGGTGGCCTTTGCTAAGTTAATTTCCTAATTCTTGAAGGTCTCCCTACCAAGTTCCTTCAGGAAGGTCTTGGTAGTCCATTGCACTCTTCAACTTTCCCTGCAGCTGGTGCATGATAAGGGATGTGATATATCCATTCAATGCCATGTTCTCTGGCCCAGGTGTTTATAAGGCCGTTCTTGAAATGGGTCCCATTGTCTGACTCGATTCTTTCAGGGGTTCTATGTCTCGACAGGACTTGCTTTTCCAAGCCCAGGATGCTTTTCCGGGCAGTAGTGTGAGGCACAGGGTAGGCCTCCAACCATCCAGTAGCTGCTTCTACCATGGCCAGCACGTAGCGCTTGCCTTGGCAGGTATGGGGAAGGGTGATGTAGTCAATTTGACAGTCCTCCCCATACCTGTACCTCAACCATCGTCCACCGTACCACTGAGGCTTCACCCGCTTGGCCTGCTTGATTGCAATGCAGGTCTCACAGTTGTGGATGACCTGTGAGATATTGGCCATAGTAAGGTCTACCCCTTGAAAACGGGCCCATCAGTATGCTGCATCTCTTCCCTGATGACCAGAAATATCATGGGCCCAACGAGCCAGGAATAATTCTCCCTTGTGCTGTCAGTCTAGATCCACCAGTGATACTTTCAGCTTGGCAGCTTTGTCCACCTGCTTGTTGTTGTGATGCTCTTCATTAGCCTGACTCTTGGGTACGTGCGCATCCACATGTTGAACCTTCACGGTCAGCTTCTCTACTCGGGTGGCAATGCCCTGCCAAATCTCAGCAGCCCAGATGGGTTGTACTCTGCACTGCCAGTTGGCCTTTTTCAAGTGGATTAGCCATCCCCACAGGGCATTAGCTACCATCCAGAAGTTGGTGTAGAGATAGAGCCTCAGCCACTTCTCTCGTCCAGCAATATCCAAAGCCATCTGGACAGCTTTAATCTCTGCTACCTGACTCGATCCACCTTGTCCCTCAGTAGCTTGGGCAGCTCGTCATGTGGGACTCTATACTGCAGCTTTCCATTTCCAGTAAGCACCTACAATTCGACAGGAACCATCAGTGAAGAGGGCATGTCGTCTTTCAGTCACAGTTAGCTCATTATATGGTGGGGCTTCCTCTGCACGTGTCACTTGCTCCTCTTCTTCTTCAGAAGATAATCCAAAATTCTCACCTTCAGGCCAGTTTGTTATAATTCCCAGAATCCCAGGGCGATTCGGGTTTCCAATACGGGCACACTGTGTAATGAGGGCAATCCATTTGCTCCATGCCGTGTCGGTGGCGTGATGTGTGGAAGGAACCTTTCCTTTGAAAATCCACCCCAGCACTCATAGTCGGGGCGCCAGAAGTAGCTGCGTTTCAGTCCCAATCACTTCTGAGGCCACTTGAACTCTTTTATAGGCTGCCAAGATTTCCTTCTCTGTTGGAGCGTAGTTGGCTTCAGATCCTCTGTAGCTTCGGCTCCAGAATCCCAGTGGTTGACCCCGAGTCTCACCTGGTACCGTCTGCCAAAGGCTCCAGGACAGACCGTGGTTCCCAGCTGCTCCAGGACAGACTGTGGTTCCCGGCTGCAGAGTAGACCATGTTCTTCACCTCTGGTCCCATCCTGAATGAGCCAAGGGCTACTGCATGAGCAATCTCCTGCTTGATCTGGGCAAAGGCTTGTTGCTGTTCAGGGCCCCAGTGGAAATCATTCTTCTTGCAGGTAACCAGGTAGAGAGGGCTCACAATCTGGCTGTACTCAGGAATGTGCATTCTCCAGAAGCCTATGGCACCCAGGAAAGCTTGTGTTTCCTTCTTGTTGGTTGGGGGGGACATGGCAGTGATCTTGTTGATTACCTCTGTTGGGATCTGGCAACGTCCATCTTGCCACTTTACTCCCAGAAACTGGATGTCTTGAGCTGGTCCCTTCACGTTACTTCGCCTAATGGCAAAACCAGCTTTCAGCAGAATCTGGATAATCTTCTCTCCTTTCTCGATGACTTCTGCTGTGTTCCCCCACACAATGATTTCATCGATGTACTGTAGATGTTTGGGAGCTTTGCTTTTTTCCAGTGCAGCCTGGATCAGTCCATGGCAGATGGTGGGGCTGTGCTTCCACCCCTGGGGCAGTCGTTTCCAGGTGTACTGCACACTCCTCCAGGTGAAGGCAAACTGGGGCCTGCACTCTGCTGCCAAAGGAATGGAGAAGAAGGCATTGGCAATATCGATGGTCACGTACCACTTTGCTGCCTTGGATTCCAGCTCGTACTGAAGCTCCAACATGTCCTGCATGGCAGCGCTCAATGGTGGTGTGACCTCATTCAGACCACGGTAATCCACTGTCAGTCTCCATTCTCCACTGGACTTACGCACTGGCCATATAGGGCTGTTGAAAGGAGAACGAGCGTTGCTGACCACCCCTTGGCTCTCCAGTTTACAAATCATCTCATGGATAGGAATCACAGAGTCTCTGTCAGTGCGGTATTGCCGACAGTGTACAGTTGCTGTGGCAATTGGTACCTGTTGTTCTTCAACTTTCAGCAGTCCCACAGCAGAGGGGTTGTCTGAGAGACCAGGCAAGGTATTCAGTGGTCTGATATCTTCTGTCTCTATAGCAGCTATCCCAAAAGCCCAACGATATCTTTTTGGATCCTTGAAATATCCATTTCTGAGATAGTCTATGTGGAGGATGCATGGGGCCTTTGGACCAGTCGCGATGGGGTGTTTTTGCCACCCATTCCCAGTTAAACTCACTTCGGCCTCCAATACAGTCAGCTGCTGGGATGCTCCTGTCACTCCAGAAATAGAAATGGATTCTGTTCTTACATACCTTGATGGCATCAGGGTGCATTGGGAGCCAGTGTCAACCAAAGCTGTATATTTTTGTGGGTCGGATGTGCCAGGCCATCGGATCCACACAATCCAACAGATCCAATTGTCTCTTCCCTCTACCTGGCTAGAAGCAGGGCCCCCCTGTTCCTGGTCATGCTGCATGTTGCTTTCTTCCTGTAAATATGTTTCTGAGGTCCCTTCAAGAGGATCAGTCACATCATCATTCCTATACTGTCTGGAGTTCTGTGCATGAGAGACCGGAGCAGCGTTGACTCTGGACAAGCTTCTCGTGGTAGGTGTCCCTCTTTTCAGTTCACATACCCAGGCTGCTAAGGAATGGGTCAGTTTTCCATCCCATTTACTCATGTATTCTCCATGCTCCCGAAGAAAAGACCAAAGGTTACCTCATGGAGCGTAGCCTCTCTCCCTGGCAGGGGACGCCTGCTTCTAATGGCAAAAACTCTTGTTGGTTCTGGTGAGATGTGGTAAATTTCTTCCTTAATTTCTTTTTTCAGTTTCTGATGGCCCTCTTCAATCAAGCTCCTGACTTGCTCAGCCAGCCTTGTTTCCACAGACGAGACATGGGTACACAATGGGGCGGTGACAGTGTCCTCGTAAATTCTTAGTTTATTGACCAAGACGCCCATCCTGTCCTCGCCTTCCCTCCATTGCAGTGTTGCCAGGTAACAGGAGTACGTCTCTGGTCCAAGCTGTGTGAATCTCAACCACATCTGCGATGTGCACTGGACACCATCTGTGCTTTTAGGAAATCTCTTGTCTTCTGAAAAAATGATCTCCGGTACAGCCAATTCCCTCAGGCACCGGATACCTTGTTCCATTATGCTCCATTTTCCTTGGTGCACCTGGAGGTCTTCTTTACAAAGCTATCTGTCCTTCACACTTTTCAGCAGTTGCCGCCAGAGGCTGAGAGTTCCTTGGGTTCTCCCAATGCCCTGGTCAATGACCACATCCTGGGACAGCGATCCCAGTTGTCTGGCCTGGCTTTCATTCAGAATGGTGTCATTGGCTGCAGCGTCCCAGATGCGGAGCAGCCAGGTCAGGATGGACTCGTTCGTCTGGCGGGTGAATTCCCTCCGCAGGTCACGCAGCTCACCCAGGGATAGAGAGCGAGTGATGATCTCTGGCTCTGTCTCTTCTGCTGGGTGCAAAGGTCCTGCTGCATCCTCGTCAGTCACTATGCGGACTGATTTGCTCTTTGATTTCTTCTTCTGAACAGGGGCAACTGCTACCGGTTTAAGCGGTTCCGGTTCAGTGATGGTTTGTGTGGAGATGCTGATGGCGCATTTGTTTCCTTTCTCCTCTGTGGCAGCCTGTGTGAACGTGGATGCTGTTGCTTTGCTTTTGGCTCCTTTCTCTTCTGTTACAGCCTGCGTAGTTGCGGACGCTGTTGCTTTGCTTTTGGTTTCTTTCTCCTCTGTGACAGTCTGTGTGGACATGGACGCTGTTGCTTTGCTTCTTTTTCCCTCTTCCTGAAGAAGACACAGCATCACACCATGTAGTGTTTTGTTTCTAAGTATGGTGCAGGCCGTGCAGAGAAGACAGAACAGAACTAACAACAACATTATGTTGACCTTAGCATCCAGAGAAAAATCAATATTTTTGAAAACTGCTGTGTGAGGCCTGAAAGGCTGGAAAAAATCATTCTTCACCCCTTCCCACAGGGGCTTGCTGAAGCTCCAGACACAGCATCCTAGGCTAGGACAAGAAAACAAAATGGAGTATATATTCTGAATAATGTTCATTGCCTCAGAGGTTAGCATATAATAGACCAATAAAGCAATCCTAATACCATATCCTGGTCTACACAGGAGTATTAAGGTTGGCAGATAGTGCCCCGTGTGCAGAAAAATATAGAGAGATAGGTATGAGACACATGTAATTATGTTGGGCAAGATAGGTAACAGGTGTCTTCTCCAATACGAAATTGTAATTCGGACTTTTCTCAGTACTTCGTGCCTCACGCTGAGCACCAAAAGATGTGCTGGTTTGAAAGCAAAACCAGTGAGAGACTTCAAGTCAGAAATACAATTTAATTGGAGAGAGAGAAAAAAAAAGTGAAATAAAAAAAAAAATAAAAGCAACAGCACAAAAAAACCTCACTGACAGAGTCAGAATATAACCTGACACCCTATTAGTTAGGGTGGTGGTAGCAGTCCAGATGAAGCGGTCATGTTGAAGCAGTGATCCTTTAGAAAGGTCTGGTAGCTCTTGTCCTCTGGGAATCCAGTGGGTAAGGCCTGCTGTGCTGTCCCAAATCCCAGATTATATCCAGGTGGGAATGCTTGGCTCCTCCCCCTGGGCAGAGCATCTCACAATGGAATGATATGATTCTATGAGTCATGCAGTGGGTCCTTGATTGCCCATTAAACAGAGATAGCTCCCGGAGGGAGTTACCAATGAGTCATGGGGTGAGGCCTTGATGGCCCATTAACAGAAGATAGTGTGGCAGGAAGGGGCAAGGGAAACACTGCCCCACCTAGTTTCAACAGCTCCTGAAGATGGTGATAGAATACATGCTTTGGGCACATCTTACATTGTAACCTAAGACAAACCAAAAAATTTAAGAAAGTTAGGACTTGTACTTTCTATTTCCTCTTGCATTCATTAGATTTCTCTCACCCCTGGATTCATTTTCTATTTCTTTATGTGGCTTTTTATTTTGCTTGCAAAAAGCTGCTGAAAGATTTTCTTATTTAATTTTTGCTTCTCCTTAGTGAGTGGTGACGGAAAACTCTGCATATCAGAGCCTTTATCCTACATACAACATAGTAAGACTGGCCATTTGCAGCTTGTACTGCTATGTGCAAGGGCAGGGGCATGCTAGAGAATGAAATAGTAACTGGTGGACTACTCTTGCACTGAAATATACTTGAGACATGCAGGAACAAAATGGAAATTTCTGCATTTTATGAAATAAGAGAAGCCAGCTAAACAACATAAACTCATATTCAATCAATCCAACATATCCTCTTCAAAGCACCCACAATTTATTTCAGAGTCCATAAGGGAATAATCAGAAGAAACAATGTTACAAACTATGCCATGTCAGCCACTAAGATTTAGCTGAAATAAGTATAAACAAAGTCTCTCTCTTCCTCATGCCTAATTAAAGAGCAGTTAATTATGATTGTCTAGAAGAGGCAATTTCCCTCAAAAGAAATTTCCAGTGGGAAAGATGAAACCAACTTTAAAAAAAACATTTTGATAAATGATTTTCTAGGTGGCAGTTTAGTTCAGTGAAGAAATATGACAAAATACAAAGCAGGCAAGATGTGAATGTAGGCTAGGGTAACTGTAGGTTTCTTTCAGAACTCTACTGATCATGCCAGGGATCCATTTCAAAATGCAATCCTGATGTTATTCTGCCATAAATTTTGCTACAAACACATGTCTAATTTCCACTGTATTTCTTACACTTTGAATAAAACAAGTGGGAAACAGAACAACAAATTCCGAAGTATTCCTCGGGTGACTTGTATCAGGACACAGTATTTAATGAAGTGCCATAACAGGCAACTGTTATGTAGTCCTCCTTTTTGGAAAGACATCAAGCCCTGGGGATGTCAGCAATAGCACACATTTTTCATTTGAACACTATTTCCAGAGACTTTTTTTTCACTTGAAACAATCAGTCTCACTTAGGATGCAAACAGCTGTTCTTCATTCAACAACTTCACCCAGAATAAGGGATTTTAAAGGACACGTTTGGGGTATTTTCTGTATTTGTATGCAAACTGCTATGAAGATCATGACCAAAAGCAAAAAATAAAAAGCTAAAGGTCTTCCCTTGTGTGCAGAAGCAATAACACTACCATATTTTATCACAACATTTCAGTTTTTTGTTCTTCCTCAGTCATTCTACACTGTAGTCAAATCCTATTTTCAGATTCAGGAGTTCCTTACGAAGGCACATTGTGACAATGTCAAATTATTTTTAGCAACCAAAGCTCAGAGATTCAAAACCTTTCTTTCTCCAACTTGCTCTTGCAATGTCATTTGCTTTGAGATTTTAAACAAAGTAGTGAATTTGTGGCTTCCCAGAAGAGACAGGATATATGCTGTGCTCAAGGAAAGGAAGAGAGGCAACTGCACATATGTAGTCTTATTTCTGACAAATCTCTTTGTTACCAGTTGATTTTGTTTAAGTAGTCTCGGTATAAAGTAAACAAATTGAATCCAATTTATATTTCTAAGTATTTTGTCTTTTGTTTTCAGTGTGAAACACTGAATCCACCAACCAATCCAAGATTTTTGGGTAAAAAACAACAACTGCAGGGATTGCCAACTCTTTTCAAGGGGAAAACTAATCATCTTTTCTGCTTGTCTCCTCAGGAAAGGAGATCCTCAGGCCAAAGACCTTTTGGAAAGGCAAACCCAATAGCCTCTCATTCCCAGTTCTGCCAAACCAACACTAAGAAAGACTTGGAATCGATGCTTCTACAATAAATTAAAAAAAAAAAAAGTCTAATTTTTATTAATACAGCTATTCTCATCAATATTTTCTCAAGGCTTCCTGAAACAAAAGTATTTTGAAGCATTCTCAGCAGAACTTTCATTGTGGCTATACATAAACATAACACTAACATGCCCTTTGCAATACAGAATTTGAGAGCCAGATTTTGTGTAAACAGCACTGAGAGCTGCCCCTCTCTGCTTGTGTCTCTCCCTCACCTTAACAGGCATTATGGTAGGTTACCACATGCTAAATTCATTTAGCACTCCCTAAACTTCCCAAAGGTTATCCTCCTTTATAGTATTTAAAAAAAACCCACCAAAAACCAAACAAACAAATGGAAAAAACCACCCCAAAACAACTCCTTTTAATGATATAATGAATCAGCTCATACTTTAAACAGCTGTAAATTAAAATTAACACTAATGTAATTTTACATCCTACAGGGCAAACTGACTAAGAAAATTCAGGATTTGTCTACTCTAAAATGCACATTTTAAAAAGTATCATGTCAGTGATGCAGCAACCTCAAGGAAGTTTCACATTAAAAGGATAAAAATTGAGTTACTACTCTGATTATCTAGAAATATTCCAAAGACGTTTTATTCAATGTCTTCATTAAACATTGCCTTTGCTGACATAATAACAATAAGAATTTTTAAGTAATTAATTAAATGTCAATAGGTAATATTTTCAGCTCTGTATGGTCTTCCTATATAACATAGTCAAGGCTATGGATTTTAGTAATTAAAATTGTTTGTCTCATGACCATCAGAAGAAATAGCAACAATGTAAGAAAGGCAAGCATATTAGTAAAGATGTTTCAAAAAAGTCAGCTTTTGTCCATGCAGCTCTTCAGAACATTAACTCCCTAAAGGCATCTCAACAACTGTCAACACCTGCTATATATTAATATTCTACTTGAGAATTATTACTCAAGATGTCCAGGTTGCAGATGAGTTATTATTGTATTGTATATGTTGTAATAGAAGTGTTTTTGTCTTCACTAGCTACAGTTCTTTCATTTACAAAAGTGTATTACTGTTACTATTAAATTAACTGAAGATATAGCAAATGTTTTGCACAAATTTGAGCAGAGAGTTTCACAACTGAAAGGCACCTTTGGGTATTGCCCTCTCTCCATTAGACAACGTTCTGTACGATATGGCTCCTGATATTTGAGAGATGGGACTATCATCCCTGGGAAACTTCTGTCTCTAACACGAAAGAGGTCTCCTGACAGCCTAAATATTGTATTGTTCAGATTCATTGTTTTACTCCCACATATATTCTTGCAACATGTTCTAAACAATCTCACTCTACTCTGTGAGAATGACGTGCCAAATGTGAGCCAAAATGTCTTTTTCATCTTTCCTTTTTCACTATACTTCCCTTCATTGCATTTCATTGTGTGGACACTTACCTGACACGTCCCTAGAAAACACTACTGTGGAAGGACAGAAAGGTCACTGAGCATGCTCCAAAAGATTTTATATTCCTAATGATTATTAGCATTCCTTATATTTCAGATGTTACTATCACACGGCAAACACCCTCTAACATACATGCATAAATGCAGGGATCCTTTCCAGTAGTCACAACAACACGAGAAGGATTACTACATCTAAAGGTCACTGAAGACATTCACACAAAAAAACCTCCTTTCATCTGTCTTTTTCTCTGTCATACCATCTAATCTTTTATTATTATGAGATTTGATAGGTTACAAATAAAAAAACAGGAAAAACAATTGCAGAAATGGGATCCAAATAGAGGCTCAAGCCTTGCTAATGTTTCCTTTTGCTGTTCACCCAATATCACTGTACTGTAAATATTTTTTGCCACTGCAAAAGCTTATTTTCTTTGCAAACTCAGAAAGAAAAATCAGGGGAAATAAGAACATTTTCTAACAAGGAATAACTTGCAAAATTCTTTCCTTTGTTCTTTTTGTTTTAATTAGACTTAATTCATCCTGATTCCATGAAACAATATTAAGCAGCTGCTTATTATTTTGATTAATTGAATTAGATCAAGCAGAAGAACATTAAAATGTTGTCCTAAGTATACAGTTTAGAGCAGAAAAACTTGGTAGTGCTAGTGGGGAAAAAACTCAACGTGTAAGAGCTATAGCCCAGTGTTACACCCTCTCACAAATGCGTAGTTATTCTAGATATATGTGATTAGGAACCAAAGCAAGCCATTTCCTAGGTTGTCTTCAGTTCTCTGAAAAATTCACTAACCAATGCAATTATTCATCTAACTATTCCCTGCATAGGTGAAAGCAATCAAAGAATTTTTAAAGAATATGAAGAATGCATTGAAAAAATAATATATCAGTAAAAGTGCTGACTTTGGAAACTCCTTTTTTTTTAATGTAATGTAGTTGTATCTGTGGTAGCTTTATATTTTGCTTTTTCAGGCACTTTGTTCTGGCTCCTCTTTCTTTGTTTTGACTGACCAATTAATAATCCAATCATAATCAGCAATGGTAAAATCAAAATCAAAGCAAGTCCTTTGGTAAGGTTCTGCCAATCTGTATGATCAGGTATGTTACCGTGATACAACCCATTCCCTCCTATCATTCATTCGGACCCAATTTCACACCTGAAGTCAAAGCAAAATTCTCTTCTGGTTACCGGCCAGGTCTGTTTTAGGACTGAATACTTTCCTGAAATTGCATACACATATCAGGTCCCTAAACTATGAGATCTGTAAATTTTGGCAGAACAGAAACATTTAATTATAAAAGTTCCAGTGAGCCTTGACGGTGACCACTCTCTGTGGTGGTGCAGCACACAGGGCAGCACACACATAGCCTGTGAGGTCAACAACAATTTCCTCTGTTAGAACAAATTAGGTGAGCCACTTGCACCCTGACAGCTTAGCAAAAGTGCAAAACTGATTCCCCAGGTGTATAAAGCTTCCCTCCAATTAATTTAATATTTACAGTGGTTCAGAAGCAATCTGCTTTAAATGAAAAAGTAATGCTGCAATATTGTATTAGGATCTGATTTGGCTCTCACCCATGCTTAGGTCAACTTGCTGTTTCATGGGTCTCACAGCAAGGCAATATTACTCAAATATGTTGTAGACTATAACAAAAGGTCAGCAAAGAACAAAATCTGCTGTGTGTGCACTTACCTTGCTTTATTCACTTCAGCTTGACCTCCACAGCTTGTATGTAAGGCAACCATTTTAACTACTTTCACAGATGACTTTTATTCTTTCTAAACTTTTTTTCTCGTTTGTTTGTTTGGGGTTTTTTTTAAGGACACAAGGAAAGCCTCTCACAAATGTACCTTTAAGAGGGAAGGCTCTTATCTGAGTGTGATATTGATCACAGGATTTGGTCTGCCACAGATTTAAATTCTCCAAGAGCCTGTCAGCCATGCAGAACCAGTACTTTCCATCAAAATAACATTTTATGCTGAATTTAACATTAAAGAATAATGCTCAGCACATCAGAAGCTCTTTATGCAGTTGAGAAGAAAACTTTATGATATGCTCCAGGAAAAGTAATTTAAATCCAGTGACTATGCCACAGTCAAAAGAGTTTGTGTCAAATAGGAAGCAGAACAAATATAATCTTTACCCTGATAGGAATGTTGCCAGTAAATGCACTGTAACTAGATCTCAAAGCTGGAACAGCACATGTGGATAACTCACACTGCTTTTCACAATTTCAAAAATAAAAATAAATTATTTTTTCATTATTTTCTTATTGTTAGGCTATTTATAAGGCATACTTTCCCTATAAGGGAGGAGTTCACTGCGTATGTCATTTTTCATTACATCAGGAAAAATCTCCCAGGACTTGTAAATAGCTGTGTGTTAAATAGCCTCTGATAGTACCACGAGGCACTGTCTAGGATCATGGCCAATGAGAAGATAGAACCCATATGGCCCATTTATTATCAAGATAATCGTTAAGAACACCTTCTGCATTTTCACCACTCTGAAGCATATGAGATCTACAAAGGAATAACCTATCAGAAATAAAATCAAACTTTGTATTTAAAGTTATAGAAACTAACTTTCTGACTCTACATATTCCATTTGAAAAAATGCCAGAAATGCTGTGCTCAAGAGCAATACTTTGATATGACAATAAAGAATCACCTTCCACAGGGTTTTGGAAATACACCATAACAGGCTGCCCCCAGTCTAACCTCTTCTCCATCCATTCCTGTTGCACTATTTAACATAGGACAGCAGGATTTATACAGGGGCTTGTGTCATCATGAGATTTTCCTAGTTTGCTGAGCGTTCATACTAAAGTAGAAGTGTGCACCTTCTCACACTCGTTCATGTAAACAGGAGATCGTGTTTTGTAAATATTGTCATTGTTTTGAATTCCTTCTCCAAGAGAAGGGGAGGTTGAACGACAGCCTCCTTGACCAATGTGGGTGAGAGGTGGGAATGCCACTCTCCAATCTATGGTCACCTTGCTAGAAGTATATAATAGGAAGTAATAAACAAAGCAGGAGGATTCTCCCTGCTGCTCTCTGATCTCCCCAAACTCCAGGCTCCGTGTGTCTTTCTGGAGAGGCTCACAGCAACATCTGGCACCCGCATGGTCAAATTGCAAGCTGTGAGGCAAGAAAAAAGAAGAAAAAACCCCTGTCTTCCACAGCTGCATTCAGAAACCCACGATGTTCTCAGAAGATCGACTCCTAATGGAACTTCTCTGATCATTCCTGATGTCCCGTGAAGCCAAGCTACCCAGTGGACACATAAGAGAACTGTACACTTGGGGAAAGACACGTGGAATTTTTTATAGTGCCAAGAAAGCACTTTCAATCACCCCATGGAAAACCCTAGGGAAAAGCCTTTTTCATCCGTCCTTGACCGAGATTCCAATGCAGGCATTCTCTTAGGGACTTGGGTGACAGTCTTTCTGCTTCTAAGACAGACTGTTCATGATTGGGATTCAGATTCGGGTTTTGAGACAGACAGCAGAGTTGGTTCCCCTGCCGGCAGCTCCGTCTTTTTTGACGATGAATGCTCTGAAGCAGGGTTTGAGCCACCGCGGGAGGTCCCCACCCCCATGTCGGGGGTTGAGTGTGGCCAGCGCAAATTTTGGGAGGGCTGCAGAGTTTTTTTAAGTCCCTTTGCTAGGTCAGAGCACCCTGCGGTGGCTGGTGAGCCGTGGCAGCAAGGCATCCCGGCTCCTGGATCGGCAGCGACTTTTGCGCAGGCGCTGGTTGCAGAGGCACCCCTCCCCCTCGGCCCTGGAGTGGGGACGAAGGAGCCCCCTGCGCCTGCGCCGTTGGCCCTGCCCTGCGTGTGCGGTGCCAGCCTGGCGCCGCAGCCCACTCCCTCCCCTCGAAGCCAGCCGAAAGCGGGCTGGCTGCCGGGGAGCTGCTGCCGCCGCCACTGCCCCCCCTCCCTCCCGCTCGGCCCGTCCCCCCGTGGTGCCTTCCCCCCCGCACAGGGCGGGGGCTGGGTGCTGCGGTGGCCGTGCTGCCGCCATTTCCCTTTGGCCGGGACTTGTCTGCCCGGTCCTGGGCCCCCCCGAACCAAGCAGGGGCTGAGAGCTGTGGCCGATCTGCCAGGCCCCCCTGCCCCACGCGGCACCTGCCCCCTCGCACAGACAGTAGGCTGGGTGCCACTGCCACCCCGCCACCTCCCCGATCCCCCAGCCGGCCCAAGCCGGCCGTGAGAGGGGTGAGTGAGGCTGAAGCATTGTCAGATGTGCACGTTCGCCCTGCCCTGAATTGGGATGCAACTTGTGGTCCTGCATTGCAGCCAAGCCTCGCTGCTGAGCTAGTGGAGCCGCTGACTGAATGTGCAGCTGTGCCCCAGCCAGTCCCGAGAGCTGTGAGTGTGGTTTCACAGCCTCAAGGCCACTCTGCCCTGTCCTGGGCAGATATGCCTCCCTTCCAAAGGAACGTGGCCAAAAGTGATGTCGGTTTTTCTGATGTCATACAGCTGTTCAGTGTTGAATTTGAGGATTTAATCCTTCCATATGAAATTAGACGCCTGGCTTTGGAGTTATTTGGACCTGTTAAGGTTTCTAGCTTTGAAGGCAATTGGGAATGACTGGCAGCAGAAGTGGCTGTCCAAAATAGTCAGTTGTCTCAAGAAGATCCCTTGTTTGGGGTCGGAGCTGCCGTGCTGACTGGGAGAAGCGAGTATGTTTACCCTGATGTGCAATTTGGCCTTTCTCAGACTGTCCTGAATCTGTGCAGACACATAGGTGTATCTGCACTGGTAAAAACTATGTTATCCTCTTCTCTAAAGCAAGACTTCTTGGATATAGTCCAGAAGCCAGACGAGACCTTTGTTCAATTTGTAAGGCATCTGATGCATTCTTTGGAGAAGCAAGTTGAGGATGGCACTTTGAAAGTAATTTTGCTAGAACAATTTGCAAGGAGCAATGCTAACGCTGCTTGCCAGAGGCTCCTTGGAAGCCTTCCTGAGACTTCTAATATCCTGGAAATGATCCAGGCCTGTGCGGTTCTGGACACCTCTGACCTTAAGGTGTCTGCCCCGGCTGCTGCACCACAGCCATCTGAAAAAGGGCTGAAAAGTGGGCAGCAGACACCTGGACAACAGGGAAAGGAGGCACAGAAAGTGACTCCCTTGTTTTTCTGCGCACGGTGTGGCAGGCCAGACCATACTGCAGACATATGTGAAGCAGTGGTTCATGCTGATGGCCAGCCCTTGCCAAGCCTGAAAAATCGGAAGCGGAGAAAGCGCCGAAGACGTCTGGGGAATGAAACAGTTTCCCAAGCCCTGGAGCAAGAGCAAGTTTGTGTGGCTGGCTTGCAGCCAGAATCTGCACTTCAGGAGGTGTTGATGTCACCACAGTAGCAATGGTCATTTTGGACTCTTGCAAAGTGCACACTTGTGCAAAGTGGTTCCCACACCCACCTCCCATGTCGCATTCTTTGAGAAAAATTCAAATTGCTCAATTTGTGTTTTTTAAGTTTTCTGTCCTCAGGTTCAAGGAGCGCTGTCGTGAAGGCAGCCGCTTCAAATCTGCTGAGCTGCCTCAAGTGCACTTGACTGTGATCCTGTCTGATCCTGAAACCTTGTGTACTCTGTGCCACCCTGGTGCCACCCATCAGAGATGCCTCTTCGAGATCTGATTGACATGGACACGGATTTGGTCATCCTCTCCTTTTCTGCGTGGCCTCCATAGTGGCTTTGGATCCTGTGGAGCTGCCTGTTGCAGGATGGGGTGGAACAGCATGATGCTGTGAGCCAGCAGGCTGTGTTAATCGTGGACTCAGAGGAACTGTTTTCGATGGTTCATTTTTATGTTACTGTAGCCATTGTGACCTTTGTGGGGAATGTGCACGTGGTTTGGGGGTGCGGTTTGGGACAGAACTTTGAGTGATTTTTTTTTTTTTTCCTGGAATGCTCCTGCCTTTGTATCATACAGAAATTTGGAAAATGAGGGTTGTCTGGTCAAACCATTGTAGAACATGCTCGGGGTACTTTGAGCAGGTTACTGCAAGGGGATTCAGGGTGAAGCCCTGCATGGCAAAGGCAGAATCAGGCCAACAAGCAACCTTCACACCATGACCAAAATGAAGGTTGGTGAACTTTGTACTGGTTTTTTTTTATCCGTTGTACAATTGTTTATTTTTCTTTTTTTGCTTTCTTTTTTGTAACAGTTAAAAGGGTGAGATGTCACCACGAGATTTTCCTAGTTTGCTGAGCGTTCATACTAAAGTAGAAGTGTGCACCTTCTCACACTCGTTCATGTAAACAGGAGATCGTGTTTTGTAAATATTGTCATTGTTTTGAATTCCTTCTCCAAGAGAAGGGGAGGTTGAACGACAGCCTCCTTGACCAATGTGGGTGAGAGGTGGGAATGCCACTCTCCAATCTATGGTCACCTTGCTAGAAGTATATAATAGGAAGTAATAAACAAAGCAGGAGGATTCTCCCTGCTGCTCTCTGATCTCCCCAAACTCCGGGCTCCGTGTGTCTTTTTCTGGCGAGGCTCACAGCAACAGGCTTGTATGAATCAACCACAACAAAAGAAACCTTTCCAAAAACAATGATCTTGGCTCAACCCTGTCGTTATTAGAGTAATCCTGAGGGGAATAAGAAAGCCAATTTAGAGAAAAGGAAGACTTTAGCAAACACAGAGATAATATTAAGGGGAGACCAGAAAAGTGGAAAAGAGGATAGCATGAAAACTTGCATTTGCTCTCAGCCTCAGACTTTCCCATCTCCTTTTGATTAACCATGCCAGGGAGACACTGCTTCTGCTGCTGCTTGGTTTTCCTTTCACAAATTCAAGCACAGGAATTCTACCCAGCTGATAAATTATGTAACAGCATAAAGAATCCACATTTTATTTTTTAACTTTAATAATATGACTGAATTGTGTAGTAAAAGAACTTTGAGAAAATGTTTGTAGTTACTTTCTTGATCAAACAAGCTGAAAAGTGAGCCAGAAAGACAGTAGAGCAGCATTATAAAAACAGAAATTATTGAGTTTTGGAACTTCACACAAATCAGCTATCTAAAAAGAAAAAATATATATGAGCAATAACAGGACTGTTAAAACAAACCAAGATACCTATACAGACATTCAGTTTTTATTTTTATAAAAAAAGGTCAGATTTATTAGTGCCAATGTATGTTCATAGAAGGAAACAAAAACTAAGCTAATTTGAGTAGCAACTTATATCAAAGGATATCAAAATAATATTTCTTGTAAGTGAAACATAATATTTATTTAAATTTGATTCTTGCAAACTAGAAGTCCTTGTTATCTGTCTATGAAGCCTTTAAAGAAAAGTTGCTACAGTCAAACAGGGTCCTGATAGAACTTGGCACATAAATTAACAATTCCATATTCACCTATACCTCTCACTCTCCTGGAGCACTCATTCATACAATACTTACATAATGTATATACATTATGACTAGAGCCATATATGGCCTAATGCACATAGAATATCTCAGTTCTAAATGTAACATATTCTACATCAAAAGCAGGTCACTGTATTTACAGCAGATGATCTCTCTCTGCAGATGGGGCTTTTGCTTGAAGATCCTTTTGTTAGTGTATGCTAAGATGCTCGAGTTGTCAAATTATTTATCAATTTAGAAGTGTATCTACAGGAAGATCTGTCTGATTGTGTGCGAGGATTCTAAGGCAATAATAGTAGTTGTTCCACAGGAATAGCACTGCCATTGCAATCCGCTTTCCATCGGAGCAATAAAACCTTCCTTCTCCACATGCAGCCAGGTACAGTGAAACATTCATGATCTGCAAACGGTTGGCTCAAAAGTCTAAAACTTCTTGGTTTGTTTTTTAATGTTCATGGAATAGCACCATAGGAATTCACACTTGATATCAAAAAAATCCTGGGTCTGTTGTTTTGTTTTGCTTTTTTCGCCATCATGGATAGTCTTACTCTTAAGGAAAAAAAAAAAAACAAAACCTAACAGAAACCTCTTTGGGAAACTTGTCTTTTTGACACTACTGCAGCTTCATTTCTCAGTAACTGAATCAGGCAAATAGCTCATTCACAAAAAGGTCCAAAGAAATAAAGCTTAGCAGTGGTTTCAAATGTACTGCTGAAAACAAATTCAGTAGGAAGAGTTTCAGATGATCCTTGACCATTTCTCTTTCTTATGGATACAGATTTTGATTCAGAACAGGTTTTCATTTCAGTCTCTTTCTAGATTCAGTGCAAAATAAGAGCACATCATCAGAGATAGCTTACTTAACCAGTAAGACAAACATTTTCAGATGCTTATACCATTACAATTCAGTCTGCTGGTGATTGGTCACTAGTGATGACTGATGTAACAGTTCAGACTTCTCAGTCATTAGTAAAACAAAATACTCTATAGATCAGTTATGTTTCAGAAGTAGGATTTTCCAGTTTCAAAACACTGATAACCTGACATGACAGGTAAATTTGTAAAAAATATAGAACAATGCAGGAAGGCCTTCCCATTTTATATCTTCTTTCAAATCCTTGTACACGCCATACGCAGGATTCAAAGTCAAAGCAACTAGGTAGAAAGACAGCATTTTGAGTGTGTGACCTAAAAGAGTTTCTTTTCCTCCTAGACACTATATAATTGTCAGAAGGAAGAATGGTCTGCAGGGTCACTTCCCCTGAATGAAACTGATTGAATCCACACGTGGTTCTAGCAAATACTGGACCATGAACAAAAGCTTTTATATTCTCCCTGCATGCAAAGTCCTTCCACAAGCTCTGTAGAGACAGTCAAGTACGGAGCCTGCACATCATCATCTTGACTATTCCACTGGGGAAGGTGATTTTCTTCGTTTATTTATTTCAGTCTCTGGTCTTACAAGTCAGCATTTCAACTGAACTTATATTAAACATTTGTGCTAATAACTTCAGTTTTTAAAAAAAAAAATGACGCCTTCCTTCCTTTTCACTGTGCGTTCTTTCTCACTCTTCTTTTCTGGCATAGAGGTTCTTGTGTTATTTTTTGGTGTGTATGCTATCTGGATATTTTATACTTCTGTGTCGTATATGAAATCCTTTTTTGTTGATTGTATCATCAGTGTGAAAGTGAAGTAAAAGAGATTCCCCTGATGAATAAATTTCTTCTGGTGGCTAAAATAAATGAACGAAAAGAAAAAAATTATCTGTCCACTCCACATATTCATTCACTATTTTTTTTCCTTATGAATATTTCTCTCTTCCTGCTACACTCCATCGTGTAATTCCACTGTGTGTCATATGATGCCATCTCGACATCATCAGACAGAATAGTTCTATTCACTGTGCTCTGTAACCAAATTTCTTAGAGATCGTGGGCACAATGTGCTGTGGAATGAGATTTGAGCTATCCCAAACTGGGCCTCAGTTTTGGGCCTGCTAGGCCTCAGATTTTGGCCTGCGTAGAAGTAGATAAGCTTTGTGGCACAGTTAGAAATTGGGTTAAGGTGTGGGCACAGACTTCATGGGGCAAATAGAGTGAAGATACGGTAGCTGCCTTAAACTGAAATAGTGTACATACTTGTTCACGCCGAATGCCAATAGAAATGCACCTGCAACTGTAAACTATTCTGCACTGTATAAAACCAGCCATTTCGAGAATAAAGAGGAGAACGTATGTTATTAATCATATTGATTGGACCTGCGTTTCCACTCCGTCTCTAACCCCAGAGTCCCTTTTTTCAGTGCTCTCAGTTAAAGGCTAGGAATTTTAGAGGCAGACTGAGGAAATAACCTAAACTCCTAGTTTTTCTCTAGTTTTGCTGGAGCAATAAAGTGACTGGGCAGGACCATATACAATATTCTAAATTTAGATAAACAATAGAGGCCAATACCTGCTTTCTATCTTATTCTTCACAGCACTCATGATGTCCTATTTTATTATTGAAGCACACTGATCAGAAATATCAGCTGAACTACCAAATCCTCTTTCTAAATTTGAGAAGGCGGTAATATGTACTAACATACATATTTTTCCCACTCCAGTTTGGATCATTTTACTTTTTAATTTCAATAGGTTTTTTTATTTAATTATATCTATCCTATGTGGTATCTGAAGCCATTCCTTTATATCTTATCAGAACCAAACCACCATCACCAATACTCAACTATTCCACCCCAAGCCCCCAAAACAAGAAAATAATTCAGCCCATTTTCTTGTTTGCTGCCCTTCTACTTGTAAAATACAGTAACTTGCAAAGAAAAATACTGTTTTGTGTAAATGAGTAAATTTTAGACTGAGTTGTAGCATCTCCCTTAGAATAAATCCCCTATAGCTCAAGTGGAAGCATCTTTTGTGCATCATTAATTAGTGTTCAAAAATGCACTAAAAGGATTTAAGCCAGTTTACAGCTAACTTGTCTGAATGACTAAGATGTTTGCTCCAGCTCAGAGGCTGAAAAAAGTGACACATAATTACTTAAGATCTCCTGTCATCTCATGTAGAGTCTTTGAAGCCTTTTATCTGGACAAAGAGTATATGTACGAAAGTGTGCTTGCACTGGCACACATATAAGGAATAGGTGAGGACTTGTGGGATCATTGCACCAGTTTTGACAAGGCAGGCAGCCAGCAGACCAATGCAAATCTAAAATGAGAAACAGGATACAGCATTTTTAAGGTGTCATCTGGCTAATTTCCTCCATGTCCCACAGTTAAAATGTGTCAGAATACATATAGGATTTCAGAGTTTTCTAGAAGGCCCATATTAATCACTCAAGTTAGGAGCATGTTTTTTTCCTAAAATAATATTTAAAAGTTGATGAGCATACTATAAATACTTCCCAGCTGCCCCTCCTACTGTAAAATGTGTCTTCTTTACAATTCAAAGAACTTTAATGTGATAACTTTCAACACTGGTGCATCTCCCTCTATGTAAGGAAAAAAAGCTGCTAACATTTCTTTGTGGGCTGATAAACACGCCACTGCCAGCTACTTAAAGCTTAACATAACATTACAGTACTTTGGTCAAAAAAATAGGTAAGAATATTTATTGATGAGAATATTTCAAGAGAGTGATTGTACCACAAGCCTGCAAATTTGTACATTAAAATCTGAACTAGATAATCCAGTACCTGTCACCCTGGTTTTGAAGACTTTTCTAAGCCTTCTATAATGTTCTTCATATTGGAGTCAGAAATTTTACTTTATCACACTTTCTACTATAAACACTGGCCATGTTTTGCTCTTACATTGTTTACATATTTCTAGGTGGGAGGAGAAAGTTGATTGACAGTTGGCTTGACCAATGTGGACTGAGAGGTGGAATTCCATCCTCCAATCCACAGGCCCCATAGGAAATGTATAAAACTGAGTTTTGTAAATAAACTGGTCCCTTTTCCTGCTTCGCTCACCAGCGTGTCCTCGTGTGGTTCTTTCCGTGTCCTCAGTGACATCTGGTGACCCCGGTGTGTGTGGTAGGACTGTCTGGGTGAGCTCTGTTGTGCCTTTCATTCCTTGCCTAGGCTCTGTGGCTCTGTCGTTTGGCGGGTTTACCCCCTTTTTCTACTGCACAATGCCTTTCGGTGTGGTCTTGAAAGAGGACTCCATAGCTTTGGATGTCTGGAAATCTATTATGGAATGAAAGCACGTTCCTGTCTCCTGGGCAGAACTTCAGGGTTTGTTTGAATGGGCCCGGGGGCGTGGCTTCTTTTGCGATCCGGCAGAGGCATTTTCTGGGGAGGTGTGGCGCAGTTTGGGGGAGTGCCTCATGGACTTTCTCTCCTCTGCCCTCACGCTGGAGGCAGCCAGGTTGTTAGTTGTGTGGCGAAAGATTGATCTCTTTTTCCGGGAAATGAATCCCGCTAGCTCGGAGATCGCGGCAGATTCTCGGAGCGACGCCCCCTCCCCGGTGGTAGGTGGGAGGCCGCAAAGGGGCGCGGCCGCGGTGTCGGATGTGGGATTCCCGTCCGAGCTCGATCCCCCGTCTCCGAGGTCGGAGGATTCTTTTCCTCCCCCTCCGGCTGCTGCGCTGGAAGATTTGTCCCTCTCCGATTCAGATTTCCAATTTTTGGGGGACAAGGGAGGCCTGAGCCCGCCCCGGCCGCTCGAACAGCGAGGGGGCGGGGCCCCGCAGTCGTCACGGCCGGCACCGCCCATTCCTGCGCCACGGCGCCGGCGAGCGGGGGTGGGGGAGCCTTTCATTCAAGCTTCCCCAGCATTGACGGGTGGGGAGGAACCCACGCCGCGGCCCCCACCCCTTGTCGAGCATGATTCCATTACCATGCTCTGCCCGAACTGCGGAACTTCCACGACGTATCCTCTGGATACGTCAGAGGTGGAGCTGCCCTCCGTGCCGCCCCACTTGGGCGCCGAGGGTGGCGCCTTGGGCGCCCCTGCGCCGCTTCTGCAGAGCTTGCAGGGGGCGGACGCCGCTGGAGGCGGGGTCTGTGTCGGCTTTTCGCCGGCCCCCGCCCTTTTGGGTGGGCAGTCCGTGCATTCCCTTTCGGGGGGGCTGCCGCCTGCTATTGGCCGGCGGGGCCTCGGTGAAACTTTACTCAGTGGGATCCCGGACAGGGCGGCGGCTGGCTCGGGCAAGGGCGGAGCGGCGCCGATCCCCGCTCCCTTCCTGGGTTCCCCTCCCCCTGCACCGGCCGCGCCTGTGGTGCTGACCACGGTGCGCGGCGAGGGTGCAGTCCCGCGAACCGTGCCACTGCCGGCTCCCTGCTGTCCCCCAGCGCGGACGGCGCCTGTGCTGTTGATAGCGGCGCACGACGGGGACGCAGCCCCGCGGGCACCGGCCGCCCCCCGCTCCCCCCCTGCGCTGAGTGCGCAGGCGCCCTTGACCACGGTGCACAGCAGAGCGATAGCTCCGCCAGCCGCACCCGTCCCAGCACATTGCAATCCCCCTGCACAGGGCTCGGGGGCTCCGTCGGAACCTACGCCTGTCGACGAGCCTTGTACCCGTGTTGCGGCGGCCGCTGCTACTAGCCTGCCGGCGGCCGCAGACACTGCTGGGGCTGCGGCAGCGCCAGCGGGCCCGCCCCTGCAGCCTCCCACCGGCGCTGCGCCTGCGATGGGAGCAGGCGCTGCAGCTTTTAACTTCAGCGCGGGTGGGGACGCAGCTGGGGTCCGGCCGGCCCTTCCCAGGGCCAAGAGACCCCGCGCTCTGGGATCCTCCACCTGGACACTCCCCCCTTGTAATGTCACAGTGCAGCCGAAGAACCAGGAGCGATTTTGGGGGGAGGTTAGAGTCAAGATGGAGGAAGTGGAGGAATGCATGTGTACACATCGTCCTCCGGAGTCTGAAAAGAGGCTCTTTAGCTCTGCTGATGTTGTTGCTGACTCTGCTGGACCTCCGGTGTCTGGCGTTCAGCTGGCCCCCAGCTAAGTGTCTGCCTCTGTCCCTGTGGACCCCACGGGACGGGATGTGGCAGGTGCTGCCACCCTACCAGGAGGTCTCCAGGCTTTCCCTGTCCTAACAGGTGTTACCCATAACACCCACCAGCCTTTGCATTGGAAAGCCCTGATGGAGCTTCGTGATAGGGTGGGGAAATATGGCCTGGGGTTTGGTGAAGTAATGCAGATGCTCCAGTTTTTCAATGGTCATCTATTAACGCCTTAGGACATCCGAAGTCTAGCTGGTGCTCTATTTCCACCTGTCGAATACGACATTTTCGAGTTGAAATCGAATCAGCTAGCAATCAGCACAGTGGAGCAAAATACCACACTAGGCCCAACTGATGTCAGGCGCACGGCTAATACCGATAAGCTGCTGGGCATTGGAAATTATGCCGATGCCAATGGACAAGTTGGGTTTGAGCCCTTGGTGCTTGAGCAGTGCCAGCAGGTAGGCATGGCAGCTCTGGTTCAGACCATAGCAATGGCTGCTCCAGAGGAATTGTTTGTGACAGTTGTCCAGGGAGTTGATGAGCCTTTCCTGCATTTTGCAGGAAGGATGACTGCTGCGGTAGAAAAGCAGGTCGGTGATCCCGAGGCTAGGAAGCTATTACTTAAGCACCTGGCCCGAGGCAACTGCAATACTGATTGCAGGAGGATCATCAACGCACTTCCTGGTGATCCGTCCATCCCTCAGATGGCGGAAGCCTGTGCAAAGATAGGCACACGTAGCCGCAAGTTTGTTGCCTTGGCGGCTGCTGTGCAGCCGCCTCTGGCTATGGCTCTACAACCAGCCATGGCTACTGTGATGCAGCCTGCTTGGATAGTCCCTCAGGGCAGGCTGCAACAGTAGGGCAGTAGCCAAACCAGGAAAAAACAGGGGAAGAAAGTGCAGAAAACCACGACCCCCTTGTTTCTGTGCGCTCGATGTGGAAAACCAAATCACTACGCAAATAATTGCAAGGCAATGGTGCATGTTAATGGCCATCCCCTTCTGGCGTTGGAAAATGTGAAACGGAGCGCAAAGCAGAGACGTGCTCAGACACAAGAGTCTCTGCCCCCACCCGAACCGATGGAGGTCTGCTTAGCAGGCTTGCAGCCAGCACCCGCAGTTCAGCAGGTGTTGACGTCTGCACAGCCGAATCTGTTGTCATAGACTCGGACAAGATACACAGGGTCCCCTTGGATGCCTTTGGTCCTTTGGGTGATGGCATGAATGCTTTCCTCATGGAGAGGTCTAGTGCTATCATTCAGGGTATCATTGTGCACAGGGGACTCATTGATGCCGATTTCTCAGGGCAGATTCATGCGATGGTCTCCACACCCACCCCCCCTTTGACTATTCCAAAAGGCACCCGTATTGCTCAACTTGTTCCTTTTAAGTCTTCTGTTTCCAGGAGGGAGGACCGGTCACGAGGTGACAGCGGCTTCGGCTCTACTGGGCCGCCTCAAGTCCACTGGACCGCTGTCCTGACCAAAGACCGTCCTGAGATGGTGTGTACCGTGACCATGGCTGGTGCAACGCCGTCGGAGATTCACCTTCGCGGCCTCCTGGATACCGGGGCCGACGTGAGCATTTTCTCCCTGGCAGCTTGGCCCCCGCAGTGGCCTTTGAGCCTGGTACAGACACCTATCACGGGCTTAGGAGGAACGAAGCAATGCTACGTGAGCCAGAATCCCGTGGTCGTCACCAACCCGGAGGGACAGACGGCCATGATTTGGCCTCATGTTACAGAGACTGCTAAGAACCTCTGGGGGAGGGATGTTTTGGCCGCGTGGGGGGTACGAATTAGTACAGATTTTTAATGGGGGCCACTGTGATGAAGGGCGCAGTGTCCCACGCCTCCTTTACGGTGGCTGGTGGACAAACCCATCTGGGAGAATCAGTGGCCCCTCTCTCATGACAAGCTAGTTGCCCTTCATGAACTTGTACAGGAACAGTTGGACCAGGGGCATCTGGAACCATCTACCAGTCCCTGGAACACTCCTGTCTTTTGCATCAAAAAGAAGTCTGGGAAATGGAGGTTCCTACAAGACCTCCAAAAAATCAATGCCGTGATGGAAGGCATGGGGACATTGCAGGCGGGCATGCCATCGCCTACCATGCTTCCCGTGGACTGGCCGGTCCTCATTGTGGATCTGAAGGATTGTTTTTTTATGATCCCTCTGCATCCTGATGACAGACCAAAATTTGCCTTCACAGTACCAACAATAAACAATGCTGAACCAGCACAGAGATATCAATGGAAATTTTTGCCTCAAGGAATGCTAATTTCCCCGGTATTATGCCAATGGTATGTGGCCCGTGCCTTGTCTGGAATTCGCAAGCAGTTTCCTGATGCTCACGTCTATCATTATATGGACGACATTTTGGTGGCTGCGTACACCCAGGATGAGCTGCTGAGGATACAGCCTCAGCTGTTGGATGCTCTGCATTCACATGGACTGCAGGTGGCTCCAGAAAAGGTACAACAACAACCTCCCTGGAAATATTTGGGTGTCAAAATTCTGGAACGGACAATCCGTCACCAGGAGGTGCAATTTGTGCAATCGGTGAAGACACTGAATGATGCTCAGAAGCTGGTAGGTGTCATCACTTGGTTACATCCTTACTTGGGACTGACCACCGCACAACTGTCTCCCTTGTTTGAATTGTTGAAAGGGGACACTGATTTAAAGTCACCTCGTCAATTGACCCCCGAGGCACAAAAAGTGCTGGAGGAGGTGCAGCAAGCTGTTTCAGCTTGCCAGATATACCGCATTGAACCTTCCACTGATGTCACTGTGTTCATCACCACTCCTGATTTACATCCTACAGGTATCATTGGCCAATGGAATGATGATTGGATGGATCCTTTACATGTCTTGGAATGGGTTTTCCTGCCTCATCAGCCGCATAAGATGGCGACTGCGTTCTTTGAATTGATTGCACACTTGATAATCAAGTGCTGGCAACGCTGTTTGCAATTGATGGGTGCAGATCCCTCAGAAATCATACTCCCAGTTCAGAGGGAGGAATTTGATTTGAGTTATGTGAACAATGTTTCGCTGCAAAGTGCTTTAGAGGGTTTTTCAGGGCAGATCACTTATCATCTGCCCAGCCACAAGCTATTGCAAGTGGCAAAAAATACTCGATTTTCATTACGACCCAAAAACAGCCAAGAGCCAGTGCAAGGACCCACCAGCTTCACTGACGGTTCAGGCAAAACAGGAAAAGCCATTGTTACCTGGAAGGATGGATCCGAATGGCAGGTTTTGGAAGGCCATGAGGATGGGTCAGCCCAACTGGTTGAACTAAGGGCTGCCGTCATGGCATTCGAAAAATTTTCTCAGACACCCTTCAATCTGGTCACGGACTCAGCTTATGTTGCCGACATTGCACAGCAATTAGGGTATTCAGTTTTGAAGGAGGTCAGTAACCCTGCCTTGTTTCATTTGCTGAAGACCTTGTGGTGTGCAATTCAGTCCAGGGTTCATCCCTATTATGTTCTGCATGTACGAAGTAACACAAATTTGCCAGGCTTCGTAGCAGAAGGTAACGCGAGGGCTGACAAGTTGGCTAACCCAGCGTGAGTTGCTCCTCAGCCTGACACACTCGTGCAGGCCAAGGCATCGCATGGGTTTTTCCACCAAAATGCACATACGCTGCAGAAGCAGTTTCACCTGACGGCCACTGAGGCTCGTGACATTGTCGACTCTTGTGATGACTGTCATGCCCTTGGTGCGCCGTTGCCGGCAGGGGTTAACCCCAGGGGCCTTAAGGCCTTGGAGCTTTGGCAGACCAATGTCACCCAGGTCACCGAGTTTGGCCGGCTCAAATATGTGCATGTCACAGTGGACACATTCTCCTCTGCGATGTGGGCCTCGGCTCACACTGGGGAGAAGGCTCGCAATGCCATTGCCCACTGGAGGCAGGCTTTTGCTGTACTAGGCATGCCTTCTGTTGTGAAACCCGACAATGGTCCTGTTTATGCCTCTCAACAGGTACGGCAGTTCCTACAGTCGTGGGATGTGAACCACAACTCTGGCATCCCTCATTCTCCAACAGGACAGGCAATCGTAGAGCGTGCTCATGGTACACTCAAGCACGTTCTCCAGAAACAAAAACAGGGAATGCAGGGTGAAACACCACACAGTCGCTTGGCCTAGGCTTTGTACACCATCAATTACCTTACAGTTCCGCAGAACTCAAGTAACCCTGTGATTGTAAACCACCTCCTCTCGTTGCAGGCTTCAGACGACACGCATCAGCCTCGAGCGAAGGTTTGGGTCTGGAATTTAGTCACCAAACAATGGGAAGGACCCTATGATCTGATTGTTATGGGACGTGGGTATGCGTGTGTGTCCACAGATACTGGGGCACGCTGGGTACCTTCAAAGTGTGTCCGTCCTGACCTGCGACAGCAGAGGCAGAATCCGGCCGACAGGCGAGGTGGAGTCTGTGACCAGACTGAAGGTCATCAAATGGATGAATCCTCAGGCGATGACTCGGACGCAGACGACGCGAGTGATCGCTCTGAAGATTCCTCCACGGATAATCACTGGACTCTGTACAGTTTTTTCCATTGTAAAAATTGTTCATTTTTCTTTTTCTGTTTTTTCTTGTTTTAAAGATAAAAAGGGTGACATGTCACCCTGGTTCTGAAGACTTTTCTAAGCCTTCTGTAATGTTCTTCATATTGGAGTCAGAAATTTTACTTTATCACACTTTCTACTATAAACAATGGCCATGTTTTGCTAACTATCTTTCATTGTTTACATATTTCTAGGTGGGAGGAGAAAGTTGATTGACAGTTGGCTTGACCAATGTGGATTGAGAGGTGGAATTCCATCCTCCAATCCACGAGCACCATAAGAAATGTATAAAACTGAGTTTTGTAAAGAAACTGGTCCCTTTTCCTGCTTCGCTCACCAGCATGTTCTCGTGTGGTTCTTTCCGTGTCCTCAGTGACAAGTACCTTCAAAATAAGGTGTAGTAACTGAATCTCATGACCCTTACCTTCCTCTCCCCTGCCGTTCCTAATCTTTTATAGAAATGAAAAATAAAAAGGTTTATACCTGTTTACTTACCCCAGATCCACAAAATCGACCAAGCCTGTCTGCTGTCTTATCATGACCATCAAAAAGCTCCACGTAATCGTAGCCACAGTCTGCCTCTTCCTCAACCTCGAAAGTCTGGAACATCAGCTCGACGCGAGAGCCGTGCTCAGCCACCAGCAGCCAGTCACAGTCTGCCTGAACCGGGTAGTTGTTATCACCAAACTGAACATGCGAGTACAGGTCCTTGGGCTTCAGCTCGGCTTTCAACCGACCACCACACTCTGAGTGGAGGGAGAAAAAGGATGAAGAAGCTTGTTCAGAGCAATTTTGTGTTTTCTTTTCACAGATGCCCAGTCTCATTCAGGCTGAGTGCCTTTTAATGCCCCAAGCAGGTTAATCAAGCTGAGAGAGAAGTACTACACCATATGAATATAACTCCATCATTCTGAGTTTTCTTATATAAATTCTCTTTTATAACTAGAGAGACTTGAACATAGTTCATATTTTTCAAGTTAAAGACAAAGGAATGCGGCTTAAGCAGTATGACAGCCTTTTGGTAGGCACTGGAAAGGTTCCTGTGGGCAGCAAGACAGTGGCTGTACGGGTACCCACATTTCAGTGGTGACACCTCCACAGGATTTAATGACACCATTTGCAAGTGATAGGAGAGGATCAGCTCAAGCACATATGTAATCAGTGACTGAGTGCAAAACTCTTTTGTTTCACACTAGTGTCAGCTTTGACCATAAAGTGGCACCTGGAGAGCCAGCTCAATACTAAACACCGCTGCAAAGCTTGCTACCTTGTTTGCTGTGTAGTTCATGAGCAGGCCTTCCTCTGCAAAAGACTGGGCTAGGAGAAAGCTGCTGCTACCAGAGACAGTCTTGTACTTCAAAGCCTGATCTTGAGGCAAGCCTTTGGCAGGAAATACATGCCTTTTGTCAAAACCATTGTTTCAGCATAAATCATCTCTATTTGTGCACAGTTGAATGATGGATGTGGAGCCTTAGAGCTTCTTTGTAACTGCTCAGAAAGTTCAGAATTTAAATATGAATTAGCTTTAGTGTATAGGTGAATAAGGCGTACAAGAAATACATAAAAGTTATTAGAACCCAATGAAAATGAACAGATAAAAATTTTATTTAAGAGAAAAAAAGGATTGTTTCCAAAATGCATCATATTTCCAAAAGGTAGGCGCAGGCTTTTTTACTTTACATGTATGAAGATTTCAATGCAAACAGAGTAATTTTGTTTTGGTTTCTCATCAAGAGCAAATAATCTCTTACAGTACTTGATAAAAACACCAAGTGCAAATGAGCTTGAACAAAATATAGAGACTCACAAATTTAGATGTAATTTTTATAAATAAATTAAAATGCAGATAGTTTTATCTGCATTTAAAAATATGTAGATATTATTGATTGATCATTTTAGAGCAACCTGAAAGAATCAGCAAGATTGAAATTTTTCTATGCTTTCATGAAGAGACACTTTGAATTTAACTTCACGGACTCCACCCACACTAAACATGACCAATTGCACTATTATATTGAGAGGAGCCACATTTCAGCCAAGAGTTCATAATGGTAATGACCAAATCCTTACTCTTTAAAAAGAATGGTTTTTCTCTTAATAGGTAAATGAAGGAATAAAACCAGGTGTACTGGTTTGAAAGCAAAACCAGTGAGACTCCAAGTCAGAAATACAATTTATTAGAGAGAGAACAAACAACAAGAAAGATAAAAATAAAATAAAAATAAAATAAGACAAATGCAATAGTACAAAGGACCACTGTCAGAGTCAGAATGCAAACCTGACACCCTGTTAGTCAGGGTGTTGAAAGCAGCCCGAAGTAAGTCCTCCCAGAGTGACAGTTGTGGCTCCGTTGAAGTAGAGATGATCCTCAAGAAACGGGTCCAGTCGTCCTCTGGGAATCCAGTGGAAACAGGCTCCCTTGGTGTTTGGGATTGCTGGTTTTATCCCGGTAAAAAGGCTTTGGCTCCTCCCGCTGGGTGGAGCATCTCACAATGGAAGGAGGTAATGTTATCAGTCATGTGAGAGGCCTTAAATGGCCCATTCACAGGTGATGTCCCTCGGAGGAGGATGGGTGGAGGAAGAGATAAGGAGGCACTGCCTTATCTGGTGTTATCAGGTGTCCCATTAACAGAAGGCATTTGCCCTCTTTCTACCCCTAGAGTTACAAGGGATAAAGAACAATATCTCCCAACCAACTTTGACAGATGAAAATAGAATACACATTTTTTGGTTACATTTTTCAACCCAGGATATTATCCACCCCTTATTCTATTATCATCTGTATCATATCCAAATCAATATACTCTAATATATATGTACATACACAATGAAACCTTATACACAATTCTCACTTAAGATTAGGTTTCCCTGTGGCACACAAGATGTTTCCCCATATTTCTGAATTACCCACCAAGTATAACCGGGTCGTTGAGCAAAAACAATCCCACAGATGGGTCTGCCTTTGCCTGAGGTGGGATTAATCCAGTCTTTCCTAACATACCCTTCGTGTGAACCACCGGGACTTTATCTCTATCCACTGTGTGCAAGGGTTTGGACTGGGCAGGTCCACCTCGGTTGATGGATCCTCGAGTATTCACCATCCAGGTGGCTTTGGCTGAGTTCACTTCCCAATTCTTGAGGATCTCTCTACCAAGTGCCTTTGGGGTATTCTTTAGTAGTCTGTTGCATTGTTCTACCTTCCCGGCAGCTGGTGCATGATAAGGGATGTGATATATCCATTCAATGCCATGTTCTCTGGCCCAGGTGTTTATAAGGCCGTTCTTGAAATGGGTCCCATTGTCTGACTCGATTCTCTTAGAGGTTCCATGTCTCCACAGGACTTGCTTTTCCAAGCCCAGGATGGTGTTCCAGGCAGTAGCGTGAGGCACAGGGTTGGTTTCCAATCATCCAGTGGTGGCTTCCACCATGGTCAGTACATAGCACTTGCCTTGGTGGGTTTGGGGAAGGGTGATGTAGTCAATTTGACAGTCCTCCCCATACCTGTACCTCAACCATCGTCCACCGTACCACTGAGGCTTCACCCGCTTGGCCTGCTTGATTGCAATGCAGGTCTCACAGTTGTGGATGACCTGTGAGATATTGGCCATAGTAAGGTCTACCCCTTGATAATGGGCCCATCGGTATGTTGCATGTCTTCCCTGATGACCAGAAGCATCATGGGCCCAACGAGCCAGGAATAATTCTCCCTTGTGCTGTCAGTCTAGATCCACCAGTGATACTTTCACCTTGGCAGCTTTGTCCACCTGCTCGTTGTTGCGATGCTCTTCCTTAGGCCGACTCTTGGGCACGTGCGCATCCATGTGTCGAACCTTCATGGTCAGTTTCTCTACCTGGGTGGCAATGTCCTGCCAAATCTCAGCAGCCCAGATGGGCTTCCCTCTGCGCTGTCAGTTGGCCTTTTTCCAGCAATTCAGCCATCCCCACAGGGCATTAGCTACCATCCAGAAGTTGGTGTAGAGATAGAGCCTCGGCCACTTCTCTCGTCCAGCAATATCCAAAGCCATCTGGACAGCTTTAATCTCTGCTACCTGACTCGATCCACCTTGTCCCTCAGTAGCTTGGGCAGCTCGTCATGTGGGACTCTATACTGCAGCTTTCCATTTCCAGTAAGCACCTACAATTCGACAGGAACCATCAGTGAAGAGGGCATGTCGTCTTTCAGTCACAGTTAGCTCATTATATGGTGGGGCTTCCTCTGCACGTGTCACTTGCTCCTCTTCTTCTTCAGAAGATAATCCAAAATTCTCACCTTCAGGCCAGTTTGTTATAATTCCCAGAATCCCAGGGCGATTCGGGTTTCCAATACGGGCACACTGTGTAATGAGGGCAATCCATTTGCTCCATGCCGTGTCGGTGGCGTGATGTGTGGAAGGAACCTTTCCTTTGAAAATCCACCCCAGCACTCATAGTCGGGGTGCCAGAAGTAGCTGCGTTTCAGTCCCAATCACTTCTGAGGCCACTTGAACTCTTTTATAGGCTGCCAAGATTTCCTTCTCTGTTGGAGCGTAGTTGGCTTCAGATCCTCTGTAGCTTCGGCTCCAGAATCCCAGTGGTTGACCCCGAGTCTCACCTGGTACCGTCTGCCAAAGGCTCCAGGACAGACCGTGGTTCCCAGCTGCTCCAGGACAGACTGTGGTTCCCGGCTGCAGAGTAGACCATGTTCTTCACCTCTGGTCCCATCCTGAATGAGCCAAGGGCTACTGCATGAGCAATCTCCTGCTTGATCTGGGCAAAGGCTTGTTGCTGTTCAGGGCCCCAGTGGAAATCATTCTTCTTGCAGGTAACCAGGTAGAGAGGGCTCACAATCTGGCTGTACTCAGGAATGTGCATTCTCCAGAAGCCTATGGCACCCAGGAAAGCTTGTGTTTCCTTCTTGTTGGTTGGGGGGGACATGGCAGTGATCTTGTTGATTACCTCTGTTGGGATCTGGCAACGTCCATCTTGCCACTTTACTCCCAGAAACTGGATGTCTTGAGCTGGTCCCTTCACGTTACTTCGCCTAATGGCAAAACCAGCTTTCAGCAGAATCTGGATAATCTTCTCTCCTTTCTCGATGACTTCTGCTGTGTTCCCCCACACAATGATTTCATCGATGTACTGTAGATGTTTGGGAGCTTTGCTTTTTTCCAGTGCAGCCTGGATCAGTCCATGGCAGATGGTGGGGCTGTGCTTCCACCCCTGGGGCAGTCGTTTCCAGGTGTACTGCACACTCCTCCAGGTGAAGGCAAACTGGGGCCTGCACTCTGCTGCCAAAGGAATGGAGAAGAAGGCATTGGCAATATCGATGGTCACGTACCACTTTGCTGCCTTGGATTCCAGCTCGTACTGAAGCTCCAACATGTCCTGCATGGCAGCGCTCAATGGTGGTGTGACCTCATTCAGACCACGGTAATCCACTGTCAGTCTCCATTCTCCACTGGACTTACGCACTGGCCATATAGGGCTGTTGAAAGGAGAACGAGCGTTGCTGACCACCCCTTGGCTCTCCAGTTTACAAATCATCTCATGGATAGGAATCACAGAGTCTCTGTCAGTGCGGTATTGCCGACAGTGTACAGTTGCTGTGGCAATTGGTACCTGTTGTTCTTCAACTTTCAGCAGTCCCACAGCAGAGGGGTTGTCTGAGAGACCAGGCAAGGTATTCAGTGGTCTGATATCTTCTGTCTCTATAGCAGCTATCCCAAAAGCCCAACGATATCTTTTTGGATCCTTGAAATATCCATTTCTGAGATAGTCTATGTGGAGGATGCATGGGGCCTTTGGACCAGTCGCGATGGGGTGTTTTTGCCACCCATTCCCAGTTAAACTCACTTCGGCCTCCAATACAGTCAGCTGCTGGGATGCTCCTGTCACTCCAGAAATAGAAATGGATTCTGTTCTTACATACCTTGATGGCATCAGGGTGCATTGGGAGCCAGTGTCAACCAAAGCTGTATATTTTTGTGGGTCGGATGTGCCAGGCCATCGGATCCACACAATCCAACAGATCCAATTGTCTCTTCCCTCTACCTGGCTAGAAGCAGGGCCCCCCTGTTCCTGGTCATGCTGCATGTTGCTTTCTTCCTGTAAATATGTTTCTGAGGTCCCTTCAAGAGGATCAGTCACATCATCATTCCTATACTGTCTGGAGTTCTGTGCATGAGAGACCGGAGCAGCGTTGACTCTGGACAAGCTTCTCGTGGTAGGTGTCCCTCTTTTCAGTTCACATACCCAGGCTGCTAAGGAATGGGTCAGTTTTCCATCCCATTTACTCATGTATTCTCCATGCTCCCGAAGAAAAGACCAAAGGTTACCTCATGGAGCGTAGCCTCTCTCCCTGGCAGGGGACGCCTGCTTCTAATGGCAAAAACTCTTGTTGGTTCTGGTGAGATGTGGTAAATTTCTTCCTTAATTTCTTTTTTCAGTTTCTGATGGCCCTCTTCAATCAAGCTCCTGACTTGCTCAGCCAGCCTTGTTTCCACAGACGAGACATGGGTACACAATGGGGCGGTGACAGTGTCCTCGTAAATTCTTAGTTTATTGACCAAGACGCCCATCCTGTCCTCGCCTTCCCTCCATTGCAGTGTTGCCAGGTAACAGGAGTACGTCTCTGGTCCAAGCTGTGTGAATCTCAACCACATCTGCGATGTGCACTGGACACCATCTGTGCTTTTAGGAAATCTCTTGTCTTCTGAAAAAATGATCTCCGGTACAGCCAATTCCCTCAGGCACCGGATACCTTGTTCCATTATGCTCCATTTTCCTTGGTGCACCTGGAGGTCTTCTTTACAAAGCTATCTGTCCTTCACACTTTTCAGCAGTCGCCGCCAGAGGCTGAGAGTTCCTTGGGTTCTCCCAATGCCCTGGTCAATGACCACATCCTGGGACAGCGATCCCAGTTGTCTGGCCTGGCTTTCATTCAGAATGGTGTCATTGGCTGCAGCGTCCCAGATGCGGAGCAGCCAGGTCAGGATGGACTCGTTCGTCTGGCGGGTGAATTCCCTCCGCAGGTCACGCAGCTCACCCAGGGATAGAGAGCGAGTGATGATCTCTGGCTCTGTCTCTTCTGCTGGGTGCAAAGGTCCTGCTGCATCCTCGTCAGTCACTATGCGGACTGATTTGCTCTTTGATTTCTTCTTCTGAACAGGGGCAACTGCTACCGGTTTAAGCGGTTCCGGTTCAGTGATGGTTTGTGTGGAGATGCTGATGGCGCATTTGTTTCCTTTCTCCTCTGTGGCAGCCTGTGTGAACGTGGATGCTGTTGCTTTGCTTTTGGCTCCTTTCTCTTCTGTTACAGCCTGCGTAGTTGCGGACGCTGTTGCTTTGCTTCTTTTGTCATCTTCCTCAAGAAGACGCTGCACCACACCATGTAGCGCTTTGTTTCCAAGCATGTTGCAGGCAGTGCAGAGAAGACAAAGCAGAACCCACAACAACCCTATGCTGTCCTTGGCATCCAGAGAGAACTCGATATTTTCAAGAACTGCTGTGTGAGGCCTGAAAGGCTGGAAAAAATCATTCTTTTCCCCACCCCACAGCGGCTGGGTGTGATTGTAGAGGCCCCAGACGTACCATCCTAGACTAGGACAGGCAAAAAAAATTGAATATATATTCCGAATGATGTTCATTGCCTCGGATGTTTTCATGCAATAGACATAATACACCAATAAAGCAAATTTGATACCATACCCTGGTCTAAACAGGAGCATTAAGACCAGCAGATAGTGCTCCATGTGCAGAAAAATATAGAGAGCTAGGTACAACACCCATGTAAGCATGCTGAGTATCACAGCAAACAGGTGTCTCCTTCAAAAAAAAAAAAGAAAATTGTAATTCTGACTTTTCTCAGGAGCTCTTGTGCCTCATGTTGGGCACCAAAAATATGTACTGGTTTGAAAGCAAAACCAGTGAGACTCCAAGTCAGAAATACAATTTAATAGAGAGAGAACAAACAACAAGAAAGATAAAAATAAAATAAAAATAAAATAAGACAAATGCAATAGTACAAAGGACCACTGTCAGAGTCAGAATGCAAACCTGACACCCTGTTGGTCAGGGTGTTGGAAGCAGCCCGAAGTAAGTCCTCCCAGAGTGACAGTTGTGGCTCCGTTGAAGTAGAGATGATCCTCAAGAAACGGGTCCAGTCGTCCTCTGGGAATCCAGTGGAAACAGGCTCCCTTGGTGTTTGGGATTGCTGGTTTTATCCCGGTAAAAAGGCTTTGGCTCCTCCCGCTGGGTGGAGCATCTCACAATGGAAGGAGGTAATGTTATCAGTCATGTGAGAGGCCTTAAATGGCCCATTCACAGGTGATGTCCCTCGGAGGAGGATGGGTGGAGGAAGAGATAAGGAGGCACTGCCTTATCTGGTGTTATCAGGTGTCCCATTAACAGAAGGCATTTGCCCTCTTTCTACCCCTAGAGTTACAAGGGATAAAGAACAATATCTCCCAACCGACTTCGACAGATGAAAATAGAATACACATTTTTTGGTTACATTTTTCAACCCAGGACACCAGGAAATATAATTATGTAAGTAATATGTTATGCCTGATCAGTTCAATATGAAGTTTTTTGCTCTTAAAGGACAAATGAGAGCACATGATAAAACATCAACAAGAAAGATAGTTCAAACAGTTATTGATATTGTAATTTACTGGGTTTTCTCCTTATTCTGAATTTCATTTGCTTCCTTTTTTTGTGTGTGTGTTTTTGTTTGTTGGTTTTTGGGTTTTTTTTGATTGGTTTATTTGAGGTTTTTGTTGAGGGGAGAGGGGGTTGTTTTGGGTTTAGTTTTTGTTTGACTGGACTCTTGCCAATATTAGGAACATCTCCCTGCCTCAGACACCAAACAGCTGCAAACAAGAAAACATTTAACAAACTGTCTGCATTCTGTCCCCCTGCTTGCTACAGAGGATAGGAGCTTAAAGCAAAGTTGTTGCCGTAGAACCACAGAACATGGCAATTCCTGTTCCCCTGCCCTTCTCTCACAGATTATAGCCTCATATTTTAGAATAGATATTACAAGCCAAATTTTCAGTTTCTTAAGAATGAAGCTGTAGTTTCAGAAGTCTACATCTATCCTGCACAACAAGGCACTGCACTGGGACATGTGGGACAGGCACAGAACAGAGCAGAGCCAGGCAGCACTGCTTGCTTAGCCTTGGTACCAGAGCTAACCCACTGTGGTTCCCATTGTGCTCTGCTGTAGGTAGGATGTGTGTTTCTGACTGTAAGGAAATATGTCCAACTTGAAAAATGATGGTGATCTTGTAGCTTCAGTGAAAGATTCTTTTTACATCCTCTATAGCACAAAAACCCTCTCACGTTTCATGACCTTTCTGGGGACTTTTAGGCTTCTTACAAATACAAGAACAGATCGAGCAGTATTTTCCTGACTGTTTAACAGTTAGGAAATGCTTAAACCCACACCATCTGAACTAATGAAACAAGATTATAAATTTGATTCAGCACTACCATACTGAATTATTACAGCTATTTTGGGAGTAACACAGGCCTCTAAACTGAGTGACATCTGAGATATCCGAATTTGTTTGAGACATCCTCCCAGCATGAACAGATATGAATAGGACCTACAGTAGATCTGCAACCTCCTAGAGCAGTGGCTGGAGGCCAGGCACCATAAATGAAGCTGTCCAGAAGAGAACTAGATGCCTGAGTTAGGGCAGAGATCACTCCCTGAGCAATGCTGTTTAATGTTCTGTCAGGAGTATTTTTATTAATTCCTCTTGGATGGGTTATGTATTTTCTGAGAGGGGAAACTATGACAGAATCTCCTTCTAAAACTGTGTTGCACTTCCAAAACAGCATTTTATAAGTTTTGCTCCACCCAAGGAAGCCTTTCAATCCAGTTTATTTTTTAAAACTTTACTGTATTTGCTGCTACATTTTTATCCTGTTTTCTGAAATATTAAATGGAAATTTGAAAACTGGATAGCACTTCAAGCCAAAAAGTGTCATGGAAGGGAAATCAACATCATCGACAGCATCTACTAGAATAATAAGGGGCCATTAAATCATGAAGATGCCAGGAATGCAGCAGCAGAGAAAGCTGTCACAGAATCCAGCTACTCGTTCATTGGTGTTGTGTTACTCCAGTCCTTTCACTGAGTTCTGCCAATGTGTTAGAAGTGATGGGAGCGGCTTCCTCAGCACTCCCTGTCTGCACAGCCATGCAGGATCAAACACAACCTTGTCTACCTCCATTGCACACCATCAATTATTTTTTTCTAGAAAAGATGAACTAAGGGAATACAGAATCCTCTGCTCATACACTTGTTAGGTAGCTGTTCATTCACATCTGTGCCCACAGCACAGAGGAAAAATTCTCACAGAATTCTCACAGAGCATCTGTGTTTGGCTCAAGAGTGGAGGAATAGACTGCAAGACATGAGTTGTCCCTCATTCAAATCCCTCCAGGTACATGCCAGTGATGAGGGCTCATCTCAGGGAGCAGTCTGTGCAACAGCAGCTGACAGAAATTAATGTCCTCTCTTCAAGAGGTAAACTTTGTAGTTTTTTATAACATTTTTTAAAAATGGGTAGATTTTATTTTTCTCACTTTGTCAGAAAAGCACACGCTTGTCCATGCTATGAACATTTTTATATTTAAGGCGTATAAAACTCAGCAGATATGAAGGAAAATTTAGCAAGTCATAACAAAATTTGCAATCTTCAGAATTTAGGGAGTATACATCTCAACTTTGTTGACATACTGACTGCTCCAATTCTGCAAACTGAAAGTGAGGACAATAAATGAGACAGCAGTTTTACAACGTGTTCTAGCAAGAGTTCTGACCTTTAACTATATACCCTGAGGTAATTAAAACTGGGTAATTATTACTTCTATCTAATTTTGCATCTAAGGGCAAGTGTTACTGTAGCAGGGAAAGCAAAACATTGCATTCTTCTAAGAGAGGATTTTCCACAAGAAAACAAACTGAATTACAGGTAGATAAACTTTTCACTTTCAAAGCCCAGATCATAAAGGGAAATTGAATTACTAAATATTTTGAATTATTCAGAACAAATCAAAAAGAAACAAAGAAAAATTGCCAGCATTGATATATATGAGGATTTTTTAGCTGAGCATTACAAATCAACTTGATAGATACTTTGGGTAATATCATATTACATTAACAGAGACTCATCACCTTGGGTATTCTATCAATAACTATTACCTGTCATTAAACCTTATCTCCTAGCAGATATATTTATGAAATATTTTCTGAATTATCTATTGCCTGGATAAATAAGAATGAACTCTGGAAAGTAAAGACAAACATTATAATTGAAAATTAAAGGTCAAAAAACCTCAAATTCCCTTGTTTTACTGCAGGCACTGGCTGTTCAGAGCTTCAGCACTAGAGGCCACTGTAAGCCAAGTAACGTCGGGGAGAAAATCTACACACTGAAAATGTCCCAAAAATTCTATTTATGCAATTACAAACTACTGTTTCCAACTTCAATGACTTCTGCCAAACAAGAAAATTGAATGGTAAATATGAAAAACATTATATTCTAAAGGTCCTAAGAAAGTCTTCAATGTTGTGGGTTTTTTCTTATTCTTCTTTGGTTTCTTTCCTTTTAAGCACTACAAGAAAGAACTATTTGTTTACGTGAAACCCAGATTTTTGTTTAAGTTAGAAGAGAAAAGTAATGGTGCATCACATGTCCCAGTTAAGTGTTGTCATTACAAATACAGTGAAAAGATAGTCAATCTTTTATGATCTCAGGTCATGAATCCTGAGGAACCTCATTTTTTATTTGACTTTGTTTCAACACCTTTTAATTTCTTACCTATGAGAGAGAGACAGGGAGAAAGGAATATCTAAAATATTAGAGGATACTTTCTGCAATCTCAGACTTTTCCTACTGGGCTTAAGGCTTCATTAGATACAGCTGTTACATCTGTGAACTCATCCCATTCCTTAAAAACCCAAAAAACTCTACCACTAAAGAACAATGGGAAAGTTATTAGTAAAAAGTATGTCCTGATTTCTGACCTGTAGAGTGAGTTGCTTGGAAGCCTTTTCTTTGAACTGATGCATCAGAAATAAAGCGAAGAAACATTTTGTTTCCAGTAGCAATGAGAGGTTCTGGTATTTTATTGCCACATAAGCGTCCCAGGATTGGTGATTTTTCACTTTCACCGTCAAACACTTCCAAGTGGTCATAAGCACATTCTTGATGTTGTTCTATTTCAAATTCATTGAATGTCTAGGGAGAAAAAAACGTAAAATTACCCACTGTGGGACTGCATTTACATGGTACATATGTGTACATGTTAATATGTTTTAGAATACAAGGATGCAGTTAAAATGACAGATTTGACATTACTGCCTCTACAAGCCTGTAGATTTGAACAGTATATTGATCTTGAGAAAGTGGAATAAAAGACACTAAACTTCAAGAGTGCATCATCCTTCATATAGAAAGGCATTAGAATCTTTATAACCAACTACTACCTATAAGAGAATATTAAATCTAGAATACTGCTGCCTTTCTGCTGAATTTGCACTGGTTTTAGGATTATTCCAAATTTCACAGACCATTCAAAACAGCAAAAAGTCAGAAATTATTGTTTCCTTGTATAGTTGAGGGTTGATTGAAACATCTGAAAAACATAATGGCTGCCCCCCACCCTTTTTAAAAACCTACACTGCACTGCAAATAACCCCCGAGAATGACTTTTCCACATGAAGGTTTATGTATGAAAGTTATATTTTCTAATCTGCTATCTAGAAATCTATTTTTTTATTATTACAACTTAATGATGTTTCAGGCTTCACCCTTTATGCTAAGGTCACATTTTAGCGAGCAAAAGCATTGTGAAAAATAACAAAATTGTGTTAATTGTTCATTAGAACAAACTTCAGGCATTTCCAGAAAGTGTATGCCATGTCTGACAGAAACTGTTAACACACATACAATACCTGCATTTCAGACATGGAAGAGTGTCTTTCAAGACTAGAATGATATAAACAAACTTATTTTAAGGGAAAATCTAAGATTTTTCAGATAAGACTTTTTTGACCAGGGATAAATTTCAACTACAACCCTGAAGCTTAATATCTGCTAATTTCCCTTCATGTAAACACTGTAAGGCAATGTATATCTTTATGAATTTTGTATAGAGTAACCCACAATTTAAGCTGAAATTCAAAATCTATGTTGCTCAACAAAATAGCATAAAAACACCAAATACACATGGTTTCATGAGTAGTCAGGTAGCTAACTGTTTATAAAAGAAATAAAACAGAAAGCCCCCCAAAAAACCCCATAACCCAAACAGAATAGGATTAAGAAACAATAATTAAAAGGAATAAAACCAAACTATCAAATACCAAGCAAATATCACAATTAAGCATTCTCTCTGGTACACCAAAACAAATCTGACCTACCAAATCACTTGTGGAACCCTGAGAGTATGAAATGTGATGGTAATTTATGTTAAGAGGTGATCTAAAGAATATATAAAGAGCTAACACAAAGTTTTTTTCCCAGAGAACTTGAATATTCAGAATAACACTTGTTTTTGTGAAGAGCTGCATGATGCAGTGGATGCAGGTTCATTTCAATGTAAAAGTTTGGGGTTTACATTTAGGGACTGAAACTTCAGAGGCAATGAAAACAGCTGTACAGCAGTCACTCCTGCTGCTCTTAAATTGTGGTCAGCTATCCTACTTTTATGATGCCAACTATGCGTTGTCATTTATACCCAAATAAAATCTGATGGATTAAGGAAACCCCAGAGACTAACTCTCAGTAAGGGATTTAGTTAAATATGGTATTGAATCAAGCCAACTTGGAATCAATGGGAGCAATAGGCATGATCCAAAAGCAGCATGCAGAAATTAATTTTCTTTTTCAGGAAAATTATATCTACTTTGTTCCCTTCTTACCAGCATGAAAAAAACCCCAACAAAACCAACACTCTCCAGGAATCATATCTCACTATGAACTGTAAGACACACCTATTATTTTTAATATTTGACTTCTCACTGGGATTCCTGAGCCTGCAGAAGCACAGTACATGTTATACTGTGTCCCTCAAACATAACCAGAAAAAGTACTAAATCTGTTGCGGGTATAGCAATCGATTCCAGCAATTCCAAAGAGAATGCAAGGAACTTGCTTTTGAAAGGAAAATCAGATCTTAATATGCATAGTCTTTTTAAAATCTCAAAATGCCTGATATTTTAAACCACCCAAAGACAGGCCCCATTTTTAAAACATCAGCCAGTTCCTTGCAGGTTTGAAAGAGGAGAACTGACACAAACTTCCCTTAAATTTAAACATAACTGAATAGTTGCTGCAAATAGAGTTCACAAATGATCTAATAAAGTTGGTAGTATAATTAAATCACACCCTCTCTTCCCGGGACAAATACTTTTGAATTCCTACCCCACCATGACTATTTTAACCCCATGTGATTTGTCTCCATAATGGGAATGTTGTTCAGAAATGCTACATATAGCTTCTGACCATCCAGTCCTTTCTACCTACACCACTCAATCAAGTAGATATGTTGGTGGCACTTATGGACAGCCGCCTGGATGGAACACTAAAGTCTGCCTCTCATAAACATCCTGCTGATTAGCTCATGGAAATCAGTCTCACTACTACGTACATTTTCAAACCATCTTTATCTACATGCTTCATTTAAAAGTTCTGAAGTGCATCTCCTTTTTTTTATAGGCTTCTTAATTGGACCAAATACTTGAATTTAGGCTGTTCTAGAAGACTTTTCATTGATTAGCAGAGTGAGGGCAATCACAACAAAAGATTAGGTTCTGTACACACACCCCTCTCAAAAAAGAAAGCACAGCCTCACAATTCTTGTGTTTTGTTACCATGAAGTAACCAATTCTCTTCTTGCTCAATTTGAACAAGAAAATTATGAAAAGTAAACTTAAATACAGTGTGAAAGAAAAAAAAATGATCCATTGTGGAATTATGGTATTAATATTATTGATATGGGACCTTGCTATACTACACAACTTAAAGATAATGTACACACAGAATTTCGTAATTGACCCTACTGGCTTGCACAGAAGAGCAGATCTCAGACTCTAAATCATGGAGGTATTGTTGAAAATTCTATTTAGTAAAATTCTGCCTATTTTTCAAATTCCATTGGCAAAAGCCAATTTAAAAACCTTTTCTTTGTAAAGTAGACCATGGAATATTTTGCTTAAGATAGCCGAATGTTGGAATTCTGCCTTCTCTTGGTATAAGTATTGGAAAAGCTTTTACAGTAACATGCCTATACCTGGCTGGCTTTAGTTTACTCACCCAGCATGAAGAATACTTTCTCAGAAGCAGCAGTAGAAAGGCTGCCTCAATTAGAAATCTATTTTTCACCCTTAGAATGGACAGAACATACACACCACTCTTTCTCCACCCCCACCATCCCCTCCAGTACAGTTCAACTGTTTTACTTTTGGTGAACAGGGATCAACACACAATCCCACATCAGCACCAGTAAGAGGAGTGGTTGAACCCCAGGCAGCAGCCAAGCCCCTTGCTCACTGCCCCACCAGTAGGACTGGGGAGAGAATTGGAAGTGTGAAAGACAGAAAACTTGTGGGCTGAGATAAAGACATTTTAATAGGGAAAGCAAAAGCTGCACACACAGGTAAAGCAAAACAAGGAATGAATTCACTGCTTCCCATGGGCAGGCAGGTGTTCAGCCATCACATGGGCCCCATCATGTGTAATGGTTACTTGGGAAGACAAGCACCATCACTCCAAATACCATCCCCTTCCTCCTTCTTCCCCTGGTTTGATATCCTGAGCATGATGTCATATAGTCTGGAATATCTCTGTGTTCAGTTTGGGCCACCTGTCCTGGCTGTGTCTTCCCCCAACCTCCCATGCACCCCAAACTTTCTTGCCAGCAGAAAAAGCCTTGGTTCTGTGTAAGCCCTGCTTAGCAATAACAAAAACATCTCTATATTATCCACACTATGCAGCAGAAATCCAAAACACAGGCCCATACCAGCCACTGTGAATAAAATTAACTCTACCCCAGCCAAAACCAGGACAAGAGGTTAGGGTTTTGCCAAGATCAATAGTTATGAGATTGCAATATACCTTGGCTATTTCTTCTACCTCTGAAACAGAGACGTCTTTCTCCTTAATTTTATTTGCTCCAAAACGGTTGAAAAATCAGTTTATGAAGTTTGAATATATGTAAGGCTAGCTTTTGTTGTGGCTGTCCTGCAAGTAAGCTACTGAAGAAATACTGGGGCTGAGCTCAAAGTAAAATCCCCATGGGCAGGACTGTGCCTTTGGCCTCATACAGAGGCTACATAATCTCAATAAACCTGCAAAGCTATCCAAGCTCTGCTAGGCCTGTCTTTGGACACCAGCACTGTCCTCAGCCATCTGGACACAAAATTCACAAATCTACTCTGGGCTGCTCTTCTACTTATGTTAAAATTTGAAACCACTTTTAAATGAGAAATCCAGATTCTCAGGGGTTTTGTATCTTTTTTCCTCCTCAAAAAACACCCAAAAACCCAAAAAAACAGAACAGGAAAAGGTGTGTGTAGAGGATTGTTCATAACTCAAAATTTTGCTTTTTCTATATATTGGATTTTGTGTAAGTGGCCTCTGCCATATTTGCCAAAACTTTGCACAAGTTTTATGAGTTGCAACAATGATATAGTGAAGTCAGACAGGAGGAAAGTCCTCCTGCCTTTGCTGTACAGAGTATTTCCAATCACCATAAACTTAAATCACAACTCTATGATATTGAGTAGTCCCTGTTGGCCAGAAATGGACAGGAGTCAGCAAGCTTTTAAAATAGTTTACCTCTGGGGCGCAAACTGACAATAAAGTTTAGTAACAGTTTCATATCATTGAGCAGTCATTTGAGAAGCTGATTTGATGGAAGAAAAGCTAAAAAGGAAGGGAAGGCAGAGACTCACCAGTTTGACCCTCTGCCCAGGGGTGGCACTGATTTCCCATGTGCACTCTTTCCTGCTGGGATACTTGTCAGGCCAGTTGGGACTCGTGATGATGCCGTTGGGACTGTGGATCTTCTGTTCACACTCAGCTGTGCCAACAGAGATTGCCTCAGTTAGTCTGGGGGTCTGCATTCACAGGTAGTCAAAAAAGTACTATTTTTTGTCAGGGCAGCCAATAAGTGGAAAAGAACTTTAGGAAGATAAGCAAGCATGCTTTTCAGAGTCATGTTCTTCCTGTCAGGCATGTGCTTTAGAGCATTAACCCAGCATGTTTTTTAATGGATTGTTGTGAAACATACAGTGTTGTTTATAATGGATAGCTTTCTTTTTTTCAGAAAAAGTCTTATATAGGAATAAACATAAAATAAATATTAAAAATCAATCAAGTATTTTCCTATTTCCCCCATCCTACATACAAGTAAGTGTGTAAATCCATATGAAAAGCCTCACTACTCAAAAAGAAATTTCTCAAACAATCTAATTTTTTTCTTCTTGGTAGTTTCAATGCAGCTACAGAGAAATTAATTTGATTTGTAAACCACAGTTTCTAGGTATATGTATACACAATTTGAGAGCAGCTAAGACTAACCTGTGAGTATGTACAAAGAACAGCTTAGTTGCTGACTTTGCAAACCACTAGTACCCAGAACTAAAAGAAGGTATTTTTGTATTTAGTTTTAACAATCTCAAATTGCTTTCTAAATATCAGAGAATTTTTTGAAAAAAACCCCCAACTTTTAGAGTAGGCAAGTAGCATTCCAAAACCAGTGAAAATGCAAATGATTCATAAAGGGCATGTCCCTATTCTCAGATTAAATCCATGCTAGAAAACATTGAGACATTACAGCAGCTCACATGATATTGCACACTCGAGGTTCCTTTGCAGAGAATTTAAATTCTACTTAAGTCCCAAAGCCTATTGTTTTCTTGAAGGTAGCCACACCTTGAGAGAGCCAAAAGGAAGAAAGATGCATAGGGCTTTGACTGCAATTTAGATTGTCTAAATATGTTGCCTAAAACAAATCCAGAAAGGGTAGATATGGCTTCAATCTGGCTGTGAGGAAACTAACTGCTACTGATAGCAGTAAATCAGAACTTTACCAGGCTTCTCTCCAGAAACTCTACCCCCATGTTCAATACAGCCTTAGATAAATACTTTATCAGAGCTTTAAATATTCTCCACTTCACAGAACTAGTGAAAGTAGCACTCCGTGCCAATGATCCCAAGTTTTCCAAGCTTCATTCCTGTGGACCTCAAACTCAGCCCACGCAAATGCTGGGGATGGAGGGGATGGGAAAGGGGAGGGATGGTGTAGTGCTTAAGACCAGATGTCTAAAACCCCATTACCAAGAACTTTTTTCCTTTCTTTTGTTTGAAAGGAGAGCTGCAGAAAGCTTTCTGCAAGGCAGTTGTGTAACCAACCACTCCAGTGCCTTCCTACTCACCTTCCTTGCAGTCATGTTTATTTTCGTGTAGCACAAATCCATTCCGGCACTGGCAGACGTAGCTTCCTACTGTGTTGATGCACTCGTGCTGGCAGCCACCGTTGTCCTTTGAACACTCATCCTTGTCTACAAAATACACAACAAGCTCAGGTGAGCACAAAGCTCCCAGCAGACCTTGCCACCAAGAGGAGCACGGAGCCAGAGGCCAGAGCAGGATAAGCTACAGCACAGTCACTCTTCCCAGTAAGGCACTGTCATGGTGCCTTAGTTCTAGCCACCCTTTGCTCAGCCTGCAGCCTTGCACTGTGGCAAAAAGAGTCTGTCTCATCTTTCTAGGAAATGGGCATTAGTTCCTAAGGGAGCAGAACACTAGTAAAACAAACAAGCTAGAACAAAGGAGGTAAGAGATTCACCAGCTTTTACTCTTTCAAGTGGTCTAGCTGGTAAAAGTTTCATAAGTATCCAGTTTTATTTTAGTAAACAATGGCAGTGTAGTTTATGGATAACACAAATTATTCCAGCTTTGTGCAAATCCCACAATTTAATGGTGGTATCTTGAAAGAAACATTTAGATCAAAGAAAACTTCAACTTCTACATATTAAACTTTAAGAAGAGAAAGATTTCACATAAGTTTTTCTAATAAATTGAGCTTTTTTTCCCCAGCAGAGTGATAGTGTGCTTTACTTTTAATGAATCTGGACATTATAGAACATCACAAAAAGAAAAACATTCCACTGAAAGAAAAAAAAAGAATTTGGCCTTAGTTCAAGAGCTACAGTATAGCATGCAGTTCTGTTTATTAACATATAATCCTTCAAAAGAGCTTTTAGTGTGTTAGAAATAAAGCAGAGTAGTTGAGGAAATATGACCTTCATTAAACAGCTACAAATTCATTGTATGGACAAAAGCCAAACTAGATTAACAGGCTGTCATTGGAGCAAGAAGCCTCAGCTGTCACACTTCTATGTCATTCAGCTGTTCTTGTTTTCAGTGAGGCTGGTCCCTTTAAAAGAGGTAGACTGCTCCTGACACGTATATACACATACATGCATATATGTGTGCACATGTATATAACTATAAATGTATACACACACACATATACATTCTTAGATATAAAAATATATGCATATCTATATATTTATATATATTAAAAATACACACATATTAAACCTCCCCTGTATGTTACTAAATGTGCCGTTTCAACATGCAAAAGAGAGGAGGAAAAAGAGCAAGGGAATTTTGGTCATCGCAGAGGTCTGGTTGTTGTGGGTTGGAATGCAGAGCATTTACCCCCTTCAGTCTTATTTACCTTGGAAAGCAGCAGTTAAGGTTATCTCCAAACAGAACAACACGATATTTCAGACTTCAGCAGGTACAGCAAGAATTTCTATAGATTAGAAGCCACTACGGATAATTTAAGTCTCTTTTTATTGTCTTACTCATGCATTTTTTCCCTGCCCTTACTGATGCTCATAGGAAATTTGCAATGTAATTGCAATACACATTATCTTCCTCTGCCAAAACTTATTCAGCACTTGACCGGTTGACTTGCAGGTCTTTTCATAGAAATCAGCTTCTATTTATAATACAAAATGATAATGTGCATTTATTTATAGGCAAATTCTGCAAGTCAGACCCAAGCATCCACAGCATTTTGTACTGTAAATCTCAAATCTGTTTGCATTGAAAGTTTCTGGAAGCTTTCTGCAAATGTGAACAGATCTGAAGGTGTCTTGGTTTGAAAGACAGATATCTGCTAGGAAGGGGGCAGGACCTCCCTAGAGATGGAGAATTCAAATCCCCTCCCTCCAAATTATTCTAATTCAGAAAATTAAAGGGGCTTTCAGACAGAGGTATGGGGATAGGAATAACAGTTCTTTACTAGTATAGATGACAAAACAACAAACAAAAAACAACTACAGCATTAATAATAAACAGAACCAGGAACCTCGAGGGCTTTCTTTCACAAAAGCCCAGGGCAGTTTGATCTCGGTGCCCCTGCAGGACTCCGAGAGGCCAAGCTGGAAGGGCAGAAAGTCCCAGGCTGGTGGATGAGATGAGGAGCTCTGCGCTGGTAGCTGGAGCGGCAGGGATGTCCCAGAAGGGCTGGGCAGTGCAGGGCTACAGAGTAGCAGGAAAGCCTCAAAGCTCTGAAGAAGCAGCAGTGGTGGGCGGAGGGCCGGAGAAAGCAAGCTCAGGATTCCTGGGTACACGAGCAGATGATGGTAGATTTCCCAGGACGAGGCAAAGTGATGGCCGTGAACTCTTCCTGCAGCGAGGGGCAGCTTTACTGTCCTCCTCATGCTGAGAGCAAGAGTCAGCAACTGCCCCCTCAGCTCTGTCTTTTTACCTTTCCCAAAGCTCTCATTATCTCTCCCCTCTGAGGGAAACTCCCAGAGACTCAAAAACAATAGGTGTAGCCTTGTGCTGCCATGTCCTTCTACTACTCCCTTTGTTCTGACTAAGTACTGTCGTTAAGGTTTCCTAGCAACTTATGAGAAAAAAATTCTTTAAGTGAAAAAGAGGCAAATCTAACCCCCAACAGAAGGTTAAGAATCAGTTGAAAACATAGACACCTCTTGGAACCATACATTCAAAGAGATACTGCTTGTCATTTTGATGATGAAAGGAAGCATAGAAGCTCCACAATACACTATTTATGCACCTTGCAAAGTGAGTCCCTAACACAGGTAGCAAATCTATGCCATTTCAAACCAAAGTCATAATTTTGCAAAAGCAAGCACTATCATAAATTAATTCCACATTGCAAGTGAAGAACAGTAACAAGAAACTAAGAAATTAGAACTAATATGAAAAAAAGTCTTCAATATTTCCCTCCTAAGCATTAGTTTGTCATTTTCCACCAGAACAACATAATAAAAGGGAGGCAAGTTCAAAATGCATTCAAGTTCGGCTTTCAAGTACAGACTAGGTGCACAAATTCTAAATAAAAGCCCTGTCCATTTTCATCATCCACCAAACTCTGTGAAAACACTGAAATGTATTTTAACATTAGATATGCTTATATTCTATAAAATAATCTCTTAAGAGACAAGTGCATAAGCAAATAGTCCCATGTTGGATGTCCTCAGAAATAAAATAATGGACAGAAGGTAGAAAGGAGAAGTTTTGGAACACATTTGAACTATAATAATTACTTGTACATAGTTAATCAAGGATGCAACTGCTGAACAAGCCTTCCTCACACTTCATAATTGAGAACAGACTTTCTGTCAAATTGATTTCCTAGTTTAGAAGTTTGTGAAAAAAAACCAAAAAAAATTAGTCCGTATTAGTTACAAGACCAAATGTTTTGCCATGTAAAAACAAAGCCATTTGTTATGCTGACAGATGGAAATTAGTCTCCCCAGTTTTGAATGGATACTTTCTTTCTTTTCTCATTTCAGTACACAGAAGAAGGAAAGATCTGTTCTCAAGAAAATAATAGATTGAATCATTCTCAGGACAAATGGTCATATCTCTGAGACCCTCAGAGGGCACCAGTCTGTGAATAATACGTACTCGGCCTGAAGGGACCTGTATCAAGTCCTTGCAAGATTCAAAAACAAAAATTTTCTCTTTGCAGGCAGCTTTCTTGTCTGTGGAAAAAAATGTACCAGGATGGCACCAGAGATGTGTTTGTGTTCAAGGCTAGAAACATTCTAGCTTTCTCTTTTGAACTGCTCAATGAATCACCGCCCAAGAAAAGGTTTCTCAACAAACCTCATTTCTACATTACATCAAAGCCCATGTATATTTCTATATGTTTATGCAAAGAATCAATCATGTTTATTGAAAACACTGAAGTCTGAAACTTATGATGAATAAAAGCAGTTTAATGTCAAACTGTGACTAATCCTTAGGTCATCTTCTCAGAAAGATCACCGAAAAAACCCCAAGGGTATTTAAAATATATATATATATTATTATTATTATCTTTTTGAAGTTATTTAATACTTCTCTAGTCTTACAGGCCCAGTAGTGTGCTGAGTCCTGCAGGGACTTACTCCTAGGTCTTGGTCTTATAACAAAAACAGGAGACAGAGGACAGAAGAAAGAGGGAGAAGAATAAAAACCTAATTATTGGATGTTTCCTGTTTAGAAACCTAATATCCAATTCCAAGAAATTTAAATAAAAGCTTTTTAAAAATAATATATAGTGGCCCCCTAAGTTTCCTCTCTTTATCCAAGAAACTTGATTATATCTATAGATCAGCTAGAGCCCTGCAGAGACTCCTAACTGAGTTTTCTTCAGAACTGTCCCATCAAATTTAAATTTTACAGAATGCTGAAAAAAAATTTCTCACTTTCCAGTAGAACCTGTCTGGCTGTTAACACTATTTTACAGCCAAAAATATAATTACATGTTGTCTTATATCAACATAAATACCTTCCTAATGCAGGTCATCTGTTGCCCTATGTCACTGTTTGCTTTCACAGTTTATCACAGCAGGTTTTAACCACCCAAAAACTGCTTTCTGTCATCTAAGCTGGAGCTGGGCCATGCTTTCTCATCTCTAGATATGGTGCAGAATTCATTGCCAAAAAAGTTGCTGAAGAAAAGAGTAGTTCTTTGGCTGTGCTTGAGGAACATTTTACAGTTCCTAATCTACACACTAATTTAACTTATCCACTTTCTATTTTGCTGTGCATTGCATATGCTCTTTTCTGATGAATAGAGTGCAAGATGAAATGTTTTACCCATCACATTTTTTCATTATGTATGTCTTTAAGTGTTTACACATCGACCGTGATTTAATTAATAAAACTGGTAAATGCCTGCAATCAAGTGTCTAAGTATTTCCACCCAGATATCATTCTAAAATTATTGTATTCTGAAGACTAATATACATATAAAGAGGCAAAACCCCAACACTTCATCTGCTGAAAAATTATGTCATCAACTCCCAAAAGTCAAAATACTAGAATTCTCAAGTCTGTTCGTTATTGATAGATCAATAGCATATTATGCCCATATTAAGGAATTCAGGGATAAGAAAATAACAGTGTTTTCTGACAGTCTGATTAATTATTTGGAGATGACATCTTAGATACTTTAAGTTCAGAAGTTTGGTTTGTCTCAAGCATTACAAAATTTCTGTTTTCATCAGAAAACATTGTCAGATGACACAGAAGAATGGAATCTGCTAGAAATTAGAACAAATGGAAGATAGTTGAGAAAGAATAAAAAAATACTCATATTCAGATATTTGAACTCATATGAAATGCTGGCGAGAATGCATTATGAAACAGTAAATTTATATACTTACAGATTCAAAGACTTTTTATATCAAACTGCCTTTTTTTTTTTTGAAAGGAATTAGATATATACTGTATCTAGGACACATCGCACATTTCTATTAATTCAAAAACACATTAGTTCAAAATTATCCCTGACTAAAGAATTTATTCTGTGATCAATGACATCACTTAAACATTTCTTTTTTCAATTACCTTGTGAGGGAAAAACAAGAACATTTCATTCAAAACTGAAATTTACAAGGGAAATGTTAGTTCTGAATAATTACAACCCGATGCTTTGTAATCCATGACCTTTAGTCTAGTCTTTTGTGTGTGTTAGATAAGGAAAGGCGAACGGAAGATCTCGCGATGTCACGGAAAGATAAGGACCCTCCCCCCGTCTCTCCTGTGGTGACCCCTCCTAACCCCATTGGCCTCTCACCTTGAACCCTCCGTCCCCCCTCTGACATAGTAAAGACCCCTTGGACTATTTAACCCCACGTGCTAATCCAATAAACTGCCATTTGCCGTCCACCACATTGGTGTCAGCGTGTCAGTGGCCCGAGTGGCTCGAGGACGTCGAGCTGCCGTGCTGGCTTTCTGGAACCAGGTCACCCGCCTTTCTATCGAAAGGCAACAGTCTTTCTCCAAGATACAGCATTGGTGGAACCCACACATTTAAAAAAGGTCACTTGAGCAAAATAAATAAATATATATTTGAAGATGAAATATTACATTAACAAAAACCAAAATGTAACTGACTGTAGATGTATAAATGACCAATATGTTCAGAAAACACAACTTCTGAACCACGGAGCTTATATAATTACTACGCTATCATTGCCAGTCTTATCTGAAATATCTGTAAGATCTTAAAAAGATTTTAAAAACTTCATTTGCAGTTTTTAGAACTTGAACATGTCAATATTTATGCCTGTAAGAAGTCAAAGTATGTGCCAGTTCCTGCTGGCACAACTAGACCTACATAAAATGACTGGTTGTGTGCTTCTAGGAGGAAGCTCTGTTGTGTGCACATATGTATTTACTACAAATAATGAGTAAACTTTGAATGTTTCTTGCTAGTGTAAATCATAAATTTAAAAGTAAAAAGTGTTCCTATGGGTAAAGATGGATCTTTGGAAGATTATGACCAGAGAAATGTGATTACTAGGAAAGAGATATACTTAAAGAGATCAAATATTTGTTGTGACTTTGTATGAGGCAAAACACCTTTTTTCATCTTTCATAGTTGCTTAATAAAAGCATCAAAATTGTCACAAGAAGAAAATACTGAAAGTCTAAACTGTTTGCCTTGGTAGATATTTTTTTCACTTTCCAAACCACTTCCCTTACCCATTACAGAGACTCTTATTAATCATAATTATTAGTTATTCACAGTAACCAATGAAATACTATTTCATTTCAGTTTTAATACAATATTTTAAGTAATAAAATGCTAATAATGGTAGTATATTTTACTACATGCTAAGTGCAGTCAAGATTCTCTAGATTGAAAATTTTCACTGCTATGAAAAAGTCTGGAGCATAATTCAAATCCCAAATTCTTTTGCTTAAGGAGGTGGGCAGATGGGACTGGTGCTTTGTGTTGTTTTACATAAGGTAAGATACCTATCCCTGTGTGTGTGTGTAAACACACAGGAAAAACACGAAGCTAACTTTTGCTACAAACACCGAATAGTCTCCTGCCAGAGTTCTAATTCCACTCTCAGTGGGTAATTGCAGAGGCCACTGTTGAGCAAATATTTCCTCACATGTTAAGCTTCACTCATGTGTAACTTTATTCAACAGTATAAGTCCTCCCATGATATAAACTTCCACTGCTCTGATCTCCCTAAGTAAAATTACACTCATAAATAAAAAGACACTGTTTTTTTGCAAGATCAAAATCTTAAACCCTGTTCTTGTGCAAAACATTAAGAAGTGCAAAGTTTGGCACAGATGTATCCATAATGTTAAACAAATGTTGTACCACAAAGTGGTAATTTCCCAACAAATGGAATATATTGAGACTTGAGTAGAAAAAATACAAGGATACACAGTGGGCAATTCGTATCACTTTACAACTGGGATTTGAAAAGAATAGCAAAAAAACTTAGGATAAAAGGAGACTAATAAAAATATAGAAATACAGTAAATTTTCTTTTGTCCTCCTTATCTCACAAAGTTTACTTGCTTCTGCTGTTATTCAACTATATATAGATATGTTCCATACATCTTCTACTGACATTACAATTCAGAATGTTATTTCAAGACAGGAGAGTGGTTGATGTTTATGTAAATAAAAATAATTCAAAGCTTCCAGGAAAACCATAATCAAAGAAGCCACTCATCTTCATACCAAAACTGTGGTTGCTCCACTTGGTCAGTGGACACCCAGAGGCACTTAGAGGTATACAAGGGTACTTTTCTATACCTGAGAAGAAGTGTGCCTTGAAGCCTTTTTTTGAGACAGTGTTGTCAGATCGAAACTCAATCCGCATGTTGTTGTACTGGGAGGTGATAACTTCAGGCACTTCTGTACCGCAGAACTTGCCATGGAGTTTGGAATCAGAAGAAAGGCCACTGCGAACCTCCACATAATCGTACTTGCAAACCTGAGAAAAGAAAGACAGAAAAAATATTTGGCTAATCAAAATAAAAGCATGAAGTTGTTTACAAATGCTAGAATTCTGATTGGTGTTTATATTGCTATATATTGTTGCTGAATAATAAATGAACAATATCCTTCTTCACTTTCTCCTGATTCTGAAAGCATTTGTAAATTCTTACATTTGCTGATTTTAGGGAAGAATATTTTTAGGTCACTAATACATAGCTATACTAGGAATTACATTCAAACTTATATTTGTATAGATGCTTACCTGTGTTTAATATCTAAATTTCAAGATGCTTAGAAGCATTTCAGCTTAATTTAAAAAGCAAACATTCCATTGACAGTAAACTAAAATCTAGAAATATTCATCCTAAAAATTATACCTATCTGCGTGCTATAAACCACATACCTCAAACCTAAAAACCTTCTACTGATTGCATCTCAATGATTTTTTTTTATATTAATTTTCACCTAGAAACATACAAGGTAAGTTTTCATCATTACATATTTAAGATATATTCATTTATTTTGAAATATATAACTTTCCACTATTAAAACCATGCAACTTTCATCAACAATAGCATAGCTATAATTTGGAACAGGATGCGTGCCATTTTCATTTAAAGGTTAACAATAAAGTAATATAATGTATAAGAAAGCCTTATGAAAGGCCTACTTCTCATGATACTACTTTCAACGCATAATCCCTTGGTCAACTTAAAGCCATCAACCCAAAAACTTCTAAGCTTCTTAGGCTCAACTATCATTCATTTAATCAAAAATGTCCCAGTTGTCTGCAATTAATGGCTTAAGAGAGAACATTGGCCAGAAGGATTCATATAGAGCTTATATTGGTCCATTAAATCCAAGTCCTACTTGAAATATTGCAATTTCTAGTCAAAAAAAGTGTCAGGGGAGCTGGAAGGGAACAATAGAAAAGGATGTTTTGGCCTTTGTTGTTCTCTCTCTCTATGAAAAATTGTCATAATTTCCAGTTGGTTTTAATATAATACATTGAAGACATAGATTAAACTTTTATTGTTACCGGAAGAATTTTCATATGTGGCACAGTTGAAAAGTGACTAATTCAGTTGAAACTCTTTCTGTACAGTATAAAGAACACAAAGATTCAAAAACTTGAGTTACTGCCACATGCTGACCTATATTAATTGGAAAACATATTTATAACAATGCATGTGGTTTTCAAATATAACTCACTACACTGATAAATCCCACCAATTTCAGCAGTGTAACAGTGGTGAGTTTTTATGGTTGCATAGCTTTAGAACAGAAATCAAATGTAATTTCAGATAGGCCTAACTTACTCTATATTAAACTGAATGAAATGTACAAGTTAAACTGCACAATGTGAATGTAAAATATTAAAATTGTAATAGTGCAAAAGATATATTAAACTTGGTCCTAAATGGAGCTCCTATAACAAATTAAAAAATAGACTACTTGATAATGTATACGTTTTATATCTGCACTCAGACAATATATTAGAATTTCCCAGATATTATGCTTCTTCTGATTTTCACAGGCATCTATCCTTAGTACTATTTAACAGTACAAAGCCTGTTTAGTATTCTATTAAATATTAACAAGATTTAGTAGCACATGAGATGATCAAACTCTAGTTCTGATTGTCAAAACACATTTAGAATTTTTCTAGCAAACTCCAGTTCTGATTGTCAAAACACATTTAGACTTTTTTTATCTGCTTATGTTACCTGTTTTTATGATCCTAGAAAAGTGATTTAACTTCATTACATACCTGGTGTTTTCCTTGCAAATCTTACTCATGTATCAAGAGTATGCAAGAGTATGAAATGTATCAAGAAAGTGCAAGAAAAAGGTTTTTATGACTTGTTCAAGTGGTAATAAATTTTAATTCTTTTGGACTTTTAAGCTTTTATTACATCTCTTTCAGTTCAAGTAATAATGATTACAGGACATGAGTGTAATGTATATATCATTGAAAGCTGGAATTTCATGGAGTTGAGAACCCACTCCAAAAAAAAATATGGGGGGAAAAATCTCACATTGCTGCCTCTGAAAATAATATTGAGGTATTTTGGAGAAGCCATGGCTGGTTTGGTTCTTAGTAATAAATTAAACTCCAGCTTTTGTCCCTTCAAATACCTCTGCCCAAAAGGTGGGGCCATCTTTATACTAAAAACATTGCTACAAATTTATTTACTCAGAAGTAACATCCTGGGATTTGTGTTCTTAATGCCATGTAAAGAATGTGCATATAAACTCTGGTTACAGCATGTTATGGCTGGAGTGTGGTGAGGGAACCCAGTGATATGACAAAGAATTGCCTGTGAAGCAGAAGAAAAGCTGAAAAGGATGTTGAAACCCACATTTTACTGTTTCTCACCCAAAAAGCACCGCAACCCCCACCACTTTGTTTAAAGTTGTAAGGAGCATCCTTTAGCACATGGAGGGCTCTGCCCTGTTCCTCCTCCTACCTGGGCAGAAGATCCCCCATGCCTCTGGAGGCTGCCCAACTGCTGCTGGTGTTCTATTGTGCCTTTTTACTGGTACTGCTCATTTCAAAATATTCCTCCAGTGAGATACTTGTAAGTGATTTAAATGCTCCCTCACTCCATCACTAACTACAGCTCATGTGTATTCTTTGTTGTCAGTCTGTAAAGATGATTTGGTTTCTCCAGATTTTCTTCTCTTGAATTCTTTCCAATATGCTTCAGCCCCATTTGCTGTTTTATTTTGTTGATAAAAAAGTCAGCTGAAACTCAGCAGAGAGCATTTTTTTAAATTTCTTGTAATACATATACATTTAGATGATATGTAAAAGAGAGCTATTCTTTCCATGTTTGTTTTGAAAGAATCCAGAAACAGTCCCAAAATGAAAACAAGAATATCCATGCTTATTGTCAGCATATGAAAGGTCAGCAAAGGTTTTATTAGACAGTATCTATTTTCAAATGCTTGTGAAACCATTTAGCATGTAACAGACTGTGCAGCTCTTTGTTCACAGTTACTTACTTCATTCCCTTCTAACTCAAAAAACTCAAACTTCATTGAAATTCGGTATTGCGTTGGGGCAACCACCTGCCACACACAGTTTTTGTTTGGAGGATACTCTTTTGGCCATCCTGGTGTGGTTATAGTCCCATTTAGTTTTGTCAGGAGTCCTCCACAAGCATCTGTAACATTAAAAGAGAACATAATTTCTTGAGTGACAGTGGGTTTTACTATAAACAGCAGCACACTGAGAAGAATCAGTCCTCCCATTATATGCTGCAATGCCCAGACAGACTAATCAGAATCTTACTTTATCATGCTTGGTGCAAACAAAGAGCAAGAGACAGCCTCTATCTTGAACAGCTTGCAGGTTTGTGGGCAGAGATAAGTTTCAGGACTATACAAGGCGTTATCATATTCATTCTTCTCCCTTCCCTCCAGAGACTCTGGTTATTCTCTGACAGCCTTTCCCATGCAAGTCCTCTGACCTCACCGCCCTCCCCAAGACCTTGACCACGCCTCTTCTGACACAGGGATTCTTAAGATGTGCTTCTCTCCTTGATTATTGATGCAGAATCAGCTCTACCTGACTCATCTCACATGGCTGTATATGCCTCCCATAACCTACTAGGTAGGGTCACTTCTCTGGAAGAGCAGTCACGTACACTTCTGTCACAATTGCTTTTGCTGAAGCATGGATGTTCAGTTAGAAAATGACTCTTATTTCCAAATATATGCCAAATAATCACCTCCATAAAACAGAAAAATACTGTACTGTGTTCTTGAATGCAGTTCAACTAGCAAAGGATAAACTCATTAATCTTTTCCATCTGTGCAATTTTTTTTTTTTTAAGAAAAGTAATGGGATTTAGAGAAGCTCTTGATCACACTCTGCTACAGTGATATCATTACAGCAGTGTGACAGCACTGGAAATCATCCACAAATCTCTTTCCAAAGAGCTGAAGTGGGAGCTCTACTCAACTGCTCTCTGCTAACACTGAATGCTTTAAGAACTGGCTATTCCAGTCTAGCTGATGTTCTCACATAATGCATCTACTCCATCTAACAACTGGGAGAATTCACCAGTTACTGTGTCAAGGCTCACTTTGTCAACTCAGACACACACCAGTGTTTCTCCTGGTCCCTAGTTTTCCACACAGCACATTTCTTGGTATACATGTAAAAGTAATCTGATGGGAACGGGTGGACTAAGACCCTGGGTCACACCTCAGTGTTTCAAAAAAGACCAGACATAGGTTTAGAGACTGCACTCAAATGACACAAGCTGTGCCCTCAAATGATCCAGTCTGGGTCAGAGCAACTACTGCCAGATTTCAGTTTCTGCTTTTGAACATTGTTCTATTGATCCTTGAGGCAAGGGTGGGAAATGTGGAAATAGTGAAAAAAGAAAATCGTAATGCTTTCTAATATGCTGCCATTGGTGGAGCCTTGGATTAGAAGACCATAAAGCAAATTTTCGTGCATGTCAACACTGCAGTGAAGTATAGGGCAAAGTTTCTGATCTAGAGGCTTCTACTCATGTGTGAATTAATACAGCTAGCTCACCCCCAAAAGGTCCCAACTATAAAGAGGAAGTAATGTTCACAGTGAGTACGCAGTAATTTTGATTCAGCAGTCCTATCTACATACAATGAGTGCCACCTCAACTAGAACAAACACACACTTTTAGGGATAGCTCAGGGTTTTTGCTCTACACTGCAATGCAATGCTTGGAGTGACTTCTTTTGACAGAGTTGCTTTACTGTTTGGGTGCCAGGAATGTTATCTCTTGTATTTTTCAGAGGTAGAGAGAAGAGGGTTCTGAAAGACTAATAATCTTCTCTAACATTCTGACTTGAATCAGCAAGCAAGCTAAACTCAATTCCTTACATAAATTTGGGCTGATGATCAAAAGTCCAGAGTTCAAACCTCTGTCTTCATGGCCACCCCTTAGATTAAACTTATTTTCTTATTGTCTGCCTAATATGCAGACATTCAAATAAATTATTTTTCCAATGTTTTCTTTGCTAAAGGTGGGGGAGGGAAGACAAACAACTAAAAAAACCCCAGCCAGCTTGATGAGAGCCACAATCTAACATGTCATTAATCTAGGACTTCCACCAGCTCACACAAACATACAACAAACAAAAAATAAATTAAAACAAATCCCACAGATTGAAAAGCAAAATAACAAGAAAGAATTGCAAAGAAACTAGGCAAATCTACCCCAAGTTGTGAAAAGCAATTAATTAAAGCCAGGAAATTGGAAAAAAGAGAGACGAGTGAATTGCATCAGAAGAAAACCAGAACTCCAAGTGCTCCAATTTTCAAAATCCATTTGCTATTCAAACATATGAGCTAAGAATAAATTTGTGCTGTCCTTTGATTTATTGGTGTTTATGGGTAAAAATAAAACAATAATTGGTGCGCAATGATCAAGAGCTTATGGTTCTTTCCTTTGATATGAAATATGCACAGAATGCAAAATCTTAGTTCAATCCTCTGTTTACACATACTTCCACTTATCTCTTTCTTTTTTCTCCATATGATTATTTGAATGTGCTTTGCTCACCCTGAAAAGTAAGGAAAGTTGACAATGCGACTAGGAGTGGGGAGGATTCCTCTGAGCTTTGAGCTAAAATAGAGGACGTTGCTCTTCTGGACCTGCCAGCTTCCCAGGCACATCCCAGTCAGAGGTGGTCAGAGGAATCATTAAACACACTGATTCTGAGAAAGTGACACATTACTCTGCTGGTAATTGTCTCCTTGGGAGACTTTGCTTTAGTGAGTATGAATAGTGTAATAAGTAGTATGAAGTCCTACTTTGCACCATTCCTGATTGACTAACAGCAAAATCTGCAAAACAAAATTGCTGACAGACATGGGGACAAACATGACTCTGGCATCACTACTAAAAAGACAGCACTGGTTTTCTGGCTTGGATTCCACATGCTGCTCAGACAGAGCCTAAGAAAAGTGTAGCATTTCATGCAGGCACCGGCACTCTGAGAGCTTTAAGAGCTGTCATGGGTTGGCACTGGCCAGATGTTAATGCACCCATGAATATGTTGTTTTTTTGTTTTTTTTTCCCTAACAGCTACTGTGGGATGTGATCAGGAACAGAGCAGAGCAGGCTTAAATCTTGAAAACAAAAAAAACACCAAAACTTTATTACATTACATAAGAACAGGGACAGAAATACTCTTAAACACACACAGAGACAGAAATAAAAACTTCTTAGAACATTTCTTCTCCCAGTTTCTACCTCCCCACACATCACTCTTCACAGACCAACCTTTGGGTTTTAGATCAAACAATCACCACTCAAAAACAAACTAATCTTCAATTCAGCAAGGGAGAGAGGAGTCTCTCTCGCACCACAGACTGTTCTCCAGAACACACAGGTCTACTCTTTATGTGTTCCCATGTCACCCGTGGCACTGCCCGGAGAAGTCTGCCAGGGTGACTCTCTCTTATTCCTATGTCCAGCGCTCTCACCGCTGTCTCATAGGCCAAAACTACATACAGGGCTTTTTAAGGATGCTGCATGCCAAGCTCTCCCCCTTTTTACCCAGGGGCCGGGGTTCCAGGAGCAGGTCTGCCCTGAGGGCAGAGGGCGCCACCTCACCCTCCCCCTCTTTTCTCTGCTCGCTCCACTCTTCAAGTGCCAGTCACTGTAGAAAAAGCAGGGCAGCTGCATTCACCCAAAATGCAGTTTATGTTCAAAAGAGACTTAAGTTCAGTCTATGGCTGACATTATGCAAGAGAAGTCCAGCTCAGAAGGCTACTCCTCTCATTCTTCCATCGGGTTCCTTCCAATCATGCTTTATCATCTCGGTCCCAGGCCGCTTCCCTCTCTCCGAAACCACCAGTCATGAGAATCAATGTCTAAGAAAAGTTTCTTTCTGCTACACAAGGGTTAACAGTTTTTTCTCGGCAGGGTGCAGGCTCAGGCACTCCCAGGCTCCACAACTCCCACGTGGCTGGACACCTTCTCCCGGAGTTTGGGGGGGGGGGGGGGGAGGGGGGTGAGCACACACAGAAGGCACTTCCACAGTTTTCCACCCCTCCATCCTGGACGGGGCAGCTCAGTTCCAGTCCGGTCCACTCTCTTCTCCCCCTTGGGGCTCTGGCTTACCTGAGCCCGACCACGTGTTTTCCCCTCCCCCACCCAGCCTCGTGGCTGGGCAGGGGAAGGAGGCCGGAGACGTCTCTCTGCTGAAACCAGGATCTGAAAAGAGGCCGAACCCCCTTGGGGTCCTGCTTTTAACTCTTTGTGTCCTCAGAGGCGTGTCCAAACCTCTGAGTGACCAATCCAGGTGCCAGCAGAAAAACTGATTACTGATTGGACTGCCCACATCCCCCTGGAAAAATTCACCTCCCCCCGCAATCACGACAAGAGCTCATAAGACTGATGGTGGAGGGTTAAAATAATAATTTCTGTTTAAGCTAACTGCGGGTAGTTGGGGGAAGGTAGAAGATGCACAATCTGAACTTTACAGATGGCTTTGGAACAAACATCAGCTTCTGCAACCAGCTTCATACTATTGTTTAAGTATGACTCCAGCCCAGGAGACAATTGAGAAGCATTGTTTTAACCAAATCAAGTATAACACAGGGTAGAGCGTAGGTATGATTTAAGATAGTAACTAAGAAATAGGATAATCAGTATCTAGGGGTGGAGATTAGTTAACATATGTATAATTTGAAACTATAAAAATCACAAATCGACTCTGTATTCTTGGGCACAAGATTTGGGCACTGTATGCCTCCGTGCCCCCGCGTGCTCAAATAAAGAACCGCATATGATTGCCTTCGTGTGGTTATATGTTTTCCTACGCTAACATTTTTGGTGATCCAGGTGGGACCTTGTGGGCGCAGCCAGGACCCCGCGACCCGATCACGCTCCAGCTGGCACCGGGTGATTTCTCGGGGAGCCCATCGGCGCCGCGACCCTCGTCGCTCACAACGACCCCTGGTGAGAGGTAAGGTTCTTTATTTTCTAGTCTGGGGGCCTGCCATTAAGACGCAGTGAAAGCTACGCTTGGTTGGGCAAAAGGAATTCCTGGTGGTACTGCCTAGGCAGCCCTCTGTCAGACATTGCGAAAGCGTTGCAGGATCGGCATCTGTGGTTTTTATGTATCTGTAATATGGAAAAACTAAAAGGGTTAAAAGAGGTTTTGGGCAGCAATAATGCTTCTATACCAAGTTCTTCTCCTTTGGGTTGTTTGTTGGCACATTGGAAAGAGGGGAATTTTGGTCAGGAATTACGAAAAGATAAATTGATTGAGTATTGTAATGTGAGCTGGCCAAAATATGCTTTGCCTGAAAACCAGAGGTGGCCACAGAATGGGTCTTTGGACGTAAAGGTTATTATGCAACTTAGATCGCTTTGTACGCAATACGGAATGGTGGAACAAATCCCATACCTTGATTTATTTCTATGCTTGCTCAAGAAACCGGTTTTATGGGTTGACAGCAAAATGGAAGCAATGAAGCTTGAGAATAAGTGTCTGGCTTGCGTCCAAAATAAGCATTGTATGCAACATGTAGTTTTAAGTTAAATTTTAGGGGAAAGAAGAGATGAACTGGATGTGGATTTATCAGTAGCCCCTATAGACCCTGCACCCACCACAGCCCCCTCAACACCAAGTACTTCCCCGCTCACCCTGACCCCACCTGATTCTCTTACACCTCCCTCGCTCACACCAGCACAATATGTTTCACCCCCACCTTTGTCTGCTGAAGGTAATTATCCTCCTCTGCCTGTGCCTGCCCCTCCTCCGCCTGCTCGGGTACCTGCCCCTCCTCTGCCTACCCAGGTGCCTGCCCCTCCTCCGCCTGCTCAGAGAACCCCCCCTTCTCCACATATACCTGCTCAAAGCTATCCTGCCCCCCCGCTGACACCCGCTGAAAGATTTCTCCCTCCTCCAACACCGGTTCAAGGGTACCCTCCGCTCCCACCTACACCTCCTTTGCCAGATCCTGTCCCATCTGCCCCCCTGTACCCTCCCCTGCCAGATTCGCCTGTCCAGGATGTGATTGTGAGGCGGAAGCAAAGGGGGAATGCGAAGAAGACAGATAGAATGGAAAGTAGTGACAGTGAAGCGGATGAGCTAGATGCCCCAGTAGCTCACCGAACACGAGGAAAACTGGCCCCAGAGTGGCCTAAGGCAGGAAAGGGTATATTAAAATCAGGCAAACAAAAGAGAACGATTATTGCACCACTGAGGCAAGGGGTGGGAACTAGTGGACCTGTCTTTGTAAAGGTACCCTTTTCACCTGCTGATTTAGTTATTTGGAAACAATCAGCTGGAACATATAGAGAAAACCCAGATAAGGTAGCTCGTGTGGTTAAGATGATAATGAAAACTCAGAACCCTGATTGGGAAGATATTCATGTGATATTAGACACTCTGATGGATGAGACAGAAAAGGACATGGTTCTTCGAGCAGCAAGAGAAAGAGCTAGAGAAGATATACAAAATGGTTTGGTGACAGGGACACTGGATTACAATTTTCCCACTGCAGATCCAGAGTGGGATGCTAATGACCCCTCTGGAGTAGATATGTTAAGGCTAAAGAGATATCAGGAGTGGATTTCAGTTGGTGTTCAACAGGCAATACCTAAGAGTATGAACTGGTCTAAGCTGTATGAAATTCGACAGGAAAAGAAAGAATCTCCCACTGCCTTTCTAGAAAGACTTAAGGAAGCAGCTAGAAGATATACTGATCTTCAAGTAGACAGTGAGCAAGGAAGAACTCAGCTTGCCTTTATTTTTCTGAGTCAGGCACAGGAAGATATTAGGAAAAAGCTACAGAAACTGGAAGGTGAAGAGTTAAGAAACTTGGATAAACTCCTAGAGGTTGTCTGGAAAGTTTACAATAACAGGGACAGAGAAGTTGCCAAGAAACAGGGACAAAGCCTGTTGGCAGTTTTACAGAGACAGGGGCGAGGATGTGGTAGAGGAGGTCGTGGCGGCAATAGAGGTGGCTTTGGCAGAGGTTCTGGTCATGGTAGACTAGGTCTGAACCAGTGTGCGTATTGTCGAATGGAGGGACACTGGAAAAGGGAGTGTCCAAACCGGTTTAGCCAGAATGGTCAGGCTCAGTTACACAGCATGTTTAATCAAAGTGGTGAGCCACAGCTGGATGGTGTAGCCAGGGTCATGGTCTTACATGAGAGGGAGCCAGGATCAAGAGAGCCCATGGTGACTTTGCATTTAGAAGGAAAAGACGTAGATTTTCTCATTGACACGGGGGCCACACATTCTGTACTAAATTATCTTGAGGGGAAAATCGGGAACAAGTCAGCAGCAGTCATTGGAGCCACAGGGAAGGAGGAGGTACGGCCATTCCTGCAATCCCTAGAATTGAGCTTTGAAGATAAGACCTTGACCAATGAATTCTTATACATGCCAGATTGCCCAACTCTGCTCTTAGGGTGCGATCTACTGGCAGCACTGGAGGCAGTAATTACTTTTGAGAATGGTGAACTCGTAATGAGAATACCCGAGTCTAAGGCAGGAAGGATTTTGATGATAAAAGAAAAACCAATTTCTAATATTCCTAAAGAAGTAGAGGATGCAGTAATTCCCTCTGTCTGGGAAACAGATGTACCTGGAAAATCTAAATTGGCACAACCGGTACATGTAGAGTTAAAAGAAGGAGCAAAGGCTGTATGAGTCAAACAATACCCTATAAAACCAGAAGCATGACAGGGAATAGCAAAGACCATTGATAAATTCTTAAAATATCAAATTCTAGAGGAATGTGAATCAGAAAACAACACCCTAATATTCCCAGTAAAGAAACCAAATGGTGAGTATAGACTTGTACAGGATTTAAGAGGCATAAATAAGATAACCAAAGACATTCATCCAGTGGTTGCCAATCCCTATACATTGTTAGCATCCGTAAAAGAGATATATAAATGGTTTACTGTAATTGACTTAAAAGATGCCTTCTTCTGCATACCCCTTGACCAAGAAAGTAGGAAACTATTTGCCTTTGAGTGGGAACATCCAGAAAATGGAAGAAAAACTCAGCTCACCTGGACCCGGCTTCCGATGGGGTACAAGAGCTCCCCCACTTTATTTGGGAGTCAACTGGCAAAGGAACTAGAAATCTGGACCAGAGAAGGGCAAGTACCGAGAGACTAATATCTATTACTCCAGTATGTAGATGACATTTTGATTGCAACAGAGGAAGAAATGACCTGCATAAAGGTAACCATTGAGATTTTAAATTCATTAGGAATGGGAGGGTATAAGGTGTCCAGAGAAAAGGCACAGATTGCCCAACAGACTGTGATTTACCTGGGATGTGAAATCTCAGAAGGGCAGAGAAAACTGGGTACTAATCGTATTCAAGCTATCTGTGCTATTCCAGAGCCCCAGAATCTACACGAGCTGACGATCTTCCTTGGAATGACTGGGTGGTGTTGCCTGTAGATCATGGACTATGGACTGATTGTAAAACCCTTGTATGAGGCTCAGAAGACACAGCCGTTCACCTGGGGCAAACCACAGAAAGACGCCTTCCAGAAGTTAAAGGAAGCATTGACAACTGCTCCTGCTTTGGGGTTACCTGATCTGTCTAAAGACTTTCAGCTGTACGTGCATGAAAGGCAGCGACTGGCACTGGGAGTCCTGACCCAATGACTGGGAAGCTGGAAAAGGCCGGTGGGTTACTTTTCCAAACAACTCGACAACGTAAGTGCCAGATGGCCTTCATGTCTGCGGGCAGCGGCAGCTACCGTGCTGCTGATACAGGAAGCCAGGAAGCTCACGATGGGAAGACACATAGATGTCTATGTGCCACACATGGTAACTACAGTCCTGGAACAAAAGGGAGGCCATTGGCTCTCTCCAAGCCGGATGATGAAATTTCAGGTAACCCTGACTGAGCAGGATGACGTTGCACTAAAAACAACTAACCTCTTGAATCCAGCTCTATTTCTAGGTGCCACAGCTGAGGAAAGTCCATTAGAGCATGACTGTCTAGAAGTCATCGAGCACACTTATTCAGCAA